>NC_141022.1:28235000-28842500 GCF_052040795.2 Danio rerio | reverse complement strand
TATGTGACATACCAGCGTGACTCCTTTTGGTTTACCTAAAATGGCCTCGAGCTGTTATTTCGTTCACAAGCTAATGACCACAGACAGACACGCAGACCTCTATTCCCTGGCTTTTTAAGACACCTCTTTAAAATAAAGCACAACTGAACTATAGACTAGCATGTAAACACATAAATCGTATAATTTCGGGCTGCTGCTCAATAGAGGAGGGCTGGAAACACAGACAAATCTTCAGCCAACAAAACTCAAAGGGATCATTTACAACTGATGAATCACATCTCCTTGTGTTTCTGTGAGTCATTAAATAGCTGCTAACTAAATAAATCCCACAAGACAGTCAACTTGGAAAGGCCAATAGCAGGAAAGTTTTCTCAAGAGGAAACGGTAAATGCAAGAATTTTAGCTAGCTACCGTTTCCTAACTTTTAAATAATCTTTAAAAGTTTTATGAAAATATGTATGATACAATACCACCTGAAGAAAATAGATTGTTTTTAATTGAAATGAATAATTGTTACCTTGGAAAATGAACATCGTATACCTCACAGAAAAAAAAATCTATGCGTTTTTCAAGATGCCACAACATTGCACAGTCTCTGGTTATAGAAAAAACGTGCTTTAAATTTCCGAAGAAGCAGGGTAACCTTTCATAGTTGTAAATATGTTAGTTTGTGTTTTATATTACCTGTACATTACAAATTTTGAAACAATGGTAACTATTAATTTAGTGTGCGCATATGCAACAGTTCGACAGCTTAATCGTATAAATAACAAAATAAAAAAATGATAATAAAACAAACAATAGGACTTTGAGTGACTTTCTTCTGCCATACATTCACATCTACTGACTGTCTGAACAGCAAAAGACGTTGCTAATTAAAAATGTCACTTTAAACGTCATGCAACCTTAACCCCATTAAAACTAAAGCAGTGGAAACACTACTAGATTATTACTGTACTCTCTCAGAAAAGGTAAATTCAAGTCAATATCTCTTTTTTTTATTACTGTATTTATACTATACTCTCGGAAATAAAGGAGCAAGAGCTGTCACTGGGGTGGTACCTTTTTAAAAGCTAGACATTTGTACCTAAAGGGTGCCTATTAATACCTCAAGAGTACATATTAGTAAGTAGAAAGTACAAAAGTGTATCTCTTAAAATGTTTAGATACAAATATAAACTTTTGAGATATGGACCCCTGAACAACTGTGTAGAAAAAAACGATCAACATTTTCAAGAAAAGATTAACCAGAACACACCGAAACATTCTTTCAGAGCTAAAAGCGTTCTACTCGGATTTCAAAATGGTCTGATATAGTCGTTTGGACTGTTTTTAACAGGCCTTCACATTTAGTCTTGGCATATTCATCTTGTTAGCATGTCCAGTTGCGCTCTCAATGTGTGTACATCATGCGAAAGGTTGTGAACTAAACCATCTCATAAACACGTATTACAGAACTGGACCAAGTCTTTCATCGTCCGATAAATTGTCCGATACAGCCGTTTTAGACTGTTTCACATGCCTTGACATTTAATCTTGGCAAGTTCATCTTGTTAAGAGCTCCAGTTGCCCTCCCAATGTTTGTGTGTCATGCGAAAGGTTGTAAACTAATCCATCACATAAACACATTATACAGAACTGGACCAGGTTAGTAGACATTTGTAGTTAAAAAGTGTGTCTTTTTTTCCTGAAATGTATGATTATTTCACTAAAGAGAGCCCTTGTTTTTCAGCTTGGGTCATGATTAATTTGAAACTGCCTAAATATGGATTTTCAGTTTTCATAAACAGTCTACAGATCCAAATCCTAAAATGTTTTCCAACAAAATCTCAATTTCTATTTAGCTGAGCAATGAATGTCCTCAGGAATGTCCTGAGGGTAGGCAAATAATCAAGAAATTACTTTTTTGGTTAATTAATCCCACTTTTTTTCACATTTAGTTTGGTCCAAATTTAGCTTGGACAATGGACATCAAATGAAGTGATAAATAAATTTTGCATTTGAAGCATTTGATTTGTACTGAGTATATATATATATATATTACAATATGTACAAAATCCACCAAAAACATGCAGTAAAACCAAGAGAAATTGAGACTTAAACCAAAATTTGTTTGAATGAGCAAGAAGTGAATGTGCATTAGCATTAAAAAGGGGATAAGAGAATAATTGGGAAAGCAAGAAGCTGAGATTTAGCATTGCTAAAGGTTGTCAGCTGAAGGATGGGTGCAACATTCTCTGGGCTGCTGATGAATGTCTGCAGTGATGTGTGCGAGGCTTTGAGCCAGACTGTTTCTTGCTCCAGCACCCATAAATACTGTGCAGGCTGCCTGTGCAGGCCTCAGCCACCACCAGCGCCACTATTCTGCCTAGAAAACACAACATACACTCTTTCCTCTCCTTGCATCGCTCTTCAGATGACAATTCACTGTAAAAAATCTGTAAATTAGCCATTTTCAGCATTTTGTGATTCTTGTTTTTGTTTTTCATCCTTTATTTATGTTTTTGAAAGGCATAATGGCACATAACCCTAACCTTGAAAAGTTGGAAAAAATTACTTTTATTAACATGCCTAATAGTTCATAGCATGGGTCACCAATCTCGGTCCTGGAGGGCCGGTGTACCTGCAGGGTTTAGCTCCAAGTTGCCTCCAACACACCTGCCTGGATGTTTCAAGTATACCTAGTAAGACCTTGATTAGCTTGTTCAGGTGTGTTTGATTAGGGTTAGAGCTAAAATCTGCAGGACACCGGCCCTCCAGGACCGAGATTGGTGACCCCTGGTTTATAGTGATATGTTGCCTAGATTGGTGTTGTATATCACAATTCAAAAACCTGGTAATAAACTGCCAGTACATTTCCTGTTATTTTACAGACTTATTTCTTTATATTATTATACATTATATTATTTCATACCCTTAAAATGTCAACAAAAGTTACTTTGTTAAACTGTACAGTTGTATTTTCAGCATCAAATGTGGACAGAGCAGAGATCAAGGTCCCCTAATGCAATTCACAACCGAAACAGAAATTCACAAAAATAAACAGAAAACACTTGTGAATCACAAAACACAGAAACCATTCACTAACAGATTTTTTTTACAGTGTAGTAGATTTTTTTTTTTTCAAAACTAGTATAGTATAGTATAGTAATTATTTTGTAGTTTTAGGTACATTTGAAGCCCCAAAAGTGGAAATTAAATCATTACTCCCAGCTGGTGGTCCATCTCTCTTACAATCCCTATCTGATTTTTATCACCTCACACTATCATTACCATCAGCTTCCACCATCCAATATAATCTTTTCTCGTCTCATCCCAATAACAGCAGAGAACGATCTGCTCCTTTCATAGCCATTCATTTAAAGACAACACATCTGTCAAGATGTTCTAAATAGTGATAAAAGCCACATAATCCTAAAGCAAATGTGAGTTACTGTGGACATTGTGAAACGTCATATAGTCGGTATCTGGATGAGAGCGTTTCATCAATATGTCATGTTTAACAAGAAGACATCAAAAACAGCTTTGAAGTGAAAGATCTTCTCAGTTGTACTCTGTATCTTCTTCCATCAGCCCTTTGATTACATGGAGATCTGGAGCGGAATAAGGGCAGCTTGCCGAGAGGAGTGTCGCTGTGGAATTTGCAGGAATCTGATCTGGATGACTGTACAAGCGTACCTTCACTTCCATGAAACAGTCCTTTGTGACACAGGCTGGCAGAGACCCAAAAGCAAGGGAAGGTATTGTGTACCCTACATGCTTTTCTTGTCTATTATCACTTAACCCCACTGACTTGACAAAACAGACTCTCGAGTAAAAAAAATTGACATTAAAACAACCTACGCTGTTAGTCAGTTTTAAAAGTTACTTGTACAAGTAATATACAGTTTTATGCCAACTTTGGGCACTCCATTTTTTCCATTTAGTTTCAAGAGAAAGCTAGATAATGTCATGTTTTATTTTCAGAAAAATATGTAGCAGTATTGAGATGTGTGAAATTAAATTGAAACTAAAAAACAGGCTGTGGTGGGGAGAGCGTGGCCGAACACCCAGAAATTTGGGAGAGCAAGTGGAGACACCGGTGGCTGGTCAGTAGCCCAATCAGAAATAATTAATATCACCTGTTTTCTCTAGTGATTGGGCCGGAGAGACACCTTGTTAGAGACCAGTCGGAAGAGAGAGAGCTGAGCGACAACCAGCACATTGGGAGCTTGTCGCTGAAACACTGAAAATAAGAATAAAAATTGTCACTTACCTTAATGCAGACGCTGTCTTCTTCTTCACACAACAAAGAACCTTTCTACACAGGCTATTTGAAAGTTTGGGCACCCTCTCTTTTGTGTGGATTTCAAAACCAGTAGTCACTTAGTGTGGTTTATTCATAAACTAATTTCGAGAGGATCACGTGCTTATAATCAACACGGCTGGCTCCTTGTTAGCTCCGTAATCAGCCCAATTAGATGATCACGGAAGCATTATAAATAACCTGAGTTTTTCACTCCAGTTATCTTCGTCTTGAAGCTCCCCCCTTTCCACCCCTACATCCTCCCACTTTTTCTGATCGGGCGACACGGTGGCCCAGTGGCTAGCACTGTTGCCTCACAGCAAGAACACCGCCAGTCCAACCCATCGGGCCGGTTGGTGTTTCTGTGTGGAGTTTGCATGTTCTCCCCGTGTTCGCGTGGGTTTTCCCTGGGTTCCCCGGTTTCCTCCCACCGTCCAAAAACATAAACCATAGCCAATCGACTAAAACAAATTATCACCCAATACAACCTGAGTTTACACTTGTCACAGTGACAAGCAGGGGAGTTCTCGAGACCTACCTGACCTCGAATTCCCCTCTCGCCCTTCTAACGGGAGGGAGCCCCGGGCTCGAGGATATTACGAGCTCAGGGCTCTCTCCCGGGACAGCATGCCAAATGCGCTTTATTGAGTATCAGCTAAGTGTGAACTCTTGAAATGCTGACTGATTACAACACAACATTGATTTGAATGACTCCTTGAACCTTAACAAGTCTAACACAGGCACAGCCAATCATAAAAAAGGAAAGATAAGATAGTTGATTGCTATTTGTGCTTCTCCTAATAGTGAACCAGAAGTAGCAACATAGGAACCCCAAAAGAACTTTCTAATGACCTAAAAACTAGGATAATACATCAACATGAATTAGTAGAAGGATGCAAAAAGCTATCACAAAGGTTTAAAGTCTCTATCTCTACAATTAGAAATACAGTAAGAAAATGGAAGGCCACAGGAACAGTTCTTGTGAAGGAAAGATGTGCTAGACCAAGAAAAACATCTGAAAGGCAAAGCCGAAGATTGGTTAGAATGGTCACAGACAAACCACAGACCACCCCCAAGTTTGTCCAATTTCACTCGCCCGCCCCCCTCCCCTCCACTGAGCCAAAATTATAATCCATGTGCAAACACCATTCACATATTAATTGCTGCGTTTAAAGTGCATAGCATTAATTACATTGAAACCTAAATAAATAGCTTAACTGATATAGTGCGATGACTGAGCCTGTTTCTGTGAGGACAACACGGTTGGATTTCTGACACGACTAACCTTAAATCATCTTCTACTGTCAATAAGTGTGAGCCATAGCCTACTTGCTTTTGGGCTGTTCATGCTCGATACCCATCAAACCTGACTGAACTGGAAACATTTTGCATAGAATAATGGTCCAAAATGCCTTCAGCAAGAATTCAGAGACTTATCATTGACAAGAAGTGTCTACAAGCTGTTATTTCAGCAAAAGGTGGCTCTACAAAAGATTGATTATTATACTGGTGGGGTGCCCAAATGTTTGCACCTCTCTGTTTTTGTTAAGACTTAAATGGCATTGCATCTGTTGTATAAATAAACATTATGTCAGAACTGAAAAGTTGCTTTTTCCTTAGGGTATAAAATATATTCAAATGAAATTGCTGATTTGAAAGGCCAGCAGGTTATGAAAATGATCAGGGGTGCTTCAGCATAAGACTTTTGCATTTCTTTTGTGGCTAAATGTGTTACTTAATTTCTTTTAAAAGTGTTGATTGAAGATTCCAATGCGTTACTTTAAAAAAATGACTTTACCCAACATTGCTGCTAACATACACAAAGTCTATGTATGTCTTATTACATTAAAAAAATAACAACAAAAATGACACTGTATTTGCTGTAAACATTCAACTAGCATCTGTGTGTGTGCATGTAAGACATTTTAATGACAGCTGCAAGTTGTAACTCTTCTCGTGTTGATTTTGGAGACAGGAATGTCAGGCTGTACACCTCTTTATTTGCTAGAGATTAAATAAAAAAAGCAAATCTTTTGTGTGTGTGTGTGTGTGTGTGTGTGTGTGTGTGTGTGTGTGTGTGTGTGTGTGTGTGTTCTTTGTCTACAGTGGATGTATGGATGTAGTGGAGCACCTTGTCTGATAGAATGGAAGCAGATGTGCACAGGAAAGCTTCTATTGTGTGTATTCAATGTGATGCGTCCTTGGCATAACATCAGAAAGAGTATTCTGAAGAGTATTATGCAAGAAACCTTTCAGATGGAATTGGAAAAACAAAAAATGACATTTTAGGAAAGTTGTTTATTCAAAATAATTTGTCTATTTGAAAAAAAACACACATTACATATCGAGAGATAAAACACCAGTTCACCGCTACATTTCTTTTGTGGATAACAGGAGATTTGTTATGTCAGTATTGCTGTTTCATTAGTATTAGTGAAGGTCAGAAGGGTGCAATCAGTTTTGGACCCCACTTGCTATCATTTAGTCTATGTTTAGTTAAAATTGTAAGTTTTAAAGCCAGTTGTGAGTTACAAAGTATATTGTTGTTTTGGTTGTCATGCATTTATGCAATATAGACACAAAAATGTCATATATATGTAAAAATATAAAGAGGGGTCTGGCTGCAGACCTGGTGCAGTGCAATCTGGGCTGCATCCAATGCTTTTTAATGGGCTCACCTAACCCCACCCCTAACCTTACCCGTCACAGTGACGTCACTAGCTCCATTTCAGTGCATTGTGTCTGACATTGCATCGCTGAGTGATGCAGTCTCAGCTTGCATCATAAAGGCTGCATCCAGATACTATTGTAAATATATGCATATTGTATAAGAAGCCATAGCCATATCACCCTGCAGCTCAAGACTGTTTACTCACAGAAGTTACGCAGGGCTGAGCCGGGTCAGTACCTGTATGGGAGGTCACATGGGAAAACTACTTTGCTGTTGAAAGTGGTGTTAGTGAGGCCAGAAGGAGGCGCTCAAACTGCGGTCATAGTGAATCCTAATGCCCCAGTAAACTGAAGGGGACACTATACTGCCAGTTGAGCACCGTCTATAGGATGAGACATTAAACTGAGGTCCTGACTCTCGGTGGTCATTAAAAACCCCATCTCGTAAATATGAGTGTAATCCTGGTGTCCTAGCCAAATTCCCTCCTTCAGCCCTAAACCATCATGCCTTTGCACTGAATTGGTTCTATAACTCTCTCTCCACTCCACCAATAGCTGTTGTGGGATGAGCGCAGTGGCGCCGTTGTCTTTTGGCTGCCGTTGCATCATTCAATTGGATACTGCACACTGGTGATGGTGAGGAGAGACCCCCTCATGATTGTGAAGCACTTTGGATGTATGGCCATACATGATAAATGCACATTTCTGTAACGACTGGGGGGAGTAACACTCACAACAGAAGGTAAGATCCAATATGCAGGTTTATTCTTTGTCAGGCAAGCAATGGTCAAAACAGGTATGAACAGGTATATGCAGGCAAATCCAGAGTCGTAATCGAGGAACAGGCAAAAGGTCGAAAGGCTGGCAGCTAAACAGGATAACTAGGATACAAAGCTAGGTTCAGACACGGAGAAACAAGACAAGGAAAACGCGTTGTAATGCTACTTTACAGTGAACAAGACTCGACCAACTGGAAGGGTGAAAGAGTGGCTTATGAATGGTGTGATATCAGTCTGTGACAAGGTTCAGCTGGTGATTGCAATCAGGATAGATGAATGACCAGGCGTGCGTGTTTGGAAGAAGTGCATGTATGAATATGTAGTCCTGGGAAATGCGGAAGTGAAGTTCAAGTATAGTGGAAACCAGCGATCTCCGGAGAACGATCGCTGGTTATCGTAACGATTACATTACATTACGTTACAAGAAAATTTAATAAGCATAATTTTTGTTGCATTTTTACAAAATAGTGTCTAATAGTAAATACACCCATGAAATAAGTCATTATGCCATAACATGTCATAAATTATGATAATTAAAAAAAAATATATATATATATATATATATATATATATATATATATATATATATATATATATATATATATATATATATATATATATATATATATAATGATAACTATCATAATTAGTGGGGGTTTTTTTCATACGTGGCAGATAAGAGTTAAATTGAAAATTTTTGAATTTTAATTAAACATTATTGCCAAGCATTACAAAGATAGGGATGTCATTGAACACATTACCTCCAGCTCTGGATGTAGATATGAAGTGCCTGTTTGTACATGTTCGTCATGACAGATGAATCAAAAGGCAGGTGCAGGTTAGCGTGGCTTGGTTGTGACGCCTAAGGGTTATTACTACATGTTTTTAGATTTTTCAAGATGGTGTCATGATCAGATTTTTCTGAGCTGATCCTCTGAGCTCAGTTTCGAGCTTTATAAGTTCATATTTTTAGAATTTCGTAATTGAAGCTGCTACATGAAGGCTGCAGGTACGGTTTGTACAGCATTAATGAGCTAAATATCCATAGCCATGACCACACGTGGTATTTTAAGATTTGCTATTCATTTTCAGAATTAATTTACAGCTCTAATCCATTTTCAGTCGCATACTCCATGATCCTCTCATTTCCGCACATTATTACCAGAATCCAGAATGCCTTGGTGCTATGGAAACTAGCTTTCTGACCAAACAGCTGGCCATCTGGGTGTAAACACCATGCTTTCCACGGTTAAAACCATTCATTCTCCTTTGACAAAAAAGATCCACATTGAAGGTTAGATAAAAACCTTATGCTATGTGTCTTTAACTACTAAAAATGCATTCGTTGCTAGGTACATATTTATCACATTCATGCTGTCGCAAATCACTTTTGCTGCTATTGATGTCAGATGAGGTCAAAGTCAGGGACAGATTTGTTATATAGGTAGGTTAAAGCATGGGTTTAACTTTTACATGAATATAAAAATAAAGTCTGTCCTTTGTGTTTCTGCATACAGACAACAATGTTGACCTGCAAAAACAACTAAAACACTTTATACATGGACGATGAGTAGCTGGAAATACCACATATAGTCCACCACTAATGTTTTGGTTGTCAGAAACTCATGCAGAGTGAACATGTAATGAGTATATGCATGACATCATCTTTTTTACAACAACACATTTTTGCAGTACAGATATAATATAGCATTTGAAAACATGCACTTTAAACCTCAGGCTATGTGCAGACAGCAACAATCACATTCTTTTTTTTTTTCTTTTGGTGGATTCGAAAAGTTCTTGTCCATATTCATTTCATTTCAGGAAATTACTGCATCCAGATGGAAACAGGAACAATGGATTGAAACATTCGATAACTTATTCCACAGCTACAGTGCTCAGTATAATTGAGTACATCCCATTTTGAAAATGAATGTTTTAAACCATTTCACAGTGAATATAGGCAATGTATTGTGGTGTGTTTAAACAAAACAGATTTATCAAACAGATATATTTATTAAAATAATATTTTGGTCACCAAACATATTTAGAAATTGAAAGATAATACAATTAAATTCAAGCTAAATATTGCAAAAAAAGACAACCAGCAAAATTTCCACATTTTTTTAATCTTTTTGCTTTTCCTGATTTTTCCTCTTATTAGTTTTCTATAACATATACAATTGGGTGTATTAGTTGTTAGACTGTTATCGTAGGTTTTTTGTTAGATAAGTTCCAGATTTGGCTTCAGTACACTATAAAACCAAACAGTCAAGTTTATCAAATGAAATCAGTGTAGTTAACTCAAAATTAACTAAAACTTATTTCTACTCATTCAAAAAGAGTTTTAAACTCAGTGTTGAAGGTATTGAGTTCATTAAACACCTCATTACTTCAACTTAAATGAAGTAAGTTCACAGTACTCATATAAATAACTTTTTAACTTAAATGGTGTGTAGCAATCAATTTCTTCAAACGGTTTGAGTTGCCTTAACTTATTTGGCTTTACAGTACTCAGTTGGTTTGAGTTCTCTTCATTTATTGGGTTTTACTGTGCTGAAATTGCTTTGTGTACTCAATTAGATTAAGTTCACGGCACTCATTAGGATTAGTTTTTGAAGTTAAAAGGATTGTAGCAATTGGTTTCCTCAAATAGTTTGAGTTACCTTCACTTATTGGGTTTTACAGTGTACTGACTAATCTGATGTGTGCACAAATATAATATTTTATAGCTTCTTAGTAAAAATATGAATTTAAAAGATAGATTTGTGAGGGGTGTACTTGCAGTATGTATGCTGAGCACTGTATATGTGGCACTGTAAACACATAGACAGAAGTATACTTTTATATATATTATAGTATTATAAATATTATATATCTGATTGTATGTTAACTGTTATTGCATCTTTGCTAATGTTCTGGCCTGATCTCACGAGAAAACATAACTATTTTACGTTTCGTCACTTTAGTGGTTTATTCAGTTAAGTACAGTTGGACAAAAATGTACGATTTTAAAAAAGAGGCATGACACACAATACTGCCCCTAATCCCAACCGTCATTGAGGGATGAGCAAATAGTACTAAATTGTATGAATAGGCCTGTACAAATTCATATGAATTAGCCACTAAATCAAAAAGTTACAAATTGCTGGGAGATTGTGTTGGTCTGGTTGATACAGTCTTTCCAGGTTTTGTTGTAATAATACTATGAAGGTATGATGTGCAAAAAGAAAACCTCGCCCCCCACTTAATATTCCATTTCTGTAGGAAGTGCATCAACACAGCAGCTTCTGGTTCATGCAGACTTTAAACTTTTGCACATTGTCTATTTTAAAACTTTATTTTATGTGTATGCTGCCATATTTGCATGGCCAAATACACTACCTTTCAAAGCCCTTAATAGTGTGCAAACACATGTGCTTGACAGTTTCTTGTTCAGTGTATTTGCTTTCTTCCTTCTAAAAGTATGATTGATATGAATGTCTTTAATAAAAGAGGAAATCAGAGTTCCTCATACATTTTAATCTCCTCAAGCATGCACTCTATTGTTGTTTTCATCTTAAGCATTAGACCGCTGTTCACTGTTCTTGGCAAGCCAGGTAGTGCAAAAGCCATTCAAAGCACTTGTGCATGCCGTGCATAAAGATTGACGTACTTTTACCCTAGAGAAATCTGATTTATGGCAATATAAGCAAACCATATTTAACATGCAAGTTCATCATTGGATTTTGCATAAATGAAAACACTTGATACAAATTTTAGGAGGATCCAAAAAATGTCTTGATCCATTAAATATCACTCCAAAAATATTTGAAAAAGAGTAAATATTTTACAGGGGGTACTAATTTTGCCCTCAACTGTAAGTTCACATAAAGTATATTAACTATTAATGTATTGGAATAACAAATATGTGCATATGTTTGTTCACATATATTAAATATTAGGCTACTAAAACTAAAAATATGCACATATATGCTAACATTAACAATAAAGACATTAGAATTTTAAAATTGAACATGCGTTTACAATATAGTAACTAATATATTTGTTGATGTATTGTCATATATCATATTTCCATGTGTTATTACCCTGTGTTGTCAATAAATTAAAAATTGAGTAAATATTAAAATGACATTGTGCTAACATTCTGCAGTTCATTCATTCATTCATTCTCCTTCTGCTTAGTCCACAGCTAAATGAACCGCCAACTTATCCAGCATATGTTTTACACAATGAATGCCCTTCCAGCTGCAACCCAGTACTGAGAAACACTCATGCACTCTCACATGCACACACATACACTACAGCCAATTTAACTTATTAAATTCACCTATAGCGCATGTCTTTGGACTGTGGAGGAAACCCATGCCAACAAGGGGAGAACATGCAAACTCCACACAGAAATGCCAAGTGACCCAGCCGGGACTCGAACCAGTGACCTTCTTGCTGTGAGGTGACAGTGCCAACCACCGTGTCACCCCTTTCTGCAAAGTTACTTATTTTAAACAGAATGTCTAAGGGGGAAGAATAAATGCTACCAAATTATTTTACTGATTTATTTTATGGAGACCTTTTTGAAGATGGACAGCAGCTCACACTAGAGGTCTTCACAGATCTGCATGGATCCATAAAACCAAGGTGTAGTCCAAGACCTGAGCAGGTACAAAACTACAGTAATAAGTGCCTCCTGCTCAGATATGGTCAAAGTCCGGTTTAGTGGCCTCAGGTAATTTCAAATAAATATGCTATTTTTTTACCTGTGTGAAGTGCATTTTTAAACACACACAAAAGGAGCAAATGTTTATAAACTCATACACATGAATCATCTTATAAATATCCGTCAGAAAAGCCACTTGAATGCTCATGCAGTAGATTTAGTTTCCTTCACCAGAGATGAGGTGAATAGTGTTGCTGACAGCAGTAGTGAATCCATTATTTATAGTCTACGAATTCAATTTTTTACTAGCTATCACTTTTATTTTTCCAATCCACTGATCACGACTGAAATATGAACTCAAAAATAACTCATATCCATCAGGCAGGGGGAAAAAATAGAGAGTATTAAAAGTAAATAAATAAATGAAACTAATGGAGCAGTGGTCAAATCTGTCGAAAATACACTTTTTTTCCCTTATTGACTGTGGGCTGTGCACACGTCAATGCGGCTGGCTAACATTTAGATCAGTTCGAGTTTGAAAATAAAGGCAGTCTAGTCAGGTCAAACACAAGTATTATTATTTGAGGTCAATCTTGGGTCAGGTTTGAAAACTAACAGTGAGTGATTTGGCACTATTTAAGCCAGATATACATACACTACCTGACAATCCAATCCAAGTTTTAGGAAGAACAAATAATAACTTTTACTTTATTATTTGGTATCAGATGTGGCTAATATGAAATGCAAAGGCCTCCTCTAGATTACACTTATTTAACCAAAATGAAATATGATCATGCCTTGATTTTTAATTATTTAATTAGGGAAGTAAGGTCTGACTTTGCTTAGATAAAAATCTTGACGCCTAACAGAAATGGTGTACGTTTTAGAAAATAAAGTCATGATGCAGTGGAAAAAAAGTTAATATTGTGTTTGAGTCCCATGAGCTTGGAGGACTGCATTCATACATCTCTGTAATGACTCCAATAACTTATTAAAGTCATCTGGAATGGCAAAGAAAGTGTTCTTGCAGGACTCCCAGAGTTCATCAAGATTCTTTGGATTCATTTTCAATGCCTCCTCCTTCATCTTACCCCAGACATGCTTAATAATGTTCATGTCTGGACACTGGGCCGGCCAATCCTGGAGCACAGCACCTTGACCTTCTTTGTTTTCAGGAACTTTGATGTGGAGGCTGAAGTATGAGGAGCGCTTACCTGCTGAAGAATTTATCCTCTCCTGTGGTTTGTAATGTAATGGGCAACACAAATGTCTTAATTCCTCAGGTTGTTGATGTTGACATTCTCTCTGCAGATCTCTCGGATGCCCTCACACTGAATGTAACCCAAAACCATGATTTTTCCTTCACCAAACTTGACTGTTTTCTGTGAGAATATCGGGTCCATTTGGGTTCCAGTAGATCGTCTGCAGTATTTGTGATGATTGGGAAGCAGATCAACAGATGATTCATCTAAAAGATAGACCTTCTGCCACTTTTCCAAATGTTCAACTAGAAGTCACTTATTATTTAGTTATTATTTGGTGCTCTTACATCTGGAGTCAACAACAAGACTTTTGTCAGGTAGTGTACTGTATTAGAATACAGACAACCTCCACTCAGACATCACACTGAACCTCTGTATTGGTATTTTTAGTGATACAGATTCACGATGACATGAAGTAAATAAATAATGATAGCAATTACATTAAACAGGTCAAGCCTTCATATAAACCGCTATAGGCATAAAATAAGAGTCATCTGTATGGAGCTTCAGTTTCATTCCTCTTGGGATGAGAAAGCTTGGTGACTCAGCCAAAGCTGCTGATAGGGGTATCAAAGAACTTTAATCTCAAAAACTCATTAAAGTTGCTCTGCTTTGGATTAGCACAGCAAGAGCCTGGACAAAGGAGTCTTTTGACTTTTAAGGACTTTCTCTGACTTCATCTGTCCTCTCTTTTTTCTGTCTCAGTAAATGAAGGTTGGCCGATGTTTCTGTGCTGATTGGGGCCAGCAGTGCAACTCCAGCCCAGAGGAACATGATGAGAGATGATGTCATTGTGAGTAAAACAATCGGAGTCTCTCATTCAGGGTGGATAAAAGATGCCCCATATAGAGAAATAAGCCCTTTTTCAATAAGCTGTAATATCATGTGAAGGAAAATAGAAGGATATTTTTATTGATTTATTTTTAGTTCTTATTATGTGTGTTTTCCCTGGATTTGCCTTAAATATTTTTGCTAATATCCATTATCAAAGCTCATATTGGAAAAAGTTGTTTCTTTCTGCAGATGTGATAAAGAGTGTAGGTGGTGCTAACTCAAATTTTACAATACATAAAATGTGTTATTTTTAAGTGAAAAGAAAAAACTTGTAACTTTTAAGTGGACTTGACCAGTGTTGGGGAAAGTTGCTTTTGAAAGTAATGCATTACAATATTGAGTTACTCCCCCAAAAAGATACTAGTTGCATTAGTTACTTTTTATGGAAAGTAATGAGTTACATTACTTTTGAGTTACCTTTGCTTACTTTTACTTTTGTCTTAGTTCAGTAAAATCACTGTCCTATGAGACTATCCAACACGGCAATTTGTAATTTTTTGATTTAGTAGCCAATTCGTATGAATTTGTACGATCTAATTCATACAATTTAGTACGACTTGCTCATCCCCCAATGACGGTTGGGTTTAGGGGTGGGGTTAGGTGCCACACCTCCTTTTTAAAATCGTACAATTTCGTCTGACTGAACTCGTATGAATTCGTACGAATTAGCCACTAAACTGGCAAAACGTAAAATACTTCCGTTTTCATGCCAAGTGTTTAAAATAGTGAGAATACTTGGCTCTGCCATCTTAGTTTTTGCTTGTTCCTGAGCTAATTTTCTCATTGTGATTCAACTTGATTAATTTTAATTCAGCAAACTATTTTTTTAAAAGCATATTAAATAATCTAAAAAGTAACTCAAGTTACATTTTTTATAAAGTAACTCCAATATTACGTCTTTTTTTAAAGTAATGTGTTAGAAAAGTCACTTAGAAAAGTAACATTATAACATAAATCACTTTACTTTACTTGTAATGCGTTACCCTCAAGATTTTGGTAACACTTTACAATAAGGTTCATTAGTTAATGCATTTACTAACATGAACTAATCATGAACAACACATGTACAGCATTTATTAATCATAATTTACTAATGCATTAATAACATCAAAGTCCATGCTTGTTAACATTAGTTAATGCACTACTGTATTTTCATTAACTAATGTTAACTAACATGAACAAATACAGTAGTAGATGTATTGTTCATTGTTTGTTCATGTTAGTAAATGCATTAATTAACATTAACTAATAACCATTGTAAAGTGTGACCAACATTTTTATAGTTATGCATATAGTTTATTTATTTATTCATTTTAAGGCAATGTGTTTAATACTTTTTTAATCAAAGCTTAAGAAAACGTATATGGAGGAAGTCAAAACTAGAGGTTTTTCGTCTGGCCTGGAAAGAAAGTATACTTAACTTTAGAAAAGCTTTAAAGACTGTCAGATCTGCTTATTTTTCAACTTTAATACAAGAAAATAAACACAACCCTAGGGTCCTGTTTAACACAGTAGCCAATCTAACTAAAATAAAGTGAATAAAATAAAGCATCAACGGGTTTACTTAAAATCAAGTAATTGTTTTTACATACATTTACATTGTACACTGTAAAAAAATGCTGGGTTCCACACAATTCCTTCATGTTGTTCTAACACAAATCGATTAAGCTAACTTAATTATTTTTACAAATTTAAGTGGAATGTTAAAAAATTAAGTTGCCCCCAAAAAACTTGTGTTGTTTCAACTCATTTTAAATATAGTTTAAATAAGCAGCAAAATGAGTGTACTGTATATTTTGTACTTTGTTCTCCCATAATAATAAAAACCGTCGTTTCCAAATTTTATGATGTTATTTCTTGTGTTATCTATATACTACATATATAAATACTACAAATATACAATGCTCAGCATAATTGAGTACACCTCATTTTGAAAATGAATATTTGTATCTAATTCTCAGTGATTATTAGTAATATATTTTGGTGCATTTAAACAAAAACAAAATATTAAACAGTTATACTAAAATAATAGTTTAATCACCAAACATATTTAGAAATAGAAAGATAATACATTTAAATTAATGCGAAATTTGGCAGAAAAAAACAAAAAACTACAAAATTTTAACAAAGGATTATATATTTATAGTTTCTGCTTTTTTCCCTAACATACAAATTTGTACTACAAATTTTTGGACTGTTATCGTTGATATTTTTTATAGTAGTTATTTTGTTGGATTAGCTCCAGATTTGGCTTCAGTACTGACAAATCTATGTATATGCACAAAATAGTATTGTAAAGATTAGAAAAAATGTAATTTAAATGAGAGATTTGTAAGGAGTGCACTCATATATGCTGAGCACTGTATATATAGTATCAACACATGTTGTACATCTCTATTTTTACAAGTTCAGATAAAGTGGGTTTGGAGGAGAAATAGCACAGCAATCAAGCTGAAAATATGACTCTTCATGACTGAAAGGTTGCCGACCCCTGTCTATGTGATCCTGATGAACATCTTAAAATCTGCTGTGTCTTTCCAACACAACTTTCAGATCAGTCAACCTGTCAGCGCTGGGCATATTTTGGAGCCAAAGAAGTGCCTGAAAGGGTCACTGTCTTCTTGCTTTACCTTTGACCATAGAGAACCCTGCAACTGCCAAAACCGGACAGGAATAACATCAAGCATAAGTTTAAACCCCCTTGATATGATTTCAGTGGTGATACCTGCAGCTCATGTCCACCGAAACCTATATAATACTTATGTGAAGATTGTGGTAAAGAAATTATTCATATTGCTTCATAAAAGAACTCATACACAGCAAAATATGGGGACCCAAAACAACTCTATGGGTGTTAATTTCAACCCTTTGAAAGTGTCTCATGGGGTCCACTCAAAATAGAGTTAAATCAACACTTTCAAAAGGGTTGGCACATTGACACCGAAGTAAGGGTTAATTTTAACTCTGGGCAGAGTTAAAATATGTAACTATTTAACACCGCCTGGTGTAATATATTGTTATTTTATTCAACTCTCTTGAGTGTAAATATGGTAAAAAGGTCAAATAGACTGTAAATTACAAAATAAAAAACATTTTATTTGAAAACATTCACCACTTCAACAATTCATTCAGTTTTTAAAATGCAACAATGTCAATTATGCTTTAAATGTTTTATTAGTACAGACAGTATCAACAAAATATGTATGACCAGTGCTCAAAAAGGCTGTTTCAGTCCTTTGGTCCAAACTTGATGTTTCATCAGAGCCATTTGAAAGTTCAATATATCGTCACTCATAGTTTTCTTCTGAACGCATAGTTTTCTTCTGAAATTACATTTTAAACAACTTGGCGTGCAAATCTTTCACTTCTGGTGTTTCCTTGGTCCTCCATATCAAACACAGCAGTTTAAATGAAGGTACAAATGCTGTAAACTTGTGTGAAAACAAACTGGAGCTAGGAAATCTCATCAAGCATGTTCTGTGAATGAAGTGCTTCCCAGCCACAGGATGACCTTTTTATCCATGACGATGTAGCAGCTGCTGATCGCTCGTCTGGTGGTTCCTGATGCACGGATATAGGGTGATGCTCATCTAAGAACTCTTCAAGACTCCAGCATGACTAAGAAAAATGTTTGAAAACAAATTGCAATCAAATTCTATGATATATTCAAAAGAACATTTAAAGTAAATAAAACATTCAAGAAATCTAAACTCACCTTTTGAAAATCTTCATGATGATCCACAACTTGACTCTCCCAGCTGGTTGAGGTGACAGGATATGGAAAAGTAGAAAAAACACATACATCACTGTTGGATCTCCAAAAACAATTAGGTTAACCACTATGACTAGAACTGGAAAAACAGGCAGCTGTCTGTCCAGAATCCTGAATTTAACACAACACTTGGAGCAAAATTTAGAGGAGCTTAAAATCTTTTATATCATTTAGTGATGCTGACTTCCCCAAAATATTGGCCACAGTGTAAAAAATATTCATAAACTTACAGTTTTCTGTAAGCGTGTGCGTGCATGTGTGTGTGTGTGTGTGTGCGCGTGTTTCTTTACCAGATTCAACTTGTTAGGCCCTTTCAGGTCCAGTATTGACGCCACCTTTCCTGGAGTCTAGCAGATGTTTCAGGTCCAAATATAATCTAAAATATTAGGATAAGCAGAAGAGGAAAAGTGCAAAGCAAAGAGCAAAACATTATTTAAGTAACAGTTCACCCACAATACAAAACTTATCACCTTCATGTCATTTGTTATTCTCTAATGCTCTAATACCCTCTTAGCTTATTGTGAAACAAATACAGAACTTTATCAAACATACCTTCATTATTATCACCACATATGACCAAGAAGGTGTGCTTGGTCATTTCACCAACTCTGGAAATACACCATCCGTCTCTAATCAGCCACCGTCACAGGGTCTTGTGTTATTGTATAGAGAACTGTGGCTGTTAAAAAAACAACACATTAGTATCTAACACATATGCATAACCTTCAGATAAAAAAGAGAGATGAACATCACAAAGTATGCCTCACACTTTTCAGATATCTTTTGATTCAGATGTTGATTATTGATAATAAATCTACAAATCAAACCTGTATCATCATTAGGCTGCTCAAATATGAATCAGTTGATTAATTTTACAGACAGGTGGCTGTTTACAACGCACTAAATTGTCTTTAATAAAACGGAAATGTTGTGTACAGTACATGCTAAGTTTAGCCTATAGTTTTAAGCACAATATCATGTGGGAGAAAAAGCTTGACTAAGATGTTCCTGACTACAGAAATAGCCTAACTTACTAACGTCAGACATCCCGAGTTGGGAAAAGTCATTTTCGGGGGATACAGAGTTGATTTGCGGGAGGTAGCGGGAGAGATGAGTACCTGAAGAGCAATGAGGTGAGTTGCGCGCGACGTACCTAAAGAGCGGTGGGGGTGACTTGCGCGCGACGTACCTGAAGAGCTGGGAGGGATGCGGTGCAGAGGGGTGTGCAAAGTGTTTAATGACCGGGCGGGAGACGCGCGATTTCCAGAAGATTATCATTCATTTGCGGGTATCTACTTGGGCATCTGGGAGTCTCTGTGCATTTGCGGGATAACGTTAACGTTAGTCCCGCAACTTCCGGGAGACTTCTGTAACGTCAAATGTCTGATAAAGTGCAAACGCGGTCATTTAAAGACATTAATGTTAACATTCCGACTTTAATGGTTGTCAACACTTAATATAATTCAAGCGAGTCTATGGTCTACCGGTATATGGACGGCCACGAATGAACCAGTTTAAAAGGGCCGCGGTGTTTAAAATAACCAAATTAACGTACACGAATAACAAACAATCATATGTTTCAGTCAGGAAGCCTTTTACAAGTAAGCATATGTTCATTTACTCACCAGATATGTTTTAGAAACTCTCCAGAGCTCATGGAAACCGTCCTGTGTTGCCGTTAGCATCCGGGCAGAGTAGGCTAGGCGCTCCGGGGATTCCCTCGCTAGTTTGCTTCGAATTAAAGGAGAAGTGTCGATTTTATTTTACAGATGGGTAACAACGCACAAAATGGCATTAAGCGTGACAGAAATGTGTTGAACATGTACATTTGATGTTTTTATGCACTATGTATGCGTGAGCATTTATAAAAACATTCTTGAAAAGAAGTCAATAGTAATGCAGTTAAGCTAGATACACAAACGACCATGAATGAACCGCAGAAGTTTAAAATTGTCACTCCATTCTAAAGTTATTAACTTAACAATATGTTTACAATTGTATTTCCTTAAAGAAAGTCAGTAAAATACCAACATTTAGGTAGTTTGACTCACCAGTTGCTGTTCTAAACCTCAGATGGAAAATGGCGTCTGGAAAATTCTTCAGTGACTGGGCCTGCATGAATTCCCGGATGTTGTAAATAACACCACCAAGTGTTGAAAACTTAACTCCTTGATTTCGCACTGAATAAAATCAATTTTAACTCTTATTATATTAATTTATCAAAATCTAACTCTTTAACGTCAACACTTTACTCTGAAATGCTTCAACACTGAGAATTTAACTCTGATGAATTTGCTGTGTACTATAGCTTATTTGTCTAAAGATGTGTGTGGACAAAACAAATGGGTCACACTTCATTTTGATGGTCCATTTGTTGAATTTAAGTTACATTGCATCTACATGCCAACTAATTCTCATTAGATTATAAGTAGACTGTTAGATTGGGGTTAGGGGTAGCGTAAGCTGGCATGTTCTTGTAAAGTTTCTTATTGTCAGTTAAATGTCTGTTGAAGGAGCAGTATCAACAGATATTAAGCAGACAGTCTGCTAACACTCAAATGGACCATCAAAATAAAGTGTTAACAACAAATGATCTTTAGTAGAATGTGAAAAAAAATGGTTATCCATTATTCATTTTACACAATTCTTTATGTGTTAAAAATATATGAACACATATATAAATGAATATATCCACATAACACCAGGACTCAATCTTCTTAGAGTACACACTGTAAAAAATAATACCCCATATCCACTTAATAAACTTGAGGTAACAGATTACAAGCAATATTATTAATTAAATTCAACATTTATGGATTAGGTAACAATTAATTAAATTAGCTTATTTAAAATTAGTCATTTAAACTGAGTAAGCAAAAAAAGTACTTAAAGAAATTAGCAACTTTTAAACAAAAAATGTAATTTAATTGAACAGAAAAACCAACACAATGTTAATGAAAACTACTCAATGTTTTTATTTAGATTTAACATAAAATGTGTGGAGCCTGTTCATCAGCTCTAGAAAAATAATACTTTATGTCTACACAATAAAATTGAGGCAACAGATTATAAGCAATATTATTAATTAAATTCTAAAAGTAAAGTACTGATTGAGTAAAATTTAATTAAATTTAGCTCAAATTAGTGGAGCCTGTTTAGCAGTGTGAAGCCACAAAACAGATAAACAACGATCTCATAATAGACAATACATCATATTATACACAATAAAAACTGTACATTTAAACAAACTTATAATCTTAACAAGGACTTTAATAATGTTTTTAAACAGCATAGTTTTAAACAACTGGACATTAAACAATATTTTTTAAAACAATACACTTAAAGTGAAATTCATCTTTAATGCATGAAAGGTATTATTTGCCAGAATAATGCAGATTCATTGAAGGAAAAAGGACACAGCAGTTCATGGGAATACTACCCTCTAATATCTTGCAGTGTTCACTAAGGCACAACTAAACAGATGTGTTTTAATTCTTAACATGAATGTGCCCGTCTGATCATCTCTGAAAGCTGATTCCAGCAGCTAAAGGCGGATTCAGCCTGCTTTGACTTAACTCTTGGAGTTTCTAATTTACTTGATCCTAATGATCTGAATGACCTGTCCGGTTTGTAATCAGCGAGTATATCTGTAATGTGTAGGTCCTAGACCATTTAGTGATTTATAGACAAGTAATAATAGTAAATTTGTTCTAAATTTAACTAGTTTAAAGCCAGTTCAAAGACCTGAGGACAGGTGTGATGTGCTCTGATTTTCTGGTTCAGGTCAGAATCTATATAAATATATAAAATATATAAAATAATTTTAATTAATTAATTAAGTAGTTATAGGATATAAAGCGGTAGAAACAGAATAAATCCAACACCAGACTATATAAATGATTTTTAATTAAACTGTCCTTTTACATTTTTTTTTTTTTTTGTAGATTTAATATGTGAGATGAGCATTAATAAAAGAAAAACACCTCACTGTGATTCTGAAAGTTCTTATTCATTTTACATACTGTTTATAAAACTTTTAGCTTTTCCCTCTTGGTTAAAGATTATTATTCATGTGAAGTGAGATTTTTGGAAGCAGTGGAATCAATATGACTGAAAAGCTCTGTTATGATCACAAATAAGAGTCTAAGAGGATCCAGATGCAAGTGATGAAGTTTATTTGACAAAGTCAAAACAAACACAAAATGATAGTGACAGGCTAGGAGGACGATGAACACAGGGCAGGAACAGACAGGAAAACAGGGTCCTGATATATCTTCTCAGGGGCCTGAGCACAGACAACACACAAATGAACAGGAGTAACAAACTGACAAAGAAACATAGAAACGTCGCCCTGATATAGGCCTATTAATGAGCCTCAGCTGGCGAGTAATCAGCCCAGCTGAGTGTCGTCATAACATGTGAGCATAACAAATACACATGGACAACCAAAACAAAACAAACCCACGTGATCAAACATACACTCCGGAAAAGCACACAAACCTGCAACCGTGACAAGCTCATACCAAAACAAGTTTTAGGGTTGGTCAGGTAAAGTAATTCTTAAGATAACAACTACATATTTTCACACCATGTGATTTCTTATAGCATATGTTGTTAATTATAATTAGCTACTGTAGTACAACAGTAGTCTTTCCCAGACCAGCCTGCTAGACCTTGTACCATATAAGCTGGCAGGACCCCAAGGACAAACCAGTTTGTTCAAAAACAAGATTGACCACCCCACGCAGGTTATTCAAGCTTGGGTTATAAGATTGGTATGTGTTCACACCTTTAGAAAAGTGACTCCCATCATTATTTGCAAGAAGTGTCAATAGAATGACATTTCAAATCTAAAATGAGTGGCAAAACAGCCTTAAACAACAGGAGATAAGTGCAGGTGAAATTTGATTTTCGTGATATTTTAGGTTTGAGAAGTTAAAGGTAAGCACAAAGTCTTCTTTTGTCAAGGATGATGGATTGAAATTTTTCATTTTAGGCATAGGCTACATGTCAACAAAAGTGAGGACAGAAGATCCTTTGAGTTTTAAACCAGTCTGACTTTCTTTAATGATTCTTTAGTGTGCCTGAATTAAGAATGATCACACTGAAATGACCGAAGACAGAAAGACAGCAGTGTTTGTTTTTTGACTGCAAGTTTGAAAGCCAGTTAGCATGCGTTTAGCATCATTCTGCTTTTTATTTTCTCTTGCAGTCATGAAACTTCTTCTAGCTCTCATTATAATTCTTTTCACACCACAGATGGTTTTAATTTAGAAATGTTTCATATCTCTCTGATGTATTATTGATGCTTGAACCACAGGCTAACCGTTATATGCTTTCAGTGCTAGCCACATGCTAGCTATCCCTGAGAAATATAAATGACCACATAAAGTTACACTGAGAACTTTCTTTAGTTTTACTGAATTTAGTAAATGACTGCTTCTTTGGTTCACTTGATGTCTTTTCAGCAAATATTTCCAATTCTCTGATCAAAGTCGTTCAACAAAAGCAAACAGTTCAGCAAGCTTCAACTGTCTCATAATGAGAGGGCAGAAATGACAAATACTGCAGAAACAACAGTTATGAAGACAAAAGAGTCAAAGTTATGACTCGCATTGCTCTTTTTGTCCTGACTTGGCAGTCCTTGCTAAACTAGCCACAGTCTTTTTCCAATTACAGTAATCACTGCACAGAAGTAACAAAAATCCTCAATGGCTAGGGTTGAGATTTGCAGAGGAGCTCAGCACACATTCTGCATGCATGGACTGCGGTGAGGCGAGATTATGTTGAACGGCAAACCTACCATTAGGACCTGTCTGCTTTTCTACTCAACACAGACCTCACTCGCCTGGCAGAGGCTAAATATGTAATTTCTGTGACATAACCGATTTCATCAGCTATAATGAAATGCAACAGATAGGTCTGCGAGAGGACTTTTTCAACTAGTACACTGCTACTACTTCTACGTTTCAATATTGCGCTGTACATTGAAGTCATTTTTATTTACCATAGTGAATTGCAGACATATCAATTTGATGTCTTTGTTTACACCTGTAACATAAATAATTTAGGGTGGCGTGGTGGCGCAGTGGGTAGCACTGTTGCTTCACAACAAGGTCACTGGTTCGAGCCTTGGCTGGGTCAGCATGTTCTCCCCTTGTTTGCGTGGGCTTCCTCTGGGTGCTCCCCCACAAGTACAAAGATATGCGGTAAAGGTGAATTGGATCAACTAAATTGGCCGTAGTTTGAGTTTGCATGTGAGAGTGTATGGGTGTTTCCCAGTACTGGGTTGCAGCTAAAAGGGCATCTGATGCGTAAAACATGCTGGATGAATTGGCAGTTCATTCTGCTGTGGGGATCCCTGATTAATAAAGAGACTAAGGTGAAAAGAAAATGAATGAATGAACAGAGCATTTGCGAATATCTCTTGGATGACAGACTTTCATAATTTCTTTATGATTTATAATGTTTTTGAAAGAGACCCCTTAAAGCCATTCATCTTTAGCATTTATCTCTTGCAAATATCTGGCAGATGTCATTTAAATAATTAAACATAATGCTCTTATATTTGTGTTGAAAGACAGGGTCTAGAATTTGTCTAATACACATGAGCTCATTTGTCCAATTTTGACTGCGAAGCCATCATAAATTGTGAAAATAACTCACTGAAGAGGACTTTAAGACCAAGCGGAATCTGGCATAAGTGTTGTCATCTTTCACTACTGACCTACTGTATTGTTGTTAAATAGAGAATACAGTTCACAAGCAACTTTTATTCCAAATCTATGACCTTATTCTTAAATAAAAAATAACAATAAAAAATACCAATAAAAAGGAGTGAAGCACTAAAAGGTCATTCTGAAGCCTATTAAAGTTAATCTAAATACTAATTGGCTATTGTTGTTATCTATGAATTTTCAAATATACTATTTTACAAGAGTGACCACAAAAATCGGGAAGCTCTTTGTTATTATTATTATGTTTAAATTTTTTATTATTAAAATCACAAAATTCACACTGAGTAAAGTTGAATGTGCTAGCCAGTTTCTCATTAACTCACAAATATCAACTGACTATAGCTTTTTATTTAAAACTTTAAAAGATTCCTTTTTGTCTAATGGTATATGATTTGATAAATGTGTATTAAAATTAATAAGTATGAATAATAATTTAAATAAGTAATTCTTAAATATTTTTGTTATAATAAATAAATATTTTTATATACGTTTCTTTATTCTAAATAATTAGAAAATGTTAGAAAATTCAGAAACAAAATGTGTTTAAAATGTCACTAAAATGCAGAATTTTAACCTCAAATGACAAGAAAATGAGGCAAATAACTGCAACAAAAAGTTCACTTTATTGCAAAAAAGGATGCCTTCTGTACATGCCTGAATAAAGTAACAATGTTGGACAGCTGTTTAGAAGCTTTAGTTATCTGGATTTGTTCTACTTTAATAGATTAAAAAATTGTATTTATTCCTCTAATATCAAAATTTAAAATGTAAAATACAAACAAAAGAAACTAAGTAAACTATATTAATCACCACACGTACTGTAAGTGGTCGCAGTTTGTTTTCCCTCGTAACAGCAGCGTCCTCTAGTGGCGGGTATCTGACATATCAGATAAGGTCAATAATAAAACTAATCACCAGTTAATGTTAATGATCATGATCATCATTGAAAAATAACAGACAATATAAAACCATAATCTCAAACGGTATTCTGATGTAAAAATACAGTTTGCATCAAAGCATGAAATAAAATGAACAATAATTTTGTCCCAGTCTTCACTCAAAGTCAATCAAATATGTGAAAATTATTAACTATTAATATATTGACCTTACATCAGTGTATTTGTAAACACAACATGCAATAATAACATCTTCAAGAATGAAAACTACATTTCCCATAATGCCATATGACAATCCACAGGAAGTATCAGTAACTTTAAAAAAACAAAAATCTTTGTAGAATTGCTCAATGTCATATTGTCTAACCCCTGACAGCTGCAGAGAGACCAGGGAGGAGAGGCATCACTTCATGATGAAGCTGCTTTGCGGTTTTACTCTGTTGTTAACAGTTGCTCTTGCCTATTACGTCTACATCCCATTGCCCAGGACAATCTCTGAGCCATGGAAACTGATGGTGCTGGATGCCACATTCAGGGGAGTTGTGAAGATGGTAAGTAGCACATTTTAAACAGTCCACCAGGTAAACTGAGGGACGGACAATTTTGATTGGCTTAAAAACAAGATCAACTAAATTATGTTCTAAACTGATTTAGCAGATCACATGTAGAGTCAGATGTCTGTTTAACAGAATCAATATGACTGAGCTAATATTATATCATTTGTTTTGTCATTAAACTAAAGTGTAACTTATTCTTCATTCATTTTTGCTTCTAGTAAAAATATTAATAAATTACCTTTTTGCGGCAGCATAAATCCTATTAGACGTGGTTTTTATTAACGAATCATGCGTTTTTGAAGAGACATGTTGAGAAATGACCTTGATTTGCCTGTTCTGATGAACTTTGCCCAACTTGGCACAACAATAGCTAATACCCAAGAGCAAGATGAAATGTGCTCTGTTCACTGCCATCGTGAACTTTTCTCTCATTATCTACGCCTTGCCATTTATTCTCTTTGTTTGTGCACTGAAATATCATGCAGACTGGATTTCAAAATCCTAATGAGGTGATCGGTGACTTTCTGATCGTGCTGTTTTGTAGGGAGACATCGCTCACTCACTGGGTTTAAGTCATAGCGTCCATGTTATCAACTCTGCTATAGTTGGCTTTGAGAGTTTGGTGCCAATCACAAACCAGGAGATCCAGACTGAAGATGTCCTATTTGATGGAGTCCACGTACGTGTGTATTATCCTCCGGGAGAGGAAGGAAAGCTGAGGAGAGCTGTCATGTTCATTCATGGAGGTGGATGGTCCTTGGGTGCTCCAAGTAAGTTTTTCTATTGAATTAATTCATTAAATTTTCTTTTCGGCTAAGTCCTTTTATTAATCTGGGGTCGCCACAGTGAAAAGAACTGCCAATTTATCCAGCATATGTTTTACGTAGCAGATGCCCTTACAGCCGCAACCCATCACTGGGAAACACCCATACACACTGAATCACACAGATACGCTATGGCCAATTTAGCTTACCCAATTCACCTATAGCACGTTTATGGACTGTGGGGGGAACCGGACCACCCGGAAGAAACCCACTCGAACACGGGGAGAACATGCAAACTCCACACAGAAATGCCAACTGACCCAGCCAAGGCTCGAACCAGTGACCTTCTTGCTGTGAGGCAATTGTGCTACCCACTGTGTCGCCCCTCTATTAAATTCACTATATTTATTATTGAATAGTGAAGTGTTTATTATTAATTATTTATCCATGCACTAACTCATTTATGTCTCATATTCATTAATTTTCCTTCGGTTTAGTCCCTTATTTATCAAAGGTCACCACAGTAGAATGAACCGCCAACTATTCCAGCATATGTTTTACATACAGCTAGAGCCACACTGGAAAACACCCATACACTCTCACATTCAAACACACACTTGTACACTACAGCCAGTTTACTTCACATTACATGTGTTTGGACTGTGGGCGAAACCGGAGCAAACATGGGGAGAACATCCAAACTTCACACAGAAACGACAACTGGCCCGGCTGGGACTCAAACCAGCAACCTTCTTGCTGTGGGGCAACAGTGCTAACCACTGAGCCACCATGCTCTCATATGCTTTAAATAATTTTTGTCTCCTACTTAAAAGATCTCTTCCCTAATGATGTGTTCAATGGTGAGAGAGCAGGACAACCTGTCAATCACATGCGATGCACCAGTAGCAAACCACAAGACTCCAATACATTCAAATTGGACAAAATTATATCCGGTTTTACTTTTTTTTTCAAAGCTCTTTCAGTGCTTTAATTAGAGCTGTGTCTCTTTCATATACAAACTAATATAATGAATTAACTGAGAACCCTATATCAGTCAAGAGAACAAAAGCACATTTAATTTGAGCAATTCTTGTGTTTTCCAGTTGGTGTCCTCAAATTGATTCCTGAGGTAAAACTGCCACAAAATATTAAATAAGTTTAATGCATCTGTGTTGTTGTCAGACCGCTAATTTTTTGCGATGCCATTTTGTGTTGAATTTTATAAGATGAGATGAAACTTTAGCAACTGTACATCAGATGTACATCATCGTGGATAGGATAAAATAGTGCACAAATACGTTTCAAAATGACCAACACTACAAATAATTCATTGTTATTCAAGGTTGATCGTGGTTTCATTCACACGTAAATTTCCCAATATTGGATGCTTCTCTTTAGCATCTGATAAAACACTTTATAATGGTCATAAGTTAGCCAGAATGTCTTGGTATGATGAAGCATTAAAAGTTTCTTTCACTGGAACTAAGGATCCCATAAAATACAGCCCCACACCATAATCCCCTCCATCAAACCTTACATTTGGCGGGCAAGCAATAACCGTTCTCCTGGGAACCAGCAAACTCAGACTCGTCCATCAAATTGCAAGACAGATAAGCAAGATTTGTCAGTCCAGACAACACGTCCAGTGGCGGTGTGTTTAATGCCTTTTCACTGAACAGTATGGTTCAGTGCAGTGCAATATGGTATCATTCTGATCAGACATGTGTTTCCACTGCCAGCAGCACCCTTGTGGTAGGCGTAGAGTACTGCTGAAATTGTGATTGATAAGCATACCATAACATGCAAACAGCCCTGTAAACAACATGTAGGACATACAGCTGATTCTGTTCTTGCTCGCCATGTGGTTTTTCACCTTTAATTGAGAGGACAGTGGAGACTGAAGATATGAATGCACTGGGAGCAGGGAGAGAGGAACAAGAAATGGCAAGGAACCTCAAGCCAAGAATCGAACTCAGGTTGCCGGGAGCACCTCTTTATAAAAAATGGCACTTCCTCTGTTGTCATACCTCTGGTTTGTTGCACACGCAAGTGGTGATTCTCTGTAAACCAATAGCATTCATTAGCTTCAACATTTTAGTACCGTACTGTTTGATTTTCTACACTTGTGGCCATGGAAATGATTGAAGCTCCTGATATTTCAACGATTTGGAAAGGTGCCCCAAGTCTTAAGCTTATATGCAATAAGTAAGACTGACATCCAGTGGTTGAACTAGGCACTGCTCTCCAAATTCAAAACATTTCCACACAATTACAGGTTGCCAGATTGACAAGACCAAGATTGATGATGCCTGACTATCAAGTCACCATGTCCTAACTACACATGACAAAAGGAATCTTTTCCACATTAATGGAAAGGTTTCTATTTCTCCTGGCTGAATAACAGCATACAATGACACGATTACCGTTACACGATTTTAGCTACCTGTACATTAGTGTTCATAAAAGTAAGTAGTGTTTATAAAAAACAAAACACCAGTGAAGAAACTCGACACAGAGGAACATAAAACACCTCACCTCCAGCTACCGTTTCAAAAGTGTTATTGCAGAGAAACACAAACAGAAGTATAAATGCACGGCAACGCGCAGGGCATGTGCCTTGGGTCATTTCAATCACTCAACGCAGAAGCCTTTAAATGCTACCAATGTGAGTGTGAATTTCATTTTACGTGACATTTATTGCCATACTACTGAAAGCAGCAGCCGTTCACCTCAGATCTTGAAAATAAAATAAACATAAAGTTTGAAATTGATAATTAACTGTCACTCAGTGCAAACCAACAAATATCAGTCACTAAGCATGGATTTTAATAATGTTAAAGTTTAAAGTGTACTTTTATTCATTTCCTTCAGCTTAGTCCCCTTATTTATTAGGGGTTTTCATAGTGGAATGAACTGCCAACTTATCCAGCATAAGTTTTAAGCAACGGATGCGCTTCCAGCCACAACCCAGTATTGGGAAACACCCATACACTCTTACATTCACATAAACACTGATACACTACAGCCAATTTAGCTTACTCAATTCACCTATTGCACATGTCTTTGCCACCGTGTCATCCTAAAGTGTACTTTTAATAATTAATTACATTTTAAACATTAACGGCACATCATCCATTTCATTGGAGTGCAGTGCACTATTCTTTGCTTCTGAACGGCTGAATTTAAATTACTCTGTCGTGTTGTGTCTGTGTCAAATTGTGTGTTGTACGATGTGACAAAGTAACCTGCTCAACTAATGTTTACATTTGTAATATCTTTTCTATTTGATCATTAAAAAACACCTTACATAGAACTTAAATGTACGATAAGTTTTATTAACACAAAACATGTTATGTTGCATGGGGGGTGTTGGGGGGCTGTTGCCACTTCTGTTTCATGCTGACTTTAAAATGATTTTTGATCTTTCTGTTTTTATTTTTTTATATATTTGGGGGATTATAAGTGAGATTTATCTAACTGCATTTTTTCTGCCATTAGAGTTGGGGTCATATGACAGTCTCTGCAGGCAGATGTCAGCTGATCTGAATGCAGTAGTAGTGACGGTGGAGTTGAGTATATGCTCTCATTTAAATATGAAGAGAAACCTAATCTCTGGTTTTGATAAATTACACTGAAAATAAATTACTACATTTTGTGCAGCTATCGGATGGCTCCTGATGTGCACTTTCCGGTGCAGTATGAGGAGTGTGTGCAGGCGGCTAAACACCTCCTGAAGCCAGAGGTGCTGAAGCAGTACTCAGTGGATCCTGAGCGAGTGGCCGTCTGCGGAGACAGTGCTGGAGGAAACCTGGCCGCTGCAGTGGCTCAGAGGGTACACTTCTGCTTTCCTTTCTCAATCATTCTTAGCATGTAATGTCATTTCAACAAGGTCTTTTAAGGTCAAACTGCCTATTACAGGGATAGTTTGTTCTAAAATTAATATTAGGTTATTATCTTAAATTTTTAGGGAAGTTTTCTGTTAGTGCCTTTTATGCAAATACAATGAATGAGGATTTGAGCTTTGAAAATAAAAAAATAAAAAACACTAAGCTTAAGTAAATTAAAAACAGTCAATTTTGTACACTTTTACATCATTCAAAGTCATATGACAGTGTTGCATGGTGAAAAAAAAAACCACTGTGACTGAATTATTCATGAAGACATCTCTGGAAAAAAGTCAGTTTTTGCAAAAAAAATTATAAAGAGACTCTGAAAAAAAAAAAGAAAATGAAATCACTCAGATCAAAAAAAGAAAATCACTCAGATCAAAAATCACTATGTATTAAAAAATTAAACATAACTTGGTATCAAAGTTATGACTTTTTTTTTAAATCCTGATGACTTTTTCATACTTTTGACAATTTTAAATGTTTGCACCATAATTGACAATGTTTCTCACAATCTACTTTATCACATTATGACAGTATCTCATAATCGTTATCTTTAAAATCACTTTCAAATCACTTTAAAGATACATTTAAAGATAAATGTATCTCGTAATTAACAATGTATCTCATAATCGACTTATGACAGAATCACATACTTTAGATTTTTAAACCATTTAAACATTTAGCTCATAATTGACAATGTATCTCACAATCAACTTTTGTAACATTATGAGTTTCTCATAATCATAATTTTTAAATCATATTAACATTTATCTCATAATTGACAGTATCTCATAATCCTGATTTTTAAATCTCACAAACATTTATCTCATAATTGACAATCTATCTCACAATCTACCTTTTGTCACATTATGACAGTATCCTAAAATCAGGATTTTAAAAGCATTTTGATATCTCCTAATTGACAATGTATCTTAGGATCTACTTATGACAGTAGCTCATAATTTACATTTTTAAACCATTAAACATTTATCTCAAAATTGACAATGTATTACACAATCTATGACAGGGGTGTCCAAACTCGGCCCTGGAGGCCGGTGCAGTGTCCTGCTAAGTTTAGCTAACTTGCTTCAACATACCTGCCAGGAAGTTTCTGGTGTACCTAGTAAAGCTGCGGTCACACTAGAGTTTCAGGTTGCAAAATTCTGTAGTGTGGCGCTGTGAAAAGGGGAGGGATTAAACAAAATAATTAGACATTTTAAAAAGCGAGCGATTGGTCCATATTTTAAATTTCTGTTTAGCGAGGTCATGTTTTGATCTTTGATTGGTCTTACGCAGTCAAGTAATGCAATTTCGCAGGTCAGAGTTCACCAAGCTTGTACTTTACAATGCAGCGAACTGCGAAACTTGTCGCACAAGCTTGCGCTTCCGGTTTGACGCATTTGCGTGCTTATGCATGGAAGTCTATGTGGAAAAAAGTCCAGTGTGACCACAGCGTGAGAGGATGATTAGCTTGTTCAGGTGTAATTGATAAGGGTTGGAGCTAAACTCCCCAGGACACCGGACCTTCAGGACCGAGTTGACACTGCTGATCTATGAACCGCTGAGTATCTCATAATCTTGATTTTTAAATAATACTGACATTCATCTCAAAATTGACAGTGCCTCACAATCTAGATTTGTAACATTATGACAGTTTCTCATAATATTGATTTTTAGATAGTTTTAATATGTATCTAATAACTGACAATGTATCTTACAATCTACTTATGACGGTATCTCATAATTTAGATCTTTAAACCATTTATCTCATAATTGACAATGTATTTCACAATCTACTTTTGTAACATTATGACAGTTTCTTACAATCTTAATTTTTTAATTATACTGACATTTATCTCATGATTGTGTCTCACAATCTACTTTTTATGTCAAATTATGACAGCATCTCATAATTGTGATTTTAAATCATTTTGACATTTACCTCATAATTGACCGTGTATCTCACAACTTTCTTTTATATCATAAATGAATTTCTTTTTTATATCTTTCAGTTCAATCATTTTGGCACAATTGCAATTTTAAACTTTTATCATGATTTTGACTTTTTTTTCTTTTAGCTAAGACTCAGTACTTTATTATTACAACTTTTAATCTCATAGCTGGCTTGGAATCTCTTAATCTAAGATTTTTGTAGCATGCAGTTTCTGTAATTAACTTTTTTTGTTCTCTATTAGATTGGAACAGAAAACAGTACCTCAGCAAAATTCAAACTGCAGGTGTTGATTTACCCAGTCCTTCAGGCACTCGACTTCAACACAGCTTCCTATCAGCAGAACCATAATGTCCCCATCCTATACCGCAGACTAATGGCTCGTTTCTGGTTGGAGTACCTGGGCGCTGACCCTGAACTTGCACACTCCATTATGATGAACAATCACACAGCCCAAGACCAAAATCTGTTGTCCCAGAATCGTGCAAAGCTGGACTGGACCAATCTTCTACCCAAAGAAATAAGAAAACATTTTAAACCTGCTTTTCCAGTGACTGGATCTCCCAATATCTTAAGTGATGTTCCAGGTTTACTGGATTCCAGAGCCTCTCCGTTACTTGCGGAGGATGAGGTTTTGCGTATGGCGCCACGTGCTTATATTATGACTGGTGAGCATGATGTTTTGAGGGATGATGGGATGATGTACGCCCGCAGGTTGGAGCTGGCAGGCGTCTCTGTCACTAATGACCATTATCAAGATGGATTTCATGGCTGTGTAAGCTTTGCTTTCTGGCCCTGCTACTTCTCTGTGGGAGTGAATGCAGTGCAGAATTATATCGCTTGGCTTGACAAACATTTGTAGACCTATAGGAAGAGACGAATACTTTAAAATGTGCATATTAGGGATTTACACATTGTGATGAATTCTTTCGCAATATGACATGATTTGTAACATTTAGTTAAGAATTAAGTATCTGATGTTTTACTGTATTAAAAGAAACTGTAATGTCATTTCCAAATACTAACACATTTCTGTTTTTTAACTAAGGTACTAAAAACCAAATGACAAGAATTTTGTCTTAAATAATACTCTCTTTCTAACACCATTAATATACACAAATATGTGCACACACCCTTTACGGTAAGCAGAATGTTTTTGAAAGTGTTTAAATTCAAATGATGGCTTAATTGCTTTTGTGCTTGTCATTACTATCACCTAACATGTTAACAAATCATGTCATTTGTAACCATGCATTTCATAAACCTTTGTAACACTTTCACTCCAGACTTGATTTTACCATATGTCTATTGCAAAACACTGTGAATAAAGCAGGAATTTATTAATGCTTCAGTGATAAAAATAAAATTAAATATTGTCTAGTTTTGTCAAATATTTTATAGCTATATATATATATATATATTATTTAGAGCTTATAGCTCTACCAAATAAACAATGCAACAAATGTGTATTTTGTTTTGAATGGTCTGGCACCTTCTTATTTAACTTGTGACTGTTGACATTTCTGCTAGTTGCTTAAGGTCATCAAGTCAGATTTTTTGTAAGGTTCCCAGAACAAAGTTAAAGAGAAAGGGGGACTGGGCTTTAGCCATTGTTGGCCCCAAATGCGGAATAGTCTACATCTTTTTATTAGGATAATCTCCACAGAACCCTTGTTCAATGGGGAAACCAAACCTTTACCTTTTAGAAAAGGCCTTTCAAACCCGAATAATTTGAGCTTGATTTTTTTCTTTCTTAAAATGATTCAAGTTTTATCTATTATATATATATATTTTTTCCTTAGATCTTTTGTGATACATTATATTTAATTTGTGTACAGCACAATGGTCAGCAACTGTTGTTGTGCTATTTATACAAGGTAAGAAAATAGCCTAAACAACATTGCTAGTTTTATTTTTCACTTTCTTACAGGGGCTCATAAGAATATTTTATTGGCACTGTGTGAAGGAAAGTTCTCCACCGTCCGAGGCTTACGATATTTACTATATGGCCTATAACAGAGGTGTCCAGACTCGTTCCAGAAGGGCCGGTGTCCTGCTGAGTTTATTCCAGCTTGCTTCAACACACCTGCCACTGCCAGGAAGTTTCTAGTAATCTAGTAAGAGCTTGATTTGCTGGTTCAGGTGTGTTTCATTAGGGTTGGAGATAAACTCTCTAGGAGAGTTTGGACACCCCTGGCCTATAATAAATGTTCATTCAAACTGATATTCGTGTCATTTTAATAAACGTTACCTCATTTGTCGACAGGACGATGGTTTGGAAGGCAATATTTGGTAAGAATTTGCAATAGACCTTGATGGTAAATTTTCTGAGGAACATCAATGTCGACTGAACATCCCTCCTCACGTTTTCCGTTAAATGTTTGCAGGTAAACAATGTTAGTTTCCAAGAGTTTCGTTTGAGTAGAAACATAGCTAATAGCGCACGACGCCAGAACGCTGAAAACAAAAACCGAGGTTAATAAAACTGCGTGTACGCCGTGGCCTACATCTTCATGCAACTATCGCTTTATAAAACACAGACGACCTGAGAGAAAAGTCTTACAACCCGCCCTTACACACCCACTTTCAATCATAGTCAATCACCTCACGGTCATGCATATTCAAATGTGTCACAAATCAATGGTAATTCATGCCCAATCAATGCAGAACTACGTAGTGGCGTTTAAGATTTAAAGAATATGTTGAGTTGCAACAATTCATGCTGGAGTTTATGCAGTTGGTTTACCCAACAAGAAAATAATTCAATATGAGGGAAAGGGTGGTTTATTATTTTATAATATTTTATTATAATAGTAGTATTGCATATGAAGAGTTTATATGCAAAAAAAAAATAATGCGCCGTCTAAAAATTTCCTCTAAAATGAACATTTGTATCAGGCTCTTGTATGCATGTTCAGTGATATCACTCTTTGCCAAAGAATAAGTTATTTTCATGGTTTTTAGATGGGGGAAAAATCAACACGGAACGTTTATTGCATGTGAACTCTTCATTGGGTGTGCAAAAGCAACCTATTGTGATTTCTTAACGTCAGCACCTACCCTTATCCTAACCTCGCCTCACGGTAATGAAAAATGTATTATTAATGTACAGCATCGCGAAAATGGCGCTTTATGAAAACACTTCTCAGAGCCCCTCTAATGTAACCCCTCTAGGCGTAATCCAACTCACTGCGTTAATCCCTGGTTAATGTGATTTCATCATAGGGCATGTTTTTGAATCAACATCTATCTTGATCCTTGAACAACATTCCAGAATTAAGGGATAAATAAACAATTTGTTAAGTTTAGGCCAACAGTAACCTAAAATACTTCTACATGATTGTTATCCAATTTTTGATCTGTAATTTACAGATAGTGTGGGTTTAGGCGTAGGTATTAGATGTGAATTACATTTGTGAACAAAAAGTATGTTTCAGGATGAGCACAGATGTTAATCCAGGATCCGATGCGATACTTGGCAAAATCACACACATCTAAAAATCCCTCCCGTTTGTAGTTCACCGGGGGGAAGCGGATTCTCATTAGTCAATACTGTGTTGCCCTCTAGCGGAAATGACTGCAAAATACCGTCGTCAAAGACTGAACTTATGATTAATCACACATACAATAAGACACAAGACGCTGTTTTGAAAAACAAGAAATAAAAAACTATAATTTATTTTTGTAGCTTTCTGCAGTTCTCATTATTTCAATGTGGCAGTGAATAAACCAGCAATAAGAGGTTCTCCAGTAATTCAAAAGAAAAATAATAAATCAAGAAACTAAAATCTCAGTTCAAGTAATGACCATTGAAAAGCAAAGGGAGGGGAAAAAAACAACAACAACGCTACCAAACTATAAAGTTTGAAATTACAACACAATATCCCGCTAAGATCCAAGACTCAGCTAAAAAGGTTTTTAATATTTGGTCAAAGCCCTACTGATAGTGTTTTCAAGCATATTTAAGGATACAGATGAAGCACTGCCAACCCTTCTTCATTATATAAGACATGAAACGGCGCAGTGTAACAGTATAGACGTGTTCACTGACCTCTCAACACGTTTCTAGTTTTGGTCCCTAGAACAGGAATCACAACACAACTGCAAGACAAACACAACTAATCAGAGTCAAGAGGCATCAGTGGGTGCTAAAAGGTGCTCGGGCAAACATTTAAAGAACATAACATCTTGAAATACTCGTTTACAATTTGCATCAAAACAAATATGATGCTGTTGTGGGAGGGGGAAGGGTTAAAAGATGGTTATCGACCTACCATATTGATTCTCATATTGCTTTTAAAAAATTTCACTGCCATGAATACATTCTCAGGCAACACACTGAACACTCTTACATTCACTTGTTTCAGAAATCTGTAGTAGATATTGTGCTGGCGAGACGGCCAGCTCAGTCTGAACTAATAATGAACAACAGGGAGAATAAAAATGTGTACGCAACTCTCAAATGTTGGAGAAACATAGCTGTGGTGGCATTTGTGCTTCGTCATCTTTACAAAACCAATGACAAACGTCTTTCAAAGCTCGAACATGACAAATAAAAATGCACACAGCACTATTTTCCATTCAGAAATTACCGAACAAAATATTGAACAAAAAATAAAACTATCCTGACAGGACACCTCAGTCCTATATGATCATTATAGGCCTCTAAACCCATTAACACTATTGGGACTAAGTGCTACATTTTCCACCATAAGTAAATTGTGATTTCACCTGACACTGACAATACAGATCGCTGTGAATTTTACCTTCCACAAATGCTTAGAAGCAATATATTCATAAACATTTTTTAAATATTGTCACCACAGAAATGTAAACAAATTAAATTAATTAACATTTGGGTTTATGAGTCAATCTTGTTAGCCATATAGTGATCACACAAATACCTGTGAAACTCATTTTTTAGGTTTGGGTCATTGAACACTTTAAAGAGAAATATCAGATGCTTATCAGATCATTAGTTCATTATGAATTGTATAGAAGCATACAGTTTCTTCCAAAAATAACAAACAAAACGCACAGAATTCCACTTTTTTAGAATTTCAGCTTCACAGTAACTTTCCATTACAGCAGTGTGTACATTTGTGATGGTGTAAGTTCAACATGAAAACTACAGTCAAGAGTTTTGGCAAACATTCTGCTCGACATAACTGTGAATCAACCACGGCTGATGGGGAGATCAGTAGCAGGACAGCCATCAACAGTCAAAATGCATCTTGAGAGCATCTTCAAAACTCTGGTCCTCGTCTGCGCTGGATGCCAGAAAAGAGGCCATCGGGGAGCCTGCGGAAAGGCTGAGAACTCCTGCAGCATTCGTGCCAGTGTTTCTGACCGAAATACTGGTGAGGTTGATGCCGAGAGTGAGCCTGGTCTGTTCCAGGGCTTTTTCAGGGACGGCAAAAGCCTCCAGCTTCTTCTCCCCATTGGCCATGTACGAGTTCTGGCAGCCCCTGCAGATGCAGTCCAAGCAGGCCTTACGGTTGGAGTAGCAGGGACACCGCTGACCCCTGCAGGTAAGAACACTTGGATTCTGAGTGGCTCGTCCACACTTGCAGCCTTTTTTCTCTTGTGTCTTTTTGTATACAACTTTAGGAGGCTGTCCCGGTAACAGGCTAGGCGAGAGCACCCTTTCCTTCGATTTGTTCTTTGCTTTCGGAACGCTCACTTTAGACTTCGCCTGAACTTTCTTATTAATCATGTCTGAGTTTATCTGGATATTTTTTGTTGAATCCAGGACGGTCTTGTTGACCTTTAAAATACCTCCATTGGTGACCATGACAGGTGGTGGTGAGGGCGCTTTGGGTTCAAATGCTGTTTTCGGGGGAGCTGTGGCTGCTACCGATGGCCCTTGGATGAGGCTGGTGATGGGCAGAGGTTGAAGCATCTCGCTGTCGCTTTCAGAGCGAGAGCGCTTTCGGCTCAGGCGCACTTTTCTGTGGGCTGCGGCAAGACACGTCAAGCCTGTCTGAGGTTGCGGTGGGTGTCCTGGTGCAAAGGCACCACTAGTTTGGGATTGCAATGAATGCTGACACAGCTCTGCTGTTGATTTAGACTGTTCATATGACACCTCCTTGTTTGCAATGTCAAATTTGAGGTCCTCCAGGACATCTGTGCTCTCCTCACTGAGGTGCACAGATTCAGGGCTGTTCTCTGGACTAATGCTGCACTTCACAATGTCAGCGCTGACACTACTCATGTGAAGTTCTGAGCTGGAGCTCAAAGGTTCATCAGCACAGATAGGTTTAGGGGACTCTGGATCAGATGAGGTCTGATCAGAGGGTTTGTCTGAGTCAGTCAGATTGACATCAGCAGAGTTTTGTGAGGACTCTGGGTCAGTTTTCAGTTGGGGATCCTCCAAAGTGTCTTTAACAGGACTGAGTTCTTCTTGTTCCAGATCCACCCCCAGCACCTCCTCCAGCATCTTCTTCACCTCAGGGTACCCTTTGACTCCCAAGACGCTCTGCTCTGTAGTGACCCAGACTGAGACACATTCGCAGAGATTCCTGTAGCAGTCGATCAGAATCTGGAGCTGTCTGTTCTCCTCAAACTGCTCATAGTCTTTACACCAGCTGCAGGATGGCTTCAATGACATTTTCTTGCCTTTACAACCCTTGCATACATAGTGCTGGCAGGAGGAGTTTTTGGGAGCAAGTGGATCCTGAAGCAAATTCCCTATACAGAAAGAAAACAAATTTATTTAGAGCAATAAATCATACTAAAAAAACATTGTATCACATGAAGTTCTATAAGGTTCAACCGTGCCTAAGAGAAAATCTTATTCATTTAACCCATAGGGGAATTGACCTTGAATGACATTAATATAAAAACAGGCTCACTGAAAGCTCTGAATAGTTAATGAAGTGTTTACACTGAAGCAATCATGAGGTGTAATTGTAAATTTATGTTTGCCAGTAAAAAATTCCTAGTGAAAAACAACCTTAACTTTTATCTAATTAAATTTCCATAAATCAGGATCAAAACAAGAATAAATAAATAAAACTCACTTTGCAGCATTTCTATTTGATAATGGAAATCTAAATATTCATGGGATAGTATACTACCCCTCATTAAGTTCGTTGATTCGACTTCTAGCTAGTTGTTTTGGTTAATGGTTCTTTCCAAAAAACAACAACAAATACTAAAATAGAGGGCGGGCATTATTGCTGTAGTTAGCTACTCTTGATTGGTTTATTAGTCAAAATACATCACTCAAGGAGCTTCAACTGAGTGGGGGGGGCTTAAGATGTTATTGGCTGCTGTGGCTCTCTGATTGGTAGAATTTTCTGTACAGCATTATGGGTAATGTCGTTTTTCTGCACGAACTTAGTCAATAAACTTAACTGTGTGTGTTTACTTCTTCAATTGGTTAACAGTCTCAGAGCTTGCAACAATTCTGGTTTTTACAGTTTATCGGTTATTTATTTCTAAATAAATTTCCCCACAACGAATATGCTACGCAGACTGATGAAAACACGAGTGTAACGTTAGCGCTCTTTGTAACGTCATTTACTAGTGCCTATATTCAATACAAAGCAGAGCCATTGTTTCACTCACCACAGACTAAGCAGGACAGAGAGTCCCTAAAGAAAGGAAGGACGTTAAACAGCGCCCCGTACGTCTCCGGGTCCTTCGGGTCGCACTGCACAAGAGAGCGACAGGCCGACACGTACAGCGCGGTGGCGTTTACCGGGTTCATCTTAGCGGCTTCAGTCAATGCAGGACAAAAGGAGAGGGCTGATCAGCTACTGAGAGCGACTCTCGGTCAGACCCCCAGTAAATAGGAGCTGTGAGGACACAATCAACCAGGCTTGACCCAACGCTTCAAACAGAGGGTGTAATTTGACATGACTCGCAAGCAGATGAGCGGCTTTGAGTCGTCTGCTTGTTAACATGTCAGATATTTCCTGGATGTTGAGTAGATCTTGCAGAGATGGTCAGTCCGGGAGGAAAATTAGCTGCTCAAGACGACGAGGGGGACTATTTGTCTTCCATGAGAGTCAGATCCAGTTATCTCAATGTAAAGAGCGATACACTTCTGTGACAAAACACACAGAAACGAAGGACTTGGTGATAAACAGCATTTCAGCGAGCAGCACAGCAGGCCTCGAGCCGCATTTTCGGTGAAACAAGCCTCAGCGTAAAATCAGTCCAAAACAACAGTGTCAAAACAGAAACTGAGTCCCATGCACACGAAGTATAATCCTTGAAATACTCGACTGAGGTTGTTTCTGAAAGCTGTTTTGAACGAACCCCACAATCCGCTTGCCTGCTACTTCGCTAGCTTGCTATTATTGTGTGCACTTTTCTTCGTGTTGTTGAATAAAAGCGATTCTCTCTCTCCCCAGCGAGCGCAACTGTCTTCTGTTTGAGTGAAATGTTTATAAAGCATTCAGCATAATTCACTACGCTTTCAAATATTCATATTACTTTGTCTGTGCTAAGAGCCAGCTTCGTTGCTTATTATTCCTCCGTTAACTTTTGCATCCTGAAAGGAACAATACCAAACAAGAGTAAAAGAGCGGCTGGAATTAAGCGCGAACTCCGGTGATGCTGCCCTCTAGAGTGTGGCTGTATAAACACCACTATGCCCAAGCTTTTTTTATTGCATTATAACACAATTACAATAAGCCAAAATTCAATTAACAACTTTCTACATTTATAGAACAAGGCACAAATAATAATCAAACCAATAAAATAATTATACAAATAAATACACTTAAACCATAGAATAAACACACAAACAAAAAGAAAGAAAAAAACATGGGTCTTTTATAGGTTAATTTTTCTTCAATAAACTAAAAAGTCTTCTTCCACATTTTGATTTAGCAACATTAAAGATTTACAGTATAACCGAAATTGCTTTTGGAAAACTAAAAACAGGGGTTTTGTTTTAAGGCACTTGCATTCATGAATAGAAAACTTCTCCAAAGTTAGACTATGGTTTAATACAAATTGAATATTAACTTCTTTCCCTAATAAACCACAGAAAATATATTTTTTTAGAAAATTGGGAGGACAACTTGAGAAAAAACCTTATGAATCAGACCAAAAGGTTCTGCTGTAAACATTCAAAAAATAAATGTGCAGCCGTTTCAATGTCAACCTCACAGAATGTACAATTGCTGTGATCAAAATTAAATCTATGTCTAAGAAACTCTGAAGATGGGTGAATATCCTTGAATATTTCAAAATGTACTTCTTTGGGAGGTTTGAGGAAGGAAAGAAACATTGTTCTTAATTAGAAAATAGAGCTCTTAAATACTACAGCGAAGTTTTGAGTAGCGACAAATATGCAAATTTACTAATACCAAGCAAAATTTTCCGTTTTCTTCAAGAATTTGGTCAATATTTTAAAGAAAATTGAATTATCTGAAAATAAGAAAGCAAACAGAACTATTTAATTTTGTAATGACTTTATTTTGATTTATTCATTTTCCTTCGGTTTAGTCATTTTATTAATCAGGGGTCGCCACAGTGGAATGAACCGCCAACTTATCCAGCATATGTTTGACACAGCGGATGCCCTACCAGCTGCAAACCCAGTACTGGGAAACATCCAAGGGCCACAAAAGGGGGTATGCAGTATATGCAGCGCATTGGAGAATAGGGGCGCCATCTATTTAATATCTTCGTTAAATATTAAAAATAACTACTTTTGTAAAAAATGTTTATTTAGCATTTTATACAATATTATTGTATTTTATTTAATAAAACATAAATCCCCTTACGTTGAAAATTTGTTGCTGGGACATATTCAAACTGATTTGAAGATTAAGTAGACGTAAGCAAAGAACAAAAAGAACAAACAATCCCTTGAAATGAAAACTGACATGACACATTGAATAATAAGATATTGGTAAGCTTAACCCACACTATTAGTACCATACTTTTAATCAACTTCTAGGGCCATATCATACACCCGGCGCAGTGTGGCGCAAGGCGTGACGCAGTAGTCTTTTGGTAGTTTCAGCTTGGTGCAAGAGTCGTTTTGAGGCGTTGCGCTAAGCTGTTTAAATAGCAAATGCATTAGCGCTCATTTGTGCGCCCATAGGCGTTCTGGTCTCAAAAGGAAGTCGTTCTGAGGCGGACCGCTGGCGCGTCGCTATTTTGAGAAACTATAATAGATTTTCATTAGACCAAAACAAACACGGTCTAAACTCCGGTGCAGAGTTGCGCCTCGCTTACACACTGCTTAATACGCACAAGAGAGCAATAGGCAAATATCTTTACATATGAGAAAATGTAAAGGGAATTTACACTGTATTTAAAAGATGATAGTCCAGGATCAACATTAGGGAATTTACACTGTATTTAAATGATGATGGTCCAGGATCTAAATTATAGTGAATTTACACTGTATTTAAATGATGGTGATGGTCCAGGATCAACAACAGTCAATTTACACTGTATTTAAATGATGATGGTCCAGGACCAACATTATAATGAACTTACACTGTAATTTTTACCATTCTCATTTTTTTCATTTTATTTTTACCTTAACTTGGTTGGACAGTAGAGAGAAAAATGTGTGTTGATAATAAAGATGGAAACTATCAGTATGGACCCACGAGGTGGGAACCAAATTCAGATCACCATGATCACCACAGGGACACATGTTAATGCACTAACCACTACACCATTGGTGCTGACAAGATACCAGATTCAAATTATGGTGATGCGCGTAGATCAACATTACTGAATTTACACTAATTAAATGATGATGGTCCAGGATCTACATTAGTGTGAATTTACACTGTATTTAAACGATGAAGGTCCAGGATCAACAATAGTGAATTTAAACTGTATTTCAGAGATGATGGTCCAGGATCAACAATAGTGAATTTACACTGTATTTAAATGATGATGGTCCAGGATCAACATTAGTAAATTTTCACTGTATTTAAATGATGATGGTCCAGGATCAACATTAGTGAATTTACACTGTATTTAAATGATGATGGTCCAGGATCAACAATAGTGAATTTTCACTGTATTTAAATGATGATGGTCCAGGATCAACATTAGTGAATTTTCACTGTATTTAAATGATGATGGTCCAGGATCAACATTAGTGAATTTACACTGTATTTAAATGATGATGGTCCAGGATCAACAATAGTGAATTTTCACTGTATTTAAATGATGATGGTCCAGGATCAACATTAGTGAATTTTCACTGTATTTAAATGATGATGATGATGGTCCAGGATCAACAATAGTGAATTTACACTGTATTTAAATGATGATAGTCCAGGATCTAAATTATAGTGAATTTACACTGTATTTAAATGATGGTGATGGTCCAGGATCAACATTAGTAAATTTTCACTGTATTTAAATGATGATGGTCCAGGATCAACATTATAATGAACTCACACTGTAATTTTCTCCATTCTTCTTCTTCTTCTTCTTATTATTATTTTTTACCTTTAGTTGGACAGTAGAGAGAAAAATGCATGTTGATCAGAGAGATGGAACGAATGAGTATGGACCCACAAGGTGGGAATCAAACTCGGGTCACCATGATCACCACAGGGCCACAGGTTAATGCACTAACCACTACACCATTGGTGCAGTCAAGTTATACGCTTTCAAATTATGGTGATGGGTGAAGATCAACATTAGTGAATTTACACTAATTAAATGATGGTGATGGTCCGGGATCAACAACAAAGAATTTACACTGTATTTAAATGATGATGGTCCAGGATCAACAAAAGTGAATTTACACTGTATTTCAGTGATGATGGTCCAGGATCAACATTATAGTAAATTTACACTGTATTTAAATGATGATGGTCCAGGATCAACATTAGTGAATTTACACTGTATTTCAGTGATGATGGTCCAGGATCAACATTATAGTAAATTTACACTGTATTTAAATGATGATGGTCCAGGATCAACATTAGTGAATTTACACTGTATTTAAATGATGATGGTCCAGGATCAACAAAAGTGAATTTACACTGTATTTCAGAGATGATGGTCCAGGATCAACATTATAGTAAATTTACACTGTATTTAAATGATGATGGTCCAGGATCAACATTAGTGAATTTACACTGTATTTAAATGATGATGATGGTCCAGGATCAACATTATAGTAAATTTACATTGTATTTAAATGATGATGATGGCCCAGGATCAACAATAGTGAATTTACACTGTATTTAAATGATGATGATGATCCAGGATCAACAATAGTGAATTTACACTGTATTTAAATGATGATGATGGTCCAGGATCAACATTAGTGAATTTTCAATTTATTTAATAGACTATGGTCCAGGATCAACATTAATGAATTTACACTGTATTTTTTGCCATTATTATTTTTGGAGAAGTTTTTACCTTTACTTGATAGGATGGTAGAGAGAATAAAGTGTGTTGAGTAGAGAGATGGAAAGGATCAGCATTGGCCCACGAGGTGGAAATCGAACTCAGGTTGCCATGAACACCAGAGTGCCACATGTTAATGCAAATAATAGCATAGCCTACATGCAAAGTCATGATTATTATATGTTCAAACATAAATAAAAGTGATTTTAATTTCTAACATTTCTAATATTTTTCTTTTTTCCAGAGTAACATCATGTCAGTATGATCCTAAAGTTATTTCAGATCGTGGCCCAGTGTCCTTATCTTATAAATCAGTAAATAATTTGGAAGAATTGCATCATTGATGCTTACACCCAAAATGGTTACATGAGTCAGATTTTATGAAATTCATTAAAGTACAGATAGATGTTTTCTTTGAAAATAACAAAAATAAAACATTAGCTACTGTAAGATGGGAAGCATTTAGGGCACACATTCGAGGCCAGATAATTAGTTACACAAGTTCAAAAACAAATAAACTTCAATTGGAATTAAATTTATTAGAAAAAGAAATAAAGCTTGTAGAGGAAAAGGTTTATTCAGACATGTCAAATACTATACACCATGAACTGCTTAAACTCAGGGCTCAATACAAAAAAACTCCATGCAATGAAGGCTGAAAACAGCCTTATTTTATTATTTTTATTTTATTATTTTAAACATTTTATTTGGAGGGGAAAATTACCAAAATGTAACGTAATGATTGAAAATGATTGGAGGGAAAATAAAGATATTTAAAATCTCCATACATAACAGAAAAATAAACAATGATAATGCAACAACAATAAAACCTAATGCTAATTTTCAAGCGATTTTCACAACTTCTCGTAACGTCTGGGAATTGTAGTTTATCATTTGACATTAGAGTGGACTACATCTATCAAGTTCGCTCAACTGCTCACATATCTGCAGTGATTGGTTCAGCCCCTCGCCTCCCCTTCGTCAACCGAGTCATGGATTGGCTGTGAATAGCAGGACCTCGCAGTTGATTGGCCGAAGACACCACAGGTTTACTAACATCATCCTGTCCTGTGTCCTCAGCAAGTGCAGGAGCTATGGCGACCTACAAGTTAATGCGAAGCAGCTTAGGGCTTTTAAACGGTCTAAAATGTCCTTTTAAATGTGTGGGTCAAACTCCGTATGGCGTGTTTACTCAGTCGAAAGTGCTGCAGAACGCAAGATGCTATTCCTCAAGCCACATGTCCGTGCAGGAGAGAATTGAGCAGAAACGGCAGGCAGCGCTGACAGGAGGAGGACAGTTGAGAATAGCAGCACAGCACAAACGGGTAAGATTTGTAAAAAGCACAACAGGATGCTACTGACATAAAAAAAAGCTTAGGAGTCTGGAGAAGAACTGTAAAGTTCTGTGCTGTGATCAGGGTAAACTGACAGCGCGCGAGAGAGTGGAGCTCCTGTTGGACGCGGACTCGTTCGTGGAGTATGACATGTTTGTGGAACATCGATGCTCCGACTTCGGCATGGAGGCAGATCAGAATAAGGTAAAGACCTTTTAAATAGGTGCAGATGCAGCAATGTTTTTTTTTTCCATGGAGAGCCTGCCGAATAAGTTATACTTGTATGAAGTAAGTAGTTTTGACCAGGTGGATAAAAGGACTCACTGGAACATTGAGCAAAAGCTGTTTTTATATTCACACATTCAGACTTTCTCCCTGATAATAAAATTCATTAAAATATTATTTGCAAATTCGAAATAGGGACCTCGTACTAGTAGACAATGCCTATTAAAGGACAAAATTATTCACAGTCAATTAAATAGTGTAAGTGTTCTAAAGTCATTACTTAAATGCAATTTCACACATATCATTTAGATTAGCGTGGCAAAAATATAGGGGCCGATACAATTAATCAATGTGAGAATATAAAACCAACAACAATCATACCTCAATCTGTGGAACTTGGTTGTTGTTCAAAAAGGGATACAGCTGTGGCCGGAAGTTATCGAGTATTAGTCATATTTATTAAATTACCTATTCAATTGTATTTTATTAACGTCTACACCATATCCCAACCTTAAACCCAACTGTCACAATAAAGAAACTTAATTATACTGATGACTGTTTTGACTTTAAAATATGTAAATTTACTAATGACGTTAAAATAAAAAAAGGTTGGTGACAGGCGACAGCTCAAATAAAATAACATGAATTTGCTGGATTTTTAGCAAAACTGTAAACCTTAGCATGAACAATTTTTCACACATGTGGATGATGGAAACTGCTGTAGGACACTCGTTTCCTCTCCGTATGCACCAGACGCCTTCTTATAAACACTCCGTGTTACTGGAGAAATATTGTGCAATTCTGAGCGTGCTTTACACAGGTGAGTGGGCTAGACTAACCAACTGTGACACACACTCTTTCCGCATTCTCTTCTGTATGCCCCTGAGACTTTACTACAAACACTCCATTACAAGGAGTCAATAATAGTAATAACAACTGTTCAACTTTTCATGGCATCTATATATTTCTTTTATCCTCATTGATTTGTAAGTTGCTTTGGATAAAAGAGTCTGCTAAATAAACACATGTTAATGTAATGTAACTCATTTAGTCAATAAAAACACACATGACTTTTCTGTGTTCATCATCTCTGTGTGTTCAGTACCCAGGAGACAGCGTAGTAACCGGACAGGGACGGATCAATGGCAGACTGGTCTATGTTTTTAGCCAGGTACGGTAACAGCTTGCAAACCTCTATCTGCAGCGCTTTTGTTGATGAACAACTACCTCAGAAATGCTCATCTATTTTACAGGACTTCACAGTGTTTGGAGGCAGTTTATCAGGAGCTCACGCTCAGAAGATATGCAAGGTAAGGCTGGCTGCTGAGTCATTTACATTAAAAACAGATGCGCAATGCTGACAGATTATGGAATTTTTTAACAATTGGTGCAATTTAATTTTCAGATTATGGATCAGGCGATGTTGGTGGGTGCTCCAGTGATTGGTCTCAATGACTCTGGTGGAGCCCGCATTCAGGAAGGTGTCGAGTCTCTTGCAGGATATGCTGATATTTTCTTGGTAAGCTTGAATGGTTACAACCATAAATTTGATATATGCATTTTATATGCGTAGTTTGTCAAGATACGTTTTAGACAAAATAATAATAATTATAATGTACTAAAAAACAGTGACACTGTTAAAAAAATTGTAAGTATTTGAAAATACTTTAAAATCCAATTTATTTTTGTGGAATCAAAGCCATTTTCAGAATAATTTCTCTAGTCTTCAGCGTCATATGATACATCACTACTGGATCAACCATTACAGTAATCATTTACTATGTTAAATTTGATGCTCAAGAAACATTTATCATTATTAAATATGATAGTTAACATTATAATCAATGTTTGATGAATGGAAAGTAAAAATGTGTCATTTAATTTACAAAATTAGAAAAAAAGATTAACAAAAATAATTAAAAAGTAAAATAAAAACTCTTAATGGTCTTTAAAGTAGACTCAATTCAAAATACTTCATTAAAAGCACTTAATTTTTCAAATACAGATTTGTGGATGGGATTTAAAAAATGGGGAACTCTTTGTATATGACTTTGTATATCAAAATACATATCATGTTTTTCCCCTCACAGTTCAGATACAAAAGTCAGCTTGTTACTGCATTTGTTATTTTATAAACCTATTATTAAGGATTGCATCCTGGAATTCTGATACCTCTGAATTGTGAGGATAAAAAAAATAAAATAAAATAAATAAATAAGTATAGATAGATAGATAGATAGACAGACAGACAGACAGACAGACAGACAAACAGATAATCACAGAATTTTAAAAGATTCTGCTTTCTTACAATTTTGTGTTCATAGCTCCCAGGTAAGAGACAGATTTGAAATTCTGAAGACAGTCATACCCATTTCCAAGCATTCCCATTACTTTAAATAAATTGTTTTATCTATTCAGTGGTGAAAACAAGATTCTGTAACTTAAAGCTTTTTTTTAATAGATAAAAAATTTAATTTCCTTTTAAATATTTACTTTTGATCAGTGGTACTACTGGTCAAAAGTTTGGGGTCAATACAATTATTAAATGTTTTAAAGTAAGCTTATCCTGCTTACCAAGGCTGTGTTTATTTCATGAAAAATAAAGTCCAAATTGTGAAATGTTATTGCACTATAAAATAACAAAAGTTATTTTCAAAAGTAGTTTATAATTTCAAATACTCCTTTATTCCAGTGATTTTAATGATGAATTTTGGCTTCATTACTCCTTACATTAATAATTTAATTTGAAACTACATACAATAAGAAATCATTTTTTAAAAATATTTTAATAAATATTTAACAATTCTTTTACATTTAAAGGGGTGGTCCACTACGATATCATATTTTAAACTTTAGTTGATGTGTAATGTAGCTGTGTGAACATAAACAGCATCTCTGAATGTAAAGTTCTAAGTTCAATGCAAAGGGAGACACAAAGACAGAAGTGCTTACTGTTCAATAATAATTATGATTCAGAGAATTATAAAATATACAGCAAGCTTGATTTGACAAAACAGCTTCCAAAATCTCTCCCAGTTCAGTGCTGGATTCGGCTAAAATCTCCTCAAAGCAGAAGCTGTGAACTACAACCTGTATGTGTTTTTATTTGTTAAAATTGATCATGACATGTTCAGTGTCTACTGTTAACAGTAAGCTGTAGCAACGATTTAAACAATGGGAAATGCTGTTTTGCACCTCAAACGATTTAGCTACAAATTCATATTTATCAGTCAAACTGCTGTAAACACACACACACACACACACACACACACTTCTCAAACAGCCTCTCTCTCAATGTGTGTGCGCGACTTTGCATTGTTTCTCTTTAGGCAGCTTTTCCATGCATTTTACATCTCAGATAATGAAGCTGCAAAAGATTTGTGGATGATTTATATTACTTACACCTGCATATTCCGGATATACGTGAAAGATGTTGTGTAACACGTTGAGTAAAAAAAAATTCAGGAGAGCTCACCTGACTCGTGGTAGCAGCAGAAAAATAAATCAAGGCTCACACAAGTCTCATCCCACATCTTGTGCTTTATTCTTCTGTCACGATATCTCACAGAAAATAACTTAATTCGAGCATCAGAGAAAAAGAAAGTCCAGCGCACATGCGCTTGTTACAGAAAGTTCACACATTCACACACACACTTTAGACACACGCAATATCGATCTCTCTTAAAGGAGCCGCACCCCATTTTCACTCATTACAGACACTTGTCAGATTTTATTTTAGACAGCAGGCAGGAGGTTGACTGGCTGTTTACACAGCAGAAAAGCATGTGCTTGTATGGGCGTGACGTGGAGCTGATCCGCGAATCGCAGCACATTATGACGATAACCGATCAGAGTCACTTGAGGGCGGGCCTTTCAGAGGAGCTAGGAAATATATCAGTCGTTTTCATGTTAGCTGAGTAGCTGTGTATAATTAAAGTTAGATTTATGAAAAAATAACATGATTTCCTTCAAGTGAAACATGAGCACACATTGCTTTGCATCTTATAAACACAACCAAGCCTTAAAATTACATTCTGGACCACCCCTTTAATAAAAGCCGCCCTGATGAACAGAATCATTAAAAAAAATGGCCCCAAACGATTGACCGGTAGTGTATGTTTCAGCACTTACTGGAGATGCTCATATTTGTTTTGCAGCGTAATGTGATGGCCTCAGGCGTTGTTCCTCAGATCTCTCTCATCATGGGTCCGTGCGCAGGTGGAGCTGTCTATTCACCTGCTCTCACAGATTTCACTTTCATGGTGAAGGTAAAGCAGTTCTAAGTCTTTCCTGTCACATTCATGTTCCATTATTGTTGTAGGTTGTCAGCTGATGCACATTTTTTACCTGTGTTTGCAGGACACGTCCTACCTTTTTATCACAGGTCCAGATGTGGTAAAGTCTGTTACAAATGAAGATGTTACCCAGGAGGAGCTTGGAGGAGCAAAAACCCACACAGCTGTGTCAGGTACGCCTGTTGGTAGCAGAGCTGGATAATAATGAGTTATATGTAATCAGCAGGGTTCATACAATCATGAAAAACCTGGAAAAGTCATTGAATTTTAACAGCATTCTCCAGACCTGGAAAAGTTTGGAACAAACAAACCATTTAAGTTTTAGAAAGTTTAACATATATCTATACTTGCATATTTTTCCAGTAGAAATTAAATTATATTGTTCTATCATAATGCTATTGTTTTGTGTCCAAATTATGCTTAGTTAGTTGTTGCAGCCTCTTTACTTCTCCATTCGTGGCCAATCGCATGCTCTCACATAATTTAGCAAAGTCTTGTGTGAGCATTATCTAAATAAATTTGATTAGTATTATAAATTACATGGATTGTCATGTATTTGACTATATGTTGTAATAAACATGCATTTCTTATTTAATATGAATACATAGACATTACATGAAACATTATGTCATGAATATTTTCCTGCAAGTCTTGGAAAAGTTAAGGAATTTTTGCAGGGAAAATGTGTACAAACCCTGAGTCTGGATTACGCAAAAAAGTGCTCGTAATTAAACAGCTTTTTTAAATACTAGTAATCCGACTTCTACATTTTATGGATTACATATTATTTATTTACACAATGCCAATAAGTTGTTTTTTCTGTATTTTCTCTTATTCTCTCTCTTAAATTTTTAGATCAAATATTTGATATAGCAGCAATATTACGAATTCTATTTTTTCCAATATTGATTTTTGTAATGTTTTATAATTTACTTGATTTTAAGCTAGGCATATTAATTTTAGTATTTTTAAATGTTACCTGACCACACAAAGCTCCTCAACAGCTCTTCCTTTTGTTTGTAATAAAGAGTGGAATATTTTTTATCCTTTTTATCTGTCGATATGGTACAGGATTATTTCATTTAAATATACGTTACATTAAATGGGGGTTAGAACAAAAGTAATCTAAATGTAATCCAATTACATAACTAGAAATGTGTGATCTATGATTTTACTGACTACTAATTTTGTCATGTAATTCATAAATACAATTCATGGTAACACTTTATTTTGATGGTCCCTATCGCACATTTTGTTGACTAAAAGTTGCATTGCAACCTTATGCCAATTACTTCTCATTTGAGAATTAGTAGACTGTCTGCTTAATATCTGCTGATACTGCTCCTTCAAGACATTTAACTGACTATATGAAACTTAGCAAGTACTTGTCAACATGTCACTAACTCTAACCACAACCTAAGTCTACCTATAATCTATTTAGAATTAGTTGGCATGTAGATGCAATGCAACAAAATATGGTAAAGGGACCATCAAGTAATACCCAATTCATAAGTAATCCACCTAGATCTGGTTGTTAATCCTGTCTGAGAGTTAAATGATGAGTAAGACTTTAAGTATGTTACTCGATGCAAAAAAAAAAAATCAAAGAAACAAATTTTTTGAACAGAAAATGTTTTGTCAAATATGCTTATTTTCAAACCCCTAGATATATCTGTACGTGTTTTATGCCCGCACTTAAAGCATTTTAAACTGTTTTTATTTGATCTTAAATGTAAATATTCCTCTTTTTTTCAGGCGTTGCTCATCGGGCCTTTGAGAATGACATTGATGCCCTTTTGAACTTGCGAGACTTTTTCAACTTTCTTCCACTTAGTAATAAAGATTCAGCTCCAGTTGTTGAGTGCCATGACCCTCGGTGAGAAGCCACATTTCTATTTTAATTAGTCTTATTACTCGATTTATCTTGACCAAGTTTTTCTATTATTATCCTGTCTTTATTTTTTCCCCTCAGAGACCGGCTGGTTCCTGGTTTGGATACTGTTGTTCCTTTTGAAAGCACAAAGGCCTATGACATGCTGGATATTGTTCATGGTGTACGTAAATTTTACCACAGATGGTTCAGATAGTTAAAAACTCTTCTCACTGTTTCACTCTCATGTCACCCCTTCAGATAGTAGACGAGAGGGAATTCTTTGAAATTATGCCCAACTACGCCAAAAATATTGTGGTGGGGTTTGCCAGGATGAATGGCCGGACGGTGGGCATAGTAGGAAACCAACCAAAAGTGGCGTCTGGTGGGTAACTTTATGATTATACAGTTTTTAAAAAAATCGCATTTACTTTTTATGTGTTTTGATACTTGGCAGGTTTGTTTGATTACAACTCTGGTGTAATTGTTTTCATTAACAAAGTATATTTGTCATCTAAGCCTCTGTGTAGACCAAACAAACCAAAAACAGAGCATAATGTCCCAAGATGCAGCCATTTTGTTTTTGTTCCCACTAAACAAACCAAGAGAACTAAAACAACTGAGAACACAAACTGAATTATTTTTGGCAATCTTTATAGTGCTACTAAATATTGTAAACCTTCTGCGCATCACATAATCCTGGAAAAAACATTGCTTCCTCAATGTTATAGCACATTTCTGATTTGTTAACTTAAAGGGGTAGTTCACCCAAAAATGAAAAATAACTCTCAAACAATTGGTTCAGAACCTTTGAACTTTTTCTTCTAAACACTAAATAAGATATTTTGAAGAAAGCTGAAAACCTGTAACCAATTACTAGTTTTCAGCTTTCTTCAAAATATGCTCTTTTGTGTTTATCAGAAAAACAAAAAGTCAAATGGGTTTGGAACAAGTGAAGGGAGAGTAAATTGCAGAATTTCTGAACTATCCCTTTAAGACTGGAATAATGGCTATGGCGTTAATTGCTTTACCATTTACAGAATTAAATGCATGATAACATCAATTAAAATAGGAATATTTGAAGTTGTAATGATGTTTTACAGTATTACTGTTTTACTGTATTATTTATTTAAATTAATGCCACATTTGTTTGCATTATATAATTTTATTTAAAAGCAAACTGCTGTATTTTAATGCATATAATACAGTATGTAAAACATTACATCTTTTTTAAGTTTTTCTTTCTGTATTTCAGGCTGTTTGGACATAAATTCATCTGTTAAAGGTGCTCGCTTTGTACGATTCTGTGACGCCTTCAACATTCCCATCATCACATTTGTGGATGTGCCTGGATTTCTGCCAGGTGTCCAAAGATTTCTTTTTCTAACCTCACCTATGTTTTTAATTTTTTTAATCTATTTACTTTAAAAATAAAATAACTAAAGAATAATAAAATTGTTTCTACAGGCACAGCTCAAGAGTACGGCGGCATCATCAGACATGGAGCCAAGCTGCTGTATGCTTTTGCAGAAGCAACGGTTCCAAAAATCACTGTCATCACTAGGAAGGTAAGAGACAAGATGTTGTGTGTGTGGTTGTTACTGGCTTGTGTGCTGAACCCTGTGTGTATGTGTCTTCACTCCAGGCTTACGGAGGTGCTTATGATGTGATGAGCTCCAAACATTTGAGAGGAGACGTGAACTACGCCTGGCCAACTGCTGAGGTCGCAGTGATGGGTGCAAAGGTAAACTTCTGCACTAAGGAGCTGAAGTGTGTGTGCCACTTACAGTATTGCATTTGATTTATGGGGCTTTCTAGTAAAAAAAAAAAAAAGAAAATTAATTATTGATTCTAATTTGATGTTGACAATAATGTTGTCATATTTCACAATAGGATACAAGTACATGGATTATATTTTGTGTTGTTTTTCTATCAATCTTGATTTCTCACAATTTGAATGCACAAACAAAAACAGTCAACGTCAGGATTTTCATTAAATGTGAATCTAATTTTGGCTTCTTTTCATTATATGTGCATACACACACATACATACATACATACATGCATGCATACATACATACATACATGTGTATATATAGATAAACATTTAATATTAATAAAGCACCCAAAAATGAAAAACTTACTACCATTTTATCAAACCATTTACTCACCCTCTAGTGGTTCCAAACCTATAAGATATAAGTTTATTTTTTTGTTGAACACAAAAAAGATAAATTGAGAATGTTGCTAACCAGTAAATACTTTTATTTTAAGTCAGTGGCGTTCGGTTATTATCATTCTTTAATATATGTTCCTTTGTGTTATAATATACCTCCTCTTTGTGAAGGTGAAAAATAGTGGTAATTTCTGTAAATTTCCTTTTTGATGAACTGTTGCTTTAAGAAAATGCTGGTCCTGTAAGCAGAAAGTTAGATGTGAGAGCAGTATATCTATGTACAGGAGCTCAGTGAACGCTGATATTCACTTACACTGCAGTAATGATCAGTATGCTTGGCTCCATCTGGTGTTAATGCTGCTTGTAACCGTCACTCCTGCTCCTTTCATTCCTTTGCTGGAGCTCAGCCTGTAAGTCTGGAAACTGCTGACTCGGGTCATGCTGGTTGTTTAAAATACAAACTGTAAATATTTGGTTGGGTGTCCATTAATGACACTAAAACAACATATTGCTATGCCATGTAAAAAGTACACTTGGTATAAAGTGTATAGTTGACACTAAGCCTTTTTAAAGTATACTTCATGTTCACATATGCTATCAAATAAAGTGATAAATATGTTAATTTAAACATTCTCACTCCCTCACGTAAGCACTTTTCAGTATTGACCTCTATTGTTTTTTTGCTGTCTTCAGTGGTTTGTTTGTGTTCAGTCTCATTTTCTTTTTGAACTGTTAATCAGTGTGGGTCTGCTTCTGTTGACACCTTGTGGACAAAGGAAGTAGTGCACAAAGTAAATGTGTTGTAGATGTGGTCTTAAAATGGTATGTGGCCACTAACATGAGCATAAAGATCAAATTGATCAAAAATGACAAAACAAGTTTAACAAAAATTATATTACAATTAAATTTAAAGTTTCTAAAAATTAAAAATGTTTCATGGTGGATCATGGCACAACTATTTTCAACTTTGCTAATTAAATAGTTCTTGACCAGCGTATTAGATTTGTAAAGTATCATGTCACATGTAATGATGCTATAAAGTCGCCCTTGCTATCACTGGAATAAATAACATATTCAAATATATTGAATAAAGTTATTTAAAATTATAAAAACATTTTAAAATATTATTAATTTTTGGTTAATGTATTTTGGAATCATGTGTTTGATAAATGCAGCCTAGGTAATCATTAAAAAAATAATAATAAAAAACTATGTAATTGAATGTGTTTTTTAAAATATTAGAAATTATTGTTAATATTTAGTATTTATTATTATCATTATTATTCTAAAGGATCGCGTCACTATAATGATGCTGAAAATTCATCTTTGCTATCACTGGAATAAATAACATTTTAAAATATATTGAAGTAAAAAAGTTATTTAAACTTCTAAAATTATTTCACAATATAATTTCCTTTTTTGGTAATGTATCTTGCAATCATGCATTGTTAATAAATGCAGCTTGGGTGAGCATAATCACTCAAAAATAAAATGAAATAATTAAACTAACATTTGAATAAAAACAATTATCATTTAAATGATATTTTAACATTTTGGAAATTATATTGAATTAGTTAATATTTAGTGTTCATTATTATCATTATTACATATTAAAACATTTTTATAAATTCAAAAACAGGACAAATCCTGTAAACTGGCCAAAGAGTGAAAAACTTTAAAGCTGCCTTTTTTCCCTTCTTCAAGGGTGCTGTTCAAATCATCTTCAGAGGAAAGCAGAACCAAGCGGAGGCTGAAGCTGAATATGTGGAGAAGTTTGCCAATCCCTTCCCTGCTGCTGTCAGAGGTGCACAAAAACACACATTCATCATTACAGCTATTTCTCAACACGTTCGCCGATGTCTGTTCTCTCTAAATCAACGGTCTCAAATGCAGTTTTTGGAGGGCAGCAGCTCTGCATAGTTTAGCTCCAACCAGCTCCAACTCACACCTGCTTAATTGTAGTCTTGAACACTTTGATTAGTTAGATCAGCTGTGTCTGATTAGGGTTGGAGCAAAACTATGCAGAGCTGCGGCCCTCCGGGAATCGAGTTTGAGAACTATGCTCTAAATATTGTTTCATGTGTTTCGCAGGCTTTGTGGATGACATCATTCAGCCCTCCACCACCCGCAGGAGGATATGCAGAGACCTGGAGGTCCTGGCCAGCAAGAAACAGACCAACCCCTGGAAGAAACATGCTAACATTCCCTTGTAAATCTCACTAGAACACTAGCTTTAGAGCAGGGGTGCCCAAACTCAGTCCTGGAGGACCGATGTCCTGCAGAGTTTAGTTCCAACCCCAATTAGACACAACTGAATCAGCTAATCAAGCTCTTTCTAGGTATACTAGAAACTTCCAGGCAGGTGTGTTGAAAGAAGGTGGAGCTAAACTATGCTGGACACCGGCCCTCTAGGATCGAGTTTGGGCACCCCTGCTTTAGAGCATTTCACAACAGCATCTGTGGTTAGACTAGAGAAAACATCATGATTTCACATGGTTCCTTGTGCCTTATTCCCGTCCGTATGCATTATTTAAACATTCTCCAATCAATAAAACACTCCCACGGTTCATGATTACACATTTAATTTTTTGTCTTTTTCTGAAAAAGTGAGTCGTCCATAAGTTCACCGAAGAAAAGTTTTAGAACAGTTTTCCATTAAAAGGGAAAGTGGTACATCATTTCTAGGTTGTACAAAAAGAAAACCCATTTCATATTGAAAATGTACAATTTACAGGAACACTAGCAAAACTAAGCGAGGCTCGGGATGGGAAGTCAAGAGCATCATGGGAAACTTGTGTTGTCGACGGTGTAACGTTTCACTTTTGAAGAGCACAGGACCATAGAGCACTGAAACGGGCCTCTGCAGTTTGATCCACACAAAAACACCCTGCTGTTTAGACGTTTCACACAAATAAACCTCACCTTATTAGAACTAAATCTACTGGAAATCAAATACTGACCATTCAAATGTTTCTGCAAGCCAAAATTACACAACATGTAATGGAACGCACCTTCAGGACAATTGTGTCATTGAGATTTTTGGCTCTCCATCTCATTTCTGACAATAATCACTGCATTTTTAAAGGCCTGTTCACACCACGATCCACAACTATGAAGATAACAATAAAAATATAGTAGTGTCCATGAATAAATCTTTTTAAAGTTTGCAAATATAGTGTTTCCATCTAGTTGTTAGAGCAGCTGACTGTAGTAGTGTTGGTGACCCAGTAACCAGTGGTAAACAAGCCAAGCATAATGGAGCCGGCTGATTAGTGTATATTCGGCAAATGTGTTTCCATCTCCCATTATCCGTATTAAACCTTGTTTTCTGCAGTCCAAAATCCATATCAATTGATTTTGTGAATTAAGCGATTTTTATTTAAAATGTGCCGTTTCCATCATTGTTTCTCAAGATACTTCAAAATAATACAGGGTGATTAAAACCCAGCAACTGATTCATTATAACGTTTTGTCTATTAACTTGCGTGTTTCAGCAAAGCAATGTAAACTTTAAACTGCTTTATAAGAGCCGACACCATTTTTGTTGGAAATAGTTTTCTTCTATGGATTTTAGAAAGTCACAATTTTGCCATTTCTAAATTTAAGGCCCTAAAAAAATTAATAGTTTATCAATAATAGTTACAAATACAAATACTTTAAATTTTAAAGAAATATGTCTAAAGTTTCTTAAATCAAGACATTTTCATGGGAACAAAAAAATAAATAAATGCTGTTAAAAGCCTAAAAGTCTTGCTTCCAGTAAAACTGATTAATGAAATGGTTACAATAAGAACACATATCTGTTAATGAAATTTAGTTGATTTTCTAAGCTTACTAACAGATATGTGTCTTATTTTAACCATTTCATTAATCAGTTTTACTGGAAAAAATGACAAGAATCTTTACATGTAGACATTTTTAATGGAAACGTGTCAAAAATACTTAATAAAAACATGGTAAAAGTCATTTCCTTTTTTAGTGTATAGAATCAGAGTTAGTCTTTATATGTAAAAATAGTGATGTGAACTGAAGCTTTCTAAACCAGTGAACCATTCGACTCGGAAAAAGATTTGTAACTCGAAGCTTTCTAAATCAGAGCTCGACGAGGACCTCTGCTGGTTAAAGTGTGGGAAAGCACTGTGTTGCAAAAATGTCAAATGTTCACAACTGACCAACTCATTCACGTGTAATACAACAGTAGTATAAACAAATTACTCAGATACTATAGTTTTTTTTTACATATAAGTTATTTACATTACACCACAGATGACTGTATTTAAATCCAAGGTATTCAAAAGTATTTATGTTTATCATGTTAACATTAACTCATTCCCAAGGGAGATCGAACCGGCGATTCCTGTATGGGAGGCCAATGCTGTAAGGAGGAGGCTGTCAGAGTGATGCTTATAGACTGCTACTACTATACTACAATATGCAGTGGCCTTCTTTAAAAATAGTTGAAAATAATACACTTTAGTATTGTCCAAAAGCTTTTTACTATAAATTACTATTGTATTTTAGTTGAATAACTGCAGTGCTTTGAAACAGTAGAAATGTATGTAATCGGTGCCTAATCTCTCGCTATACACTTTACTAACCCACGAGGGTGTTAATACTTTTGAATTAAAATTCGAAGCATAAACCTGGGTATAGGTGAAAATGAAGTTTCGGACATCACTGATCACATGATTATGGCAAAACGAATCAAGCTTCGATACACTGCTTCACTGCGAGATGTATAATTTTTTTGATACATGCTTCAAAGCCTCGGTCCACAACGTCACGTCAGTATGTAAAAAAAAAAATTCAAAAGTAACAGATCTGTACATAGTAGTGTTTTTTTATATGAAGTGTTGCTAATACAGCTGATACATACCTCGGAGAACATACTGCGTTCCCTTCGGATTTAATATACAATATTCTTTAATTTGTCTTCTAAAAAGTAGTAAATTGCTCTTCATAAAACCTGTATCAATCTCTGTTTTAATCCCTCACTTGCTAGAATAAAATAGCTTTGAGGCAATTACAACAATATTGTTTGTCTTCTATATTCATAACAGCTGATGTGATGTGCCTGCTATTGTCTTATGCTTAACTATTTTTAAACCCTTATATTTATTATTATCATCATAATTATCATCTGTGGTGTGAACAGGCCCCAACACTTTCCAAACGTAACACACTTAACCAGAATTATGGCTATTGAATACTACTGGGCGTTGTGTAAATTTAGACCATCTGAAGATCGATCGACATTTACTACTGGTGGTTTTGTTGGACATAGTTAAAGCGACTTCTTCATAATCTAACTGTACAGGGCTTCTACATAGTAGGATGGATAAACACAAATATGTACATCTTAAACATATGGGAGCGTACATTCTTACATCATAAATCTGTACCACGACGTAAATCCCATTCAGTGCCATTCAGATAAGCTGATGAAGACGGAACATTTTACCATACGTGACTTGATGTGACTGCATCTGGGTGGGGAAAAAACTCCTTTGATGTGGTGCTTGATGAAAGAGGATAATTGAGAGTTTGTGGAGAGTTTAATCCAGAGTCACTGAACCTGGACATCAGTGCTTCCTCCTCTTTGTGAATGTCTCTTCAGCCCTTGCTTTAATCAAACCAAATGCTCCTCTCTTCCATTTGTTGTGGCACCTCAGAACATGGGCATCGTGAATCCCTGAGAAAAAAAAACAAAAACAATTACAGGTGATTCACTTTTAGGAACTTGTAGCTGCATTTAATTCTCGATTAAAACCCAACTATGATTTATCAGATGAATGTGATTTGAGAGGAGAGTTTTGGAAAGCTTCTTGTTAGCAGGGCTGAAAAATTTGATGATTATGAATCTATTTGACTAATTCCCACTAACAATGTGTCCATCCATTCATTTTTATGCACATTCTGGTGTATCGCATAAAAATGCTTAATGGAAAAGCCAAGATGTGCGTAAACTTTGAAATTGTGCATTAAAAAAAAAGTAAACGCACAACTGAGTAGGATCCCCTTTTTTTTTGCTAAGAAAAAATGTTCACAAACAACCATGGAAACAAATTTACTAAGTTCCAGTATCAGAAAAAGTCATGTTTGAACAAAAATGGGTGCAATGAGATGGTATCAATGGACAAACCAGTGGACCGACTGCATTATAATGGATCTGAAATGTTGTTTTGGTCATCTTAAAATCTTTAAACCAAAGATCCTGATTCTTACCGACTCATCCTCAATCATGGCTGCAGAGTCAAAGAAGTCTGGTCTGAGTTCTGCTCTCTCCCGCCGGTTCCTGGATGGAGGCTGCAGAGGATTTAACGTAATCTGAGATTACCATTCATGCAGAAACAACCTAAAGTCTGACTAAAAACATCTCAATTATGTAGTTTTTTTATTTTATTATTTTTTTTTTTTTGAGGACGCTTAAAGTGATAATTCCTCCAAACTGATGGACATAACAAGCAATAATAACATGTTCATGCAACACTGTAATTTGTTTAGATAGAAGATACCAATAAGAATATTATGTTCGTGCAGCATGCCATAAATTGAATCAACAGATAAGAAGCGATTATGTGAGCAGCAATATATTATGCTGCTATTTCTAATATGGCACTCAAAACGGTTTCTGTTTGTTGCGTTGGTCACAAAAACCCAGTCCTCAGCCCTTGGTTCCTAATTTCCTGGTTTAGAGCCAGTGCTTTGGGTGTCAAAATACAAAGAACTGATTTGAAACAAGTCTTCAGCTCTGAACCAGCACCTAAACTGGTGTGGTGAAATAGGACTACAGTGTATCCGCAAAATATTGATAGCACTTCACTTTTTCCACATTTTTCATGTTACAGCTTTATTCCAAAATGGATTCAAATTTATTTATTTCCTCTAAATTCTACACACAATACCCTATAATAACTATGTGAAATTATTATTTTTTTAATTGTTGCAAATTTATTAAAAGTTAAAAAAAGCTGAAAAATCACATGTACAGAAGTATTCACAACCTTTGCTAAATTATGCTCAGGTACATTCTGTTTCCACTGATCATTCTTGAGATAATTCAGCAGCTCAACAGTTCCTGTGGTCAATTCAGTTGATTGGACATGATTTGAAAAGGCATACACCTGTCTATATAAGGTCCCAGGGTTGACAGTGCACGTCAAAGCACAAACCAAGCATGAAGACAAAGGAATTGTCTGTAGACCTCCGAGACTAGATTGTCTCGAGGCACAAGGATGAGGAAGGTTATAGAAAAAACTCTGCTGCTCTGGAAGACCCACTAAGACTCTTCCTATAGCTGGCAAGTGATCAAGGGAAAGGAGCCTTAGTAAAGGAGGTGATCAATAACCCGATGGTCACTCTGATCTGCACTCCAGCATTCTTCTATGGAGACAGGAGAACCTTACAGAAGGACAACCATCTGTGCAGCAATCCACCAATCAGGCCTGTATGGTAGAATGGCCAGACGGAAGCCACTCCCCACCTGGAGTTTGCCAAAAGGCATCTGAAGAACTCTCAGACCATAAGAAACAAAATTCTCTGGTCTGATGAGACTAAAATTGAACTCTTAGGAGTGAATGCCAGGCATTACGCTTGGAGAAAACCATGCACTGCTCATCAACAGGCTAATACCATCCCTACAGTGAAGCATGGTGGTGGCAGCATTGTGCTGTGGGGATGTTTTTCAGCAGCGGGAACTGGAAGACTAGTCAGGATAGAGGGAAAGATGAATGCAGCAATGTACAGAGACATCCTGAATGAAAACCTGCTTCAGAGTGCTCTTGACCTCAGACTGGGGCAACGGTTCATCATCCAGCAGGACAATGACCCAAAGCACACCACCAAAATATCAATGGAGTGGCTTCACAACAATTCGGTGAATGTCCTTGAGTGGCTCAGCCAGAGGCCAGACCTAAATCCTATTGAACATCTTGAGATCTGAAAATGGCACCATCGCTTCCCATCCAACCTGATACTGCAAAAAATTCTAAAAGACAGGTGTGCCAAAGGTGCATCAACAAAGTACTGAGCAAAGGCTGTGAATACTTGTGTACAAGTGATTTTTCAGTTTTTTTATTTTTATTAATTTACAATTTCAAAAAATCTTTCATTATGGAGTAATGTGTGTAGAATGTTATGGAAATGAAACCATTTTGGAATAAGGCTGTAATATAAAAAAATGTGGAAAAAGTGAAGCGCTAAGAATACTTTCTGGATGCACTGTATACGTGTATGGAAGCTTAAGATTGTTGAGGCTGAGATACTAAAACTGTAGATAATCTTCACTTTCTAGCACAGACCAATCATTTCACTTCCTTACACATAAGTGTTTCGTCCAGAGCCATAGGTACTTATTTTATTTTGTATTGTTTTATTTTATTTTACCACTATTGATGTCTTAGTAGCCCCTGACATAATTTATTTTATTTAGGTGTGAACTGTCTCTTTAAGCAGACAGTTTGGTTGTCACCAGCCAATCGGTTTAGTTCTTACCAGATCGATGACCATGGTGTCCTCAAACTCCTCACTCATGTCCTCCAGCTGTCCTCGAGACGACATCATGACGTCCTCAAAGATGGGCTCTGCGTCGTCCTCCATTAGTCCACGTCTAGATCACACAAACCAAAACAGCATTAGCTTCACCAAATTCCTCATGTCAAACATTCCGCACACTGGTGTCTCCACGTACACAGTCTGTCGCACTCCTCCACTGCGGGCCTTTATGTAGCTCATGGCCGTCCGCTCCTTCCTGTTCACCTCCTCCATCTTCTGCTGGCCGAGCCATGACATCTGCATCTGAGGACTGACCAAGTGGAAAAACACTTTATGCTCTGCAAATAATAACTGACTAATATATTACAACCACTCAATGTCACTGTTAACTGAAACTGGTCCATTAACATCCGTGTTTTCACTGTTATGTGATAGGGGGCGCTATTATGCATCTTCTGAAATAATAGAGTCTCAAAAACAAGCAAAGATGCAGCAAGATAAACAAATTACTTTATTTAATGTTTCGCATTAATTTGTATTCTTTTTTCATGTGCACACTCTTAACTAAAAAATTAAGTTCTTAAATTTCAGATGTTCAATTATCAAGTTAAGAAATTCAAATTTAAGTTAAGAAATTTAAATTTGAAGCATTTTTAATAGCATATAATCAGTTTTATTAACTTACAATTTTTAATAATTCTATTTTAACACAATTCAAATTCAGATTGTTTTGGCATATTATTAGCTCCATAAATGCATACATGCGGTGAACATTTTGCAATGAAAATGGTTGCATGCGGTACAGGTGAATTGGGTAAGCTAAAATTTTCACTAGTGTATGTGTGCAAGTTAGTGTTTGCCAATAATGGGTTGCAGCTGAAAAGGCAACTACTGCGTAAAACATATGCGGGATAAATTGGCGTTTCATTACATTGTGGCGACCACAGATTAATAAAGGAACTAAGCCGAAAATTAATTAAATTAATGAATGAATGAATAGTATGGACAAAAAGGACAAATTACAATTTTTTTTAACAAAATAATAAATAATCCAAATGTATTAAGAACAAGGTTAACACAAGTCATGCAACTAGCAAAACAATAAATAAATATATAATTTCAAATGTTTCGGACACTTTTCAAATACATTACTTAAACATCTCTCTCAATGAAAATGTGCATTTACATAAACAAAATGTCACTGGACTAACAATAAAAGGCATAATGGTGGTTCTAAACATTTCAACATATACAGTAACTAAATGACTAAATAATGAATTTCTGAAATAATTAAAAAATTGTATATTAGAATTTACTTTAAAAAGACTGTCTTTAATTTAATTTCTAAATAATACTTAAAAGGCAAATAAAGCAACATACAGCACAGAATAACTTTCCATTAATGCTGAAAGTTTTGATATGTCATGCAAACTTCCAGAGATGAGTTTCAGCACTTACTTATGAACATAGTCCGACTCCGAGCCGGGCTCAGTGTCCTGCTCAGGCAGGTGTTCGGCAGCCTGTCGAGGGTTTTCGCGGAGCACAGTTGAGGTGAGCTGTGGCGTCTGCAGGCCTCCAGGGGTCTGAATGCTGTCATTCCTCATCATCCAAGAGCCCTCCATGCTCTCCTCTACAAAAACAACACAACACACACAAAACAAAGACCATGCCTATGAATCCTGCGGTCCTTTACTCTTATTCTCGCATGGCTAAAAAAAGTTAAAGTACAAATACTGAGTGGACATTTTACTCAGTTAAAGGTGCAAATGTCAAGTATCTGAAAATATATTTGTGTTAAAAAAAGTACAGCTTTGTACAAAAATAAAAATAAAAGAGGAAAGTTTTGTTTTATAATATATTATTATACTCAAATGTAAAGTAAATTTAATATTTTAATATGTCAGACAGATATAAATCGTTAAATGGGGATATATATTTATTGACATTTATTTACATGAAATAAATAAATATATTATTGGCTCTTGCATATAAATTTTGCACAGGTGCAGAAGTTTCATGCTGTGCCAACTAAACATTGTTTTCTATGAGTGTACTGTACTAAAGTGTGTTCTATAGTCTTTTACTTTACACCCACCAGCATCCCCATTCAGCATTCCTCCACGTCATTACGCAACGAATAGAAAACAATATAATGTCCAACCAAATGCAGCCTGGGGCATGCATATTACTGATCCTGTGTGTGCAATGTAACAGTCTGTGTTTTGTTCCTATTGGCCTGACTTTCACTGAGATTTAACACACTCATTGCATTGACATGAGAACAAAGAAACAATGGTGTTTGAGGCAAACAGTATGTCATTTCAATGCACTGAACTCTATTCAGCTATATATACCTAGGTATACCCAGATTTTCACCATATGGCACATGAAAAAAATTTGCAACTGAAGTGTACCATTTCTTCCTCCAAATAGCATAGTAATCAAATAAAATGACTCAAATATTTTACACCTGTGTATGTCAGCATGAGTATGGGTGGTGTCGTGCTAACCCTCAATGCGTTTCTTGTGCAGCGGCGGTCGGCCCTTCTTGCTGCGTATGGATCCAGCTTTGCTACTGCTGCTGCCGCTGGTGATGGACATGCGATCTTCATCTCCACCCGTCAGCAGAGAGTTCCTGTAGGAGATGAGTGGAAGCCAGATGTCCTCCCGCCGCTCCATCATCTGCTCCGTCATGAACTTCTCCAGATATGCATGTCTGCAGAGCCAAACACAAACATAAATGTCCATGCCTCACTTTGTCCAGCAAGTGAAAAGAAAAAGTTTTTTAAAGGTCTTGTGAAATTAAAAGAAAAAAATTAGATGTGAGTTTCAGTTTGTTAGTTTAAAAGATATCTATTAGCTAGTGTGCTTCAATACTGTGACAAAATTCGTGTTTAGAAGAATGAAAACTGATACAAACATCCAAAGCTTACAGTTTGTCACTTCAGCCCAAACAGATTACCGATTTTTTACACATCACTTCATACTACATTTTCTCATTAATTATTGAGCAATGCTCTCTAGTAACTGACATGCCCCGCCCCTTTCAAGACACTTTTCATTTGGTGCACTTAATCTCAACCACTAACTGGCTGAGCTTAGATAAAAACTAAATGCTATTGGCTGTTTTTTATAAGGAGAGGAGCCACTATATGTCCCACCCTTTCTTCATTTTTAGTTGAGATTACATCAAACATCAAATAAAAAATGCACAGCCAATAAAATCTTTTTGGCTGGAGACTTCCGGTCCTATTCACTTCCACATTAAAAACAGCTTGTTCTGCTGCTTGATGTTGCAAACGGATCTTTTTAAAGAGCCCATATTATGGGTTTTTGAAAATGCCCCTCCATGTAGTGTGTAACACAGCTCTAAGTGAAGTGAAGTATCCAGCTAAGGCTTAAATCTGTAAGAGTACAGTGTTTAAAATAGTTGATTCATCTATAAAAGAGTCGACTCATAGTGCTTCAAACGAGTCGCCTTGATACCGAGTCATTAGGTGTTTCGCCATGACGTACGAACGAAACCAAGTTATTCACGTGCACGCGCAAACCCGGGAGATTTCAAACCTGCGGCCCCGCCCTCTGACATAGAAACCCAGACACACACACACACACAAACACACACACACACACACACACACACACACACACACACACACACACACACACACACACACACAAACATGCCGGTCGATTGAAGTCACACTGCAGATGGATATATTGAGTCTCTACCCAAACATGAAACCTCAGCATTATAGCCAAGCAGTTGGAAACTACTGGAAACTTCTGGAAACTACATGCTACAAAGAAAACTTCATCAGCGTTTGTTAAAGGAAGGATCAGTAAAGAGTAACTTACTGATGGACGTCAGGATGGGTTTCTTCCTCCATTTCTCAAGTGTAAGTACGTGCGATTAAAGTTGTTGCCTCGTTTACTCAAGCTTGCAAATGTATTTAGTTGTGATTTGTTACTTGTAACCGCGTGTACTGTATGAGGTTAACTCGCTTTATTCTCATATCGGGTGCAAAGCCACGTTTAAAACTTGACGCGTGCTGCTTTGTTTACGGAGCTCCGTGGAGGAGGAGTAGTGTGTGTCTGTGTGTGCGTGTGTGTGTGCATGTGCGCGCGCTGTCATCCGGAGGAGTGTGTGTTTGTGTGTGTGTGTGTGTGCGCGCGCGTTGTCGTCCGGGGTAGGGTTAAGTGTGTGTGTGTGTGTGTGTGTGTGCAATATGTGTGTGTGTGTCTGTGAAAAGAGCAGAGACAAGCTAGAAGATCTCCTCAACTGTTTTTGCTCAATAAAATAGATAGACGTCTGTATTTTCAAGTCCATAGTCTGTATTTACATTGACCCACTGGCAGCTAAAATCCACGCCTACACTATCGAGCGTGTATGAACTGTGATTACTTTTATATTGCTGATTAGCTGTTGGGCATTTCACTCTCTCACTAAAGGCAGTCGACCAATCGCAACAGACTGTCATCCGTCCAATCAGCGCAGATTAGCTTCGCGCTAAGGAGGGGTTTGGGAACAAATGAATCACTGGACGATTCATACGGGAGTCGCTGGGATAATTAGGTAAAAATAAATGCAGATTATAAGACCATGAAAGTGTTTTTTGACCTTGCATGCATATTAAACTGTTGTTGGAGACCCTTACAACCAAGATATGACCCTATTTCATGTATAATATGGGCTCTTAAAATTACATTTTTCTACTTTATCTTTATAGACATGAACACACTTGTTTGTAGAGCAAGTAGTTTGACTGTTTTCTGCCGTTTATTATTCCTAGTCAGTTCTCTCATAGGCAACTGAATCAGAAGTTCTAAAACAATCCCAAAAGCAAGCAAACTTCTCATTTAAAGAATAAGGTCAGTAGAGAAAGGAAACTGTCGGCAGCAGGGAGAGGGGAACAGGATAGGCAAAAGACCTCAAACTGGGAATCAAACCCTGGTCACTGTGAGTAGGGTGGGTTTGGGTCAAAATTGATTAAAATTACAAAATGTTAAAAATGGTCAAAATGAGCCTCCTTACTTTTAGAGTTAAGCCTACCTTTGACAATTAAAGTGCTTTTTAGAGCAACTTACACTGTTTTCTTGTCTTGACGAAGCAGCTTGGAAGAAAATTCACAGAGAACCTCAAGAAAGGCCAGATTGGGAGGAGGATACTCTGCTCCTTTTGGATTCTGGTACTTGAAGGCAAACTCAATCCCATCTCTGAAAATGACAAGAAACATACATAAGGGGTAGAATGAAGAAGGGGAGGTCTTTATGTTGTATGACTATTAATAACTCAAGCTTGAAGTTACTTGTGCAGTGTAGCTACAGCCTCTCTGGTCTTGATCTGGTCTAATCCGAAGGTGAGGGCAAAGCGACGGGCCAGTTCCTTAATGCCGCTTACATGAGACGAGGTCCTGTCCAAGTTAGGCCCCTGATCCTGGATCAGCTCATTAAAGAGCTGAGAAACAGAACAAATAATGGCATCATTGCGATGGTCTGAAATGATAATGTGGGGTCTTATATGCTGTGGTCTCACCTGTTGTAAACTCAAGATGAGTGTTTTGGCACACAGTATCTTGTCTGTCTGTCTGGTCTTACTTAAAGTCTCCTTGATGATGTCGCCATAATCGTTGTAGTACTACATGTGGTTTACAACAAGTTCAGCAGTGTAAGGCATTGAACTCAAGTGTTAGCATAACAATTTAAGATATAAGTATCAATACAGGTGCACTGGCATTGAGGAATTGGAAATAAGCCGTAATAACCAAGCAGGCTAGGATGTGTAGATGAACACAGAGTAAAGCACGCAATAACAATTAATAACTCCAGAGTTTCTTAAATCAGTGCATTAATCACACTGTCTGATTTCAGATGAAGTTTGTTCGTTCAATACAGTCCTCTGATGTTTCATTTTCTCAGTAACAGTAAACACACCACAAGTAATGACCATAACTTACCTTCATGTAGTGTTTGAAGATGTCTGCAGCAGCAGGCATGTCTATGATGTCATAAATGATGAGTTTGCTGAAGGCAGCTAGAAGGTTCCTCCTCTTGTGTAAGGCCTCAATCTTGTTTGCTTCATCCTCTTCATCACCCTCTGTGTACAAAAACATACTTAATTACCACATAGTATAAGAAGATATGTAAACAATGTAATCTGTAATGTGTTTTATATAAATTCCAGTTAAACCTTTTGTGTTAAAAAAATTATCTTTAACATAAATAAAAAAAGTTTCTGTATTTTTAAGCAGGTTGTAGTGTCTAAAAAAAAAGTTTTCTTTTCGAAAGTCCATTCTGCATGCAGCTGTTCTTTATGCACATTATTAAAAAGACTAATTGAATGGCCTTTCTTGCATGTGTCCCAGAGACTTTTAAATACTACTGAAAAAGTAATCAGATTTAAGAGTTAACATCAACCTTTTTTTGATCTTGGATCAATTTTGAAAAGGAACAATCCACTTTTTACAATGAGACTGAAATTTCATTCAGATTAAGCTCATTCAAAACAATTAAGGTGTTTACATGAACAATTTGGAATCTGATTGAATGGTCAATCCCATTAAAACCTGATAACATAATAATTTGGACTTTGCAAGAAAGTGAAAAAAAAAACACTCCTTACTCTAGCAATTAATTGTTTGAGCAGTTCCGTAGTATAATTAGCACTTCTTGTATGTAATGCCTTGTCTTGTTGAATTACTGAATAAGTCTCCTCAACTGTAAGTTGCTTTGAACAAAAATGTCTTCTTGTTTGTCATCCTCTAAGAAAACGGTTAAATGTTGCCTAGCAACAACAAATGACGAAGAAGTGTGAGCGAAAAGTGCGTCAAAAATGAATCGCACAGCCCTATTTCCAATGTACACTCATATTTCAAAATTAAATGTTACTGGGCGAATAGGCGGTAACTCAATTCTAATTTTCACTAATTTTCACTCTTGTTTTGAAGATTGATGAGTACATTTTTGCAAACTACAGTTGAAGTCAAAATCATTTGCCATCCTCTGAATTTTAATTTTAAATATTTCCCAAATTATATTTAAAAGAGCAGAACATTTTTGACAGTATTTCCTATTATATTTTTTCTTCTAGAGAAAGTCTTATTTGTTTTATTTCAACTAGAATAAAAGATTTAGATTTTTTTAAAAGCAGTTAAGGGTCATTTTAATAGCCCCATTTGGCAATATTTCTTTTGATTCTCTACGGAACAAACCATCATTATACAATAAGTTGCCTAATTACTCTAACTTGACCTAGTTAAGCATTTAAATAGCACTTTAAGCTGAATACTAGTATCTTGAAAATTATCTAGTGAAATAGCATGTACTGTCATCATAATATGATTGAGATAAAAAAAAAATATTAAGTTATTAAAACTATTATGATTAGAAATGTGGGGAAAATATACAGGGGGCTAATAATTCAGACTTCAACTGTATATATGATTAGTGTTGCCTGTTGGCTCACCTATGCTCTGGTTCTCATCATCTTGATCTATAAACACATGATCAAGGATGAAGTTTAGGAGCTCGTTCTGCAGCGTGCCGTCTGGGATGAAGACTAGCGGCTGCAGACCCTCTCTGGAGCCTGTGGTGAGCTGGTGACTGAAGATCATCAGCAGGTCACAGAGCAGCATGAATGCCTGGGGCACCGTGACAAACACAGAATGAATGACCTTTTGTACATACAGTGGATGTTTCTTGTGGATGAATGGAGGAAGGATCTTCAGCTCACCTGCTCTTTTACCGGCGTGTTGACATTTGATAGACACTGCTGGCATATAGCTAGAAAAGACTTGACAACCCTACGTAGTGCTAGGAGATCATCCTAATAATCAACAAGAAAAGAAATGATGTCTGTTTGAATTGTGCTTTAAATTAAGATTGTTCAATAACAAAGAGATCACAAATGTGAGAAGGTCCTTAAAGTTCATTAAACGGTTTAGTTTGATAATGAGAAAGTTGCATTCTGTTTCTGTAACTGCTATGTTATGTGATAAAACATTTATTAAAATGTTGGCTTACAGACCTTGGATGGAGCTCCCTCAGTTATCTTCACCAGCTGCCAGAGTATGGAGTAATGAGAACACTGAAGAGCCTGCACTGCTATCTGCACACACACACACACAAGATAAGGATTAAATGATCCATATGAAATCAGTGTTATTGCAGTCACCTATAAAACTTTTCTAGTAAATGGTTGAATTTCACAAACATGTCAACAAATAAAGTTGAGCGGGAAAGTAGCAGAATTGCTTTAGACTAAATTGATTGATTTATTTATAATCTGATAAATTACAGCATTCTGCGGTGAATTGCATTTGTATACTACAGTACATAATACTAAACATGTTTAATGATACTAAATTGTATAATGAAAATAAGCATTTGATTTTGTCGAATGAATAAAGTAATATGTAATCCTGAATACTAAAAAATACAAAAAAAATCTAAAAAGCTAAAAGAAAATACATATATATATATATATATATATATATATATATATATATATATATATATATATATATATATATATATATATATATATATATATATATATATATATAAATATATAAATGTCTAAAGCGCATGGTGCAAAAGCATTAAGGGCTTGTCCAAATCCATTTTGCTATTTTAAGAACGAAAAAATAGGCTGTGCGCCCCAGCGCATGATCTAACATGGTTGTGCTTATTCTCTTAATAAGTTTGAATATAACGTTCATTAAACCAATCAGTGTCCCATCTCCTGTTTCCTTTAAGGATCAGTTGCGTCACTCCATGGCGCATTTGCTATTTACAGGGTGGACTTTGTAACTGGAAAAACTGAAGGCTTTACTAGCAAGAAAACAGTTTAACAGACCATCTGCAGTGCGAGGATAAAGAATGAGCCTCCTCCATTCGGCATCTTTGCTTTCTCTTTACTTTACTGCTTTACTTTGGTGGAGTAAGAAAATGGTGTTGTACAAACTCCACTGAAAACATTCATCAGCCTACATATTTAATTTAGCTTGTTAAGCGCAAATATTTGTTTCAAAACTATTTCTAAATTCAGTTCTAATTTCCAGCAAACAAATAAATGAACATTAAGTTGGGTTGAGTTGTTTTTATTAAATAGTATATATACAGTGTATATATGTACAGTATATTAATACTGCTAATAATAATAACATTATACAAATGCAGATTGTCATGAATAAACTAAAAAAAGCCCACCGAGATGAAGAAGGCATAGAGGCAGTGGTTTTTATATTTGTAACACTTTAATACTAATCATTTGTAAAGATGTTTGTTTATTGCTGTACATCCAGTGTGTATTAAGCAATGTGTAATCATTTTGGACCCGAATAGACGCTTCTGCGCTGGACTTTAGACCAGGTTTCAGTTGGTCAATGGCGCAGTAATATTTTAGTTCCTCAAAATAGCAATACGCCAACAATACGCCTTAACACACCTCCTTTATAAACGGGCACAACCATGAGTCCACAAAGTGGAGCAAATAGATTTGCTATTTAAACAATGTGGTGCAAAATGTGAAAATTAGGGTTGCGCTGGCCTGAAAATAGCAAAAAATGGCACCAAACATGTCTTTTGCCTTATTGTGCCGGGTGTATGATATGGCCCTTAATTTGTAAAATCCAATTTAAGGTTTTTTCTGAAAAAAATGTAAGACCAGCATTAATAAAACTATAGTTATACTATTATTATACATCTGATACAAACTGACTGGAAACAACACAATTTAAATGACTTCACAGTAAAAATAAAGAAATAAATATACAAACACAAAATGCTCCATAAATCTTCTGTATAATTAATGGTTTATTTCACACTATTCTTTAAACTCAGTAGGCTTTAAACATTTTTGGAAGAGGAAATCTACCAACAAGGTTAATTCACAATGACATTAATCAATGTTGCTGATGAAATGTGACCTAGATATGTTTTTAAACAGACGCACCTGCTCAGGCATGGAGCCCTGCTCTATTCCTGTTCTTAGCAATCTGTAGCAGTTTCCAAAAAAATCCCATCTGGTCAAATCATGAGCACTGATGGAGAGGACAGACAGATACATTGCTTGTTCATTAGGTTCATTAGTGGTCAGAAGCAAGCCATTTCTCCAGAGTGATTTAAGAAGACAGAAGTGTACTTGTGAAAGGCTGTAAGTCTCTTCAGAGTGGAGAGAACATTGTAAATGTCGTCATCATCTGCCTCTTCCCCCTGTAAATGAGGCAGACATTCAGAAATGTTTGACTCGTGGTCTGACACAAATATATGAATCATACACAACCATTTACAGACTCTGCTTTTGGTAAATATGTGTCTGGGAGATCTAAACGAGAAGAATATTTTTAAGCTCTGTGATGTGAAAGCAGAGAAGAAGCTGAAGAAGCAGTTCAAACAAAAGCTACCTGATCAAGAGCATGTGTTCTGAAAGTATCTGAACTGAAGTGCGAAATCTTTTAAGGGATAGTTCACCTAAAAATGATCATTCTTTCATCATTTACTTACCCTTCACTTGTTCCAAACCTCTTTTTGTTCTGTTGAACAAAAACATAGATATTTTGAAAAACAGAACAAAATTTCAACAGAACAAAAAACTCAAGTTGGTTTGAAACAAGAAAAGGGAGTAAAAAATTATGGAACACTTTTAATTTTCAATTTAAGTTCTTTTCTTCTGTTAAAAACAAAATAGATTTTGAAGAATGCTGATTGATGGCACCAATTGACTTCTATATTAAGTTCTTTTTCATTTACTCACCCTTTACTTGTTCAAAACCTAGTTGAATTTATTTCTCTTCTGTTGAACACAAAAGAAGATACTTTGAAGAATGTTGGAAACCAGTAGTCATTTACTTCCATTGTACTTTCCAATATTCTTAAATATCTTCCTTTTTGTTTAACAGAACAACAAAAAAATGGCTTTGAAAAAGTAAAGGATGAATTTTTTTTTTTTTCCAATTATGGAAGTCAATGGATTCCATCAACCAGTATTTTTTTTAAATATCTTCATTTGTGTTTATAAACTTATAAAGAAATGGTCTCAAACTCAATTCCTGGAGGGCAGCAGCTCTGCATAGTTCAGCTCCAACCAGCTCCAACTCACACCTGCTTAATAGTCTCTAGTAGTCTTGAACACCTTGATTGTTTGGTTTAGCTGTGTTTGGTTTGTGTTGGAGCAAAACAGTGCAAAGCTGCGGCCTTCCAGGAATCAAGTTTGAAACCTATGATATAAAGGTTTAAAACCACATGAGTAAACAATGAGGTAATTTTCGGTTTTGGGTGAACTGTCCCTTTAACAAACAGTTTCACCTAAACCTGGCTTTCAGCTCCTCTGAGCCCTCACCGCTTGCAGCAGCTCCTCCACCGAGTGGTTGAAACGGTCGGCTAGTTCATCGATCAGCTGACTGCGGGCAATGTCCACGCGGTTCATAATGGTGTATTCTTCACTGCACAAGATGCTGTATGTTTTACTGCAGGCCTCCAGCACTTCTGTGTCCGTGTGCTTCTCCACTACAAACTTGATCTGCTTTAGTAATGCGTCCAAGTGCTGGAAAAATTATATTCAGTCTGTTAGACAATTTATCACATTTTTTCTATATGTAATCCCTGTGTTTTAAATTGTGCTGGATATCCTCTAAACAAATTATTTTGAATCATTTTATGAATCACTTAAACCATATGCAAAGTGAAAACTGAGTAGAAGGTACTTTATTATTATCGGTCATGAAAAAAACATGCTTGGTATTCTAACATGCCATTAGTATCACAAGCATATCTGTGGTCAAATGGCTTTTGAAATTGGAGTGGAAATTTCTGGCTACGTTCACACTGCGAGGCTTAGTGCTCAAATCAGACTTTTTTCCCAGACCTGTTTGTTTTGCATAGCTGCTCACATTGTTGTTATAAATGTGGCCAATATCTTATTTCCAATGTCAACAGATCATGGTCCTAAACTGAGTCGCATGTGCAAAAGTACAACTTTGCACAACATATACAGTGCATCCTAAAAGTATTCATAGCGCTTTACTTTTCCCACATTTTTTTCTTATGTTACAGCCTTATTCTAAAATGGATTCAATTCATTTATTTCCTTAAAAGTCTACACACATTACCCCATAATGACAATGTGAAAAAAGATTTTTTTAAATTGTTGCAAGTTTATTAAAAGTAAAAAAGTCACACGTACGTAAAAAAGATCAGACGTACGTAAGTATTCACAGCCTTCGTGGTGAAGCTCTTAATTGAGCTCAGGTAAATTCTGGCTATTTCTCCATATGCGTTCTTCATACTTCTCATGTTCCCGTGTAACGTCATCATCAACTGCCAAAGTTCAGTTCCAATACTCAAGAACGCAAGAACAGAGGACGCTTAAAACTTCCTGGATGTGTTCTTGATATCGAGGATGCACCGATGCAGACTTGAGCACCAATCTCGCTCTAGAAGTCCCAGAAGTCATTGCGACCGTAGATGAGAAGCGCAGTAATTTATATTTATTTATTATTAAAGTTCAGAGATATAACTAATTTAACTCAGGGGTTTCCCTAAATGAAACGGTGTTTATAAACTACCATGGACATCTCAATAAAAGAATAAACACATTAAGGATGTTTGTTAGTTGAAATTCATAATAAATTCTGTATTTATTTATATTGTGCAACGTATATTTATAATGTTTTTATGCAGAGTATATATTTTGAAAAAAGGAAAAACTTGAGGCTGTAATTGCTGCCAAAGGTGCATCAACAAACTATTGAGCAAAGGCTGTGAATACTTCTGTACATGTTATTTTTTAGGTTTTTCATTTTTATGAAATTTCAAAAACTCTTTTTTTCACATTGTCATTATGGGGTATTGTGTGTAGAATTTAGATTTAAATCAATGAATTTAATCCATGTTGGAATAAGGTTGCAACATAAAAAAATGTGGAAAAAGTGAAGTGCTATGAATACTTTCTGGATGCACTGTAAATGTGTATACTGTATGAAGTAAATAAAGCACATTGTTATATTTAATGGCTATTGTCGTTTTTACAGACAACCGCTGTGTTTTTATGGAATGGTTGTTATGCTGGTTCTAATGTGTATTTCAGTGTTTGAAACTTTTGAAAAAAATTATCGCTTTCGAAAACACTGATTTGTTATTTAATACAACCGCGGGTGTCTCTCTGACCACCGGTGTGTAGTGAACTCTTTAAGGGTTAATGAGCAGCCACAGAGAGAACTGTGAGGGCAGGGCTCACACCTGGTTCATCGATGTTAAAATGATATTGTTTGCAGTGCCTGATAACTTAGCCTACTGTTAACTCATCTTAATTTGATATAAACAACCTAAGCTGTATCCAGTTTATAGGCTAATGGTTAATGTTTGGTTAACGAGGGCCAGTTGTCATTTAAATAATATTCAAAATAAACGATTTTCAATTTTTGGAGTAAAGTATTTGCCCTGTGTGCTATTCTGCTTTGCTGCTGAGGAAAAGATGATGTTTGAAGCACAAAGCAGTAAAGAATAATTTTGTGTGTCAATTAAAAATTATGTAAAAGTCACATGAATTCCTACATAACCGTTCACACTGTGGTCACTTTGCAAAACATCAGATCTGTATATAATTCAATATCACATTTGAAAGTGACACAAATTGGAATTGAAAAGATCAGATTCCATGCAGTTTGGGCTGTTCACAGTCAAGACAAATCAGATCTGAGTCACATGTGGGTGAAAAAATCTGATTTTGGCCACATTTCCCTGCAGTGTGAACGTAGACTCTGACAGAATGTTGCAGACAAGTTTAACAGACATTAATGAACATTCTATCAATTCTAGACATTGTCTATATCAATTAAAAATAATTACATTATTCATCATTTAAAAAAGAAACTACAGTACATGAATGTTCCAAAATATCTCACCTCTTTGTGCCAAATGTAATTCAGTAGATGTTGATCTGTTCCATAGTTTTATTTCTTGTTCCAAGACACAAAGCAATAGGAATGGAATTTTTGAAGTGCCAAAACTTTTGATTGTGGTATTTTCTGAACAAATGCATTTAGTATCAGCTACACAACACAACTTGCTCACATACAGTTTTACTACAGCCAAGACGTTATTACTATAATTTTTGAGACATGATTTTTACAATTGGAACAATTATAGTACTGAATAAAAGATCTTAGCCGTTTAATAAAAACTGGCATCCTTTTCTTTGTTAACTTTTCTTTGTTAACTAAAATCCATCATTACCTATGTTAAAAGTAATGTTTATATATATATATATATATATATATATATATATATATATATATATATATATATATATATATATATATATATATATATATAAATATATATATATATAAATATATATATATATATTATCCTACTTTCAGTTTAAACAAATCTTGTAAACAATCCAGGCTCATTATGAAAATGTACCCCATATACATTTCTGGAGAATGCCAGATATGTCCCAAGAGTTACGTTTTTTTGTTTGTTTGCTTGTTTGATTGTTTTTTGCAATTTTTGTTTTTGCGAATCCACCAGAGGCTGCTGTGTACACTTTTTGAGATCTCAAATTTCTCTCGCAAGTGCCATTCACACCTGCTGCTCCTGATTGACCGACCGACCGACCATTCGACTGACCCAAACTCCTCCTTCAATAAACCCAACCAAAAGTGTTTTAAAAGCAGAGATTGACCCGCCTAACCATTTCCCTTAACCGAACCAATAAATTTAAAAAGCAATCCAGAGAAACAAAAGTCCTCGTCTGATTTTTACCACGTTTTACACATTCTCACTATAATATTTACTTGTCCATTTTATTTTTTGGATTCTGTTTTTGTCTTATCAGCTTTCTGGAACTGTTCTTCACTGGACTTAAATCCTGTTGTCATAGTCAACCCCTCTCTGTATCTCAAGTACACCGACAAACATGGCGAGCCAACGGGACAAACTGGTTACAGCGGGAAAGCCGCCCATACGGAGGTAAGCGGTCAGCTGGTAAGTGCGAAAAAGAATGGTGTCATACCGCCCATGTAGCGTTCATTTTAAAATGGAATGCAGCTATACGTACTTCTGGCTACATAATTCGCGATCTCCAGAAACGAACTGTATACAGGGCTACGTTTTCAGAGTGAGCTAACGTTGTTAATGGCTAGTTTGTGATGTTGTTTTTTCACATTTTCTGCCGTTATTTCTTTCTTTTTAATTTTAATGCCTTTGTACTTTGTTATTATAATATGTGGACAAAACAAAACTTCAATAAAACTGATCTGACAAAACTATTCACTGTGTTTTGTTCCTCCAGATTATTTCATGCTGTACAGTAATATTCAATATACGTCCATAATATTGCTGCAAAAAGGTTTTTAATGGAAGTTTGTTAATGGAAGATCTGTGAGGATAAAAATAGCACCTCTTGTACCCATTTCCCCCCAAAAAAAAACACTTCATAATTGCATCAAATTTAATAAAAGTTACTCCCATAATTCATGCAAAGTGTCATGGGGTGTAGACAAAGCAGATATAGATGAAGAAACATCTCACCTTCTCCATTCTCCCAGCGCTGTACACGTCCAGGTCAAAGTACTGTGGGATCTGAAGAAGATTGGCTACTTTCTCTGAATCTGTCTGGTACTGTAAGTGAAAAACAGCTTTATTAATACATAAATGCAAAGTTTTGATGTATGGAAGCATAAAAACAGAAGGCTCTTTGTCCTACTTTTGAGAGCAGCATGGGGAGAGCCATGATGAAATGCTCTGTTAATTTGTTTTTGTCATCAATCTGCATCTTCCTTTCTTTAGCAGTCAAGACCTGCATAATAATAGACTAAACTGAATACCTTTGGGTTTTAAAGAAACATAAACTGAAGCAGGTGTTTTTAGCCATATACAGTAGCTCGCGAGGTAAAGGTCTTTTACCCTTTTTCCAGTTCCTCTCCCCACTGGCGGATGGGCCTCTGCAGCCTGACGAATGGTACATACAGTCAGTTCAATCAGAGAACTCTCCTGTCTGTCTGCCAACACTGAACACAAACACAGAGACACAGAAAGACATGAATATATTTAGAAGACAATGAGGGTGACTTGTATAGTTAAACTAATTAACCTAGTTGAGTCTTTGAATTAAACTTAAGATGAATACTAGTATCTTGCAAAATAACTAGTAAAATAGCATGTTCTATCATTGCAAAGACAAAAGAAATTGGTCATAAGTAATTAGTTATTATTATAAACTTATATGTAAAATGTGCAACCCTTTATTATCCCTAATTATCAACCCTTTATACAGCTCCTAGGAAATATTTTAAAAAGCATTAAATTACAGAAAGCTGATTATATTGTATTCAAATGTATAATAACCTCAATACCATAAAAAAGCAGCCTAACTGTATTGTTTCTATGGCATTTGTTATGAAAACATTAACTTCAAGACACTGCAAGTACTAATGCTATGACATAACTATAATGACATGAAAATGTTGGAGAGGTCTGTCGCGCGCGTTCTGATCAGCTGTGTTGTCGCGCGCGTGCTCAAGAGCGGTGTTGTCGCACGCCTACTGGAGGGCGGGACCGAGGGTGTGCCGCATCGCGGGGGCACTTTTGATCATTTTGGAAGGGCACTTTCTATCTAGGACTAAAAAGGGCATGTGCACTGCACAGGTAGAGCCCTATGTGTGCACGTGCCTGTGTGTGTATATAAACAATCATTTTCTCAAGTATATGCATGCTTTGATGCATCACTTGCTTTTGGTCATATCTCGGACAGTTCTACCTATTAAAGTTTATTAAAATATTGATGACAACAGAACATGAGTTGCTCTACAAACATACTTTTTTATTATGGCAAGAATAAAAGCTGTTATCAAAGAAATAATTTGTTCTTCAACTACTAAATTTTTTAGTGCAAATTTGTAATATATGCATCAGTGTAAAACCCAGTGGTGTAATGTAACTAATTACAAATACTCAAATTACTATAATTAATTACTTTTTCTCAGGAATTATAATTTGCTAAGTAGTTTTAAAAATGTGCACTTTTACTTTCCCTTGAGTACATTTTTAGTGCAGTATCTGTACTTTCTTCTTTCCTTTAACCTGCAATCACTACTTTATTTTTTCTTGTCTATGGAGATTAGAACAATCAGTCCTGTCATTCCTGTTCAATCAGATCGCACATAGAAGGTAAATCGCCTCATAATAAACTACCTCAAGACATGTGCACTTTATAATTGCAGCAAACTGTCAGTATTTGATGTCAGTATGATGCTGGTTTAAGATGTTGGCTTGGCATTGGATTTTGGTCACTTTCTAACGACCTAAAATCAACCAAATATCAATGTCATTTGACGTCTTTATTGGACATCAAAATAACGTTGTTTTTAGACGCTGGTTAGACATTGAATTAAACATTGTCACCTGACATCACAACCTAAATCTAACCAAATATGAACTTTTTTATGATGTTGTGTGCCTGCTAGGCAATAATTAATGCACTACGGAATGTTATGATTACATACGAACATGCACGAATTACATGTAAATAAATCAGCTTTTAGGGCGAGTAGTTTGATAAAAACTGCCAGTTTTTATCAAACAGCTTTTGCAGTGGCGCAGTAGGTAGTGCTGTCGCCCCACAGCAAGAAGGCCGCTGGGACGCTGGTTCGAACCTCAGCTCTGTTGGCATTTCTGTGTGTAGTTTGCATGTTCTCCCTGCGTTTTCCTGGGTTTCCTCTGGGTGCTCCTGTTTCCCCCACAATCCAACCTGCGGCACAGGTCAATTGATTAAGCTAAATTGTCTGTAGTGTATGTGTGTGTGTGTGTCTGTGTTTTTGTGTGTGTGTGTTTGTGTGTGGATGTTTCCCAGAGATGGGTTGCGGCTGGAAGGGCATCCGCTGCGTAAAAATGTGCTAGATAAGTTGGCGGTTTATTCTGCGGTGGTAACCCCGGATTAATAAAGGGACTAAGCTGACAAGAAAATGAATGAATGATGCATCAGCTTTTTACAGCGTAATACTCACTACTCTTGAGTAATTTTGAAAGGGCTACTTTTTACTCATACTTTGAGTAATATTTACAACAGATACTTTTACTCTACTTTCACTAAATTTTTGTAATAGTACTTTTCCTTGAGTATGATTTTTCAGTACTTTTCCACCACTGGTAAAAGCGATGACTGATGGAAAAACATATTTCTGTAATTGTGTACCTGGGTCTCCACTTTTGCCATGGCCTCTTTTGGCTTTAACAAACTTATCCCTCAGGCTTTTCCAAACTTTTTAACAAAAACTTTCATCCTTTCCCACGGCTGTTGCAATTTCTATTCAAGAATTATTGATTATTTGGTTATCTTTATGATCACGGATCATAAAGATGTCTGTAGAGTCGTACCTGTTTTGAACTAAATCTCTTTAAAGTGTTTCATATTTATCTCAAGTTAAACATGGGGGCGCACAAACTGTTAGCTCGAGTCTTAAAACAAATCATGCACTCCTCCAGCCGAAATCATGTCGCGCACACCCAAAGTGAACCTCTGGAAACACAGCGATGAAGTTACATTCCCCGCGCACACATTCTCAAGCAAACTAGCAGACTCATCAAGTATAAACTAGGCTTAAGGTAATAGTGATAAGATGTGGCTCCTTTTACAGTGAATGTTTCTACATTCAAATGAATTTGTCAAAATCATAATAAATACAATACTGATCAAAAATTTGTTAAAAAATATCCCAAGTGCTTTTTGTCAACCAGGATCGACCGTGAGGCTGTTCGTACCCTCCTCTCCCTGCACTGGCTCCTCCAGTAGCAGTTCAGTCATGCACTCCCAGTCCTTCAGCAGCTCCTGAGAGCTCTCCCACAAACTGTCCACTAGATAGGCAGCATGTTCATGCAGCTGGAAACACAAAAGATGCCATTCAATATTAAAGGCTGGATTCTAGAGACACCTTAGGAGAAAAATATTGTGTTTTACTGTCAAAAATCAGTTGTGGCCATACCTCACTCTCCAAAAAGAAAAGCACCAGCATGCGGATTAGGTTTCCGTTTGGGCTGCTCCTGCCTCTGCGCTTGGCTAGAGCTTCCTCTGCCTGAGGATCATGTCTGCTGAACAACCTATGCATGACGAAGCATTAGGAGAGTAGAATACTTTTAGTTTGTTTGTTATTTGTTAATTAAAAATCTTTAATAAAATAATAATTAAACAATATATAAATTAAAATATAAAATTTTAAAAAATGTTTCATAATTAAATAAATAAAAAGCTCATATAAATAAAATAATAAAAACTATATAAAATAAACCAAATTAAAACAGTAAAATGTACAAATAAAATATATGTAAAATTCAATTCCACTTTAAAATGTAATTTAAATAGTCAAACATCAAAATAAAATAACTTCTTAAGTTAAACAAAATATATTTTATTTCATATTAAATTTGATAAAAAAAATACATTTAATAAAATTGTATATTAATATAAAAAATAAAACTAAATGAATTATTAAAAACAATAAAAAATCTAAAAAATATACCATTAGCAGTTAAAATTATAGACAATGTAAGAATTATTTATTTATTATTATTTTGATTAATTAAAAATAACATAATATATGCAAAATAAAATGTACAATATTGTAAGTGTTAAATGTAATTAAGAAAAAATGAAATAATAAAAAAGAAAATTATAGTCAAAGATGTTTAGCTGGCTCACTTCCGATGTAGAAACTCCCCAGCAGCCACTGCTACAGGCCTGTGAGCCGAATACACCAGATGATACACATTCTCACAGTCTTCATTAGACAGAGCATCCTCACTACCCCTGAACAAATCAACAACATTTGATGAAGGAAAGCATCCAGTCTCCAATCACAATCAGCATCTGAGCTTCACTCACTGCAGGATGAGCGTGACCAGTCTGATGGCCTCCACAGCAACATCATACTCTTTATCCAGCGTCATGGACACGATACGGTCCTGTCAGGACAATTCAGTAGGGTAAATATGGAGCAGACATTCAGAGAACTCTTAATTCTGTCACTGAACAGCACTCTTACCTTGAAGCGGTTTGTGAAGAGCTCAAGTTTTGGAAACAGTTCACGGTTTGTGTAAAGGTTTTGTAAGGCTTTCAAACACTTCAAGCGCACTTCACCTTGCTGGAAAACAAGAAAGTTCTGACATTAAGAAGAGACAATGGGAAAACACTGGATCTCATTCACTAATAACTGCCTATATTTTTTTTGTATTTATACACACATTTGAACTTCCCACGAAAACGTTCTGCCTAATTCACAACAAAATGAGTTTCTTAAACATTCAAACAAAATCCAATGCACTCAAAAAATTAGTTTGTTGTTCTTAAACTTGTTTTTCTGTTAGTGACTTTGGAGTGTTTGGTGAAATGAAGAATTAAGAAAGAGATAATTATGGCACTAAAACAAAAGAATAAGAACTTTAATGGTAATGAAAGTTTTGATGTTGGATGTGGAACACGATTTTACTTCTAAAATCTTGAGGTGTCTTGCAATGCATTTTTTTTTGTGGACTTTAGAAAAGACTCTTCTATTTTTTATGATCCTGGGCAACCACACTGCATCAATGCACCTGATGCTCAGGCACTTTTTCCAACTCCACAAAGCACACCAAACATCATAAGATAAGATAAACATCATCCTAAAAAGTCACCTTTTGACACAAAAAACATATTTGAATGAGATTGGGCCCAGAACAGTCCATCACTCTCAGCAAACATATCTGTATGCTCTCTAAAGATGCAGTCACAGTTGACAAAGCCTCGAAACTTAAGGTGAGACACTAATTATGCCTTATATAAGGATAGAACAAAAGATTTAATGGTTTATTAACGAAAACGTCTGTACGCACATTTTTCATATAATTTTGTATGTTGGTATGGTTAGTCTCTTCACGCATGCTTCAGAATATATGTAATTGGTGAAATATCCTTAAAATGGCTCTTTTAGTTTGTTTAGAATTACTTTAAATAAAACTAAGAGACTATTATGATACATAATAGACATAAATTATATATTTAAACCTGAGTTAAGTTAATTAAAAATACAAATGTATTCAAACTTTAATTTAATAAAATTGTGTTTGACCAACTTAACTGCATTTAATTGTATATCCAAATTTATTGGATGGAAATCCTGCCCTCAATTCAATTAAGTTCATCCAATGAGTAACTTTTTTGAGTGCACCTAAATTTTGAGATTTCTAAACAAAAGTATCAGTCTAAAGTAAATAAAGCATTCAAACTACAATCTGAAGTGTTCCTTTTGTCGCACTTTATGAATTTGAGCTAATAGGTTTCAATTGCATTTTTTAAAAGCTGTCAAAATTAGTTGTTTTCCTCCAGCACTGAGCCATAAATCTCCAAATCAGCATCATTAACATACAATAAACCTCACTATACACTATATGAAAAAGTTTTATTCATATATATGTTCTTAGTTTTTTTCTACAGTTGAAGTCAAATGTATTCGCCCTCTTGTGCATTTTTATTTTCTATATTAAATATTTACCAAATAATGTTTAACAGAGCAAGGAATTTTTCACAGTAATATTTCCTGGAATATTTACTCTTTTAGAGAAAGTCTTATTTGTTTTATTTCAGCAAGAATAAAAGCAGCTTTTTGTTTAATTAACAATATTGTTAGTGTCCTAAAGCAATATTTTTTGCGACTGTCTACAGAACAAGCCACGGGTATTTAATGACTTGCCTAGTTAGCCTCATCAACCTGTTTAAGTTTTTAAATTGCGATTTAAGCTGAATACTGCCATCTTGAAAAATTGAAAAATTTGTTGTGAAATAATATTTTCTTGCAGTAGCACTTCCGACATCCCAAGTTCGAATCCCGGCTCGAGGAAATTTCCCGTCCCTACCCCCTGTCTCTCTCCCACTTCGCTTCCTGTCTGGAATACTGTCATTTCCACTTAATAAAGGCCAAAAAAAAGCCAAAAATAATCTTTACTGTCATCATGACAAAGAAAAAATTAAACAGTTATTAGACATAAGTTATTAAAACTATAATGTTTAGATGTTGAAAAGATCCTTCTATAAAACAGAAATTGGGGGATAAATAGACAGGGGGGCTAATAATTCAAAAGGGCTAATAATACTGACTTCAACTGTACATGATTTGGCCAAATTTATTACTAACTACAAAAAAAATATTTTTATTAAAAAATGTTCTGTCAGTTTACAGTTTTTCAAATTATGGAGTGAAAAAACAGATACTCAAAATCCTGTGTACATTCGCTGTGTAAAAAAACAAACCAACATTGAATCCAATTTGTCACAAAATAACAAACCAAAATCATGAGCCGTACCCGGTCATGTAAGGTCCAGCCCACATACTTCAGGTAGCTGTCGTTCAAGAAGGCATCACTGTACATTTTCATCCATACACCGATCTCCTCTATACAAATGGCTCTGATTTCAGCTATTGCATCCCTGGCAGAGGCACACAGAAAACCAGATCAGAACTCTACACACAACCACATGTGCTATTATCGAGAGCAGATATAAGTTTAAGCACCTATAGCGATGAACAAAGATTCCCTTGAAAATGGAGTTCATCATGTTTTCGATTTCATCTTGGTTTTCTTGAAGCTGGGGAAAAAGTTTGTTTACATGAGGAAATGATCAATGTCTGTAGCCAAAAAAAATCTCTGGAGTGGATTTCTGTTATAATTAGCGTACATAAAAAACAATGGTAAGTTATTGAATAATGAATAATGAAAATGGAATAATGAAAACACAGGGTTGCTGAAGACATAATACCTCTTTCCTCTTTTGAAGCAAGAGCTCCAGCTTCTCAGTGGCTCTCTTTCCCACTATTTTGCTGCGTTCAGCTTCGTACTGTCTCTGTGTGTTGTCCTGGTTAATGCTCAGGTTCAGAGCCACGTTCACCAGAGCTGTCATCAGCTTCATGGCTAAGACCACAGAAAAAGTTTACAGATGTTTCTTTTGTTTTTTTTTTAGAGAAATATATTGAAGGAACTTAAAAACAACTTGCTTGTTTTTTCAAGAGTATTTAATAATAAAATAATACTATTTTTATTATAACTGTTATAATTATCATACCTATTTTATTATTAGCAGCATTTCTTAAAACATTTTAAAAATTTGTATAATTATTATATTTTAGGCTGTACATGACTTTTTAGTAATTTTCATGACTTTTTAGTAATTCACGTCTATCTAGCTTTAAATATTTTTATTTTAGTTTTTATTTGAGTTACTTTAACATTAACTTACGTACAAAACATTTTACACTATTGTTAGCTGACATCAGTTTTCATATTTCATTTGTTCAGTTAACATTTAATTCTAGAATTGACTTTAGTGTTATGGTTTTACTTTTACATTTAAATTTACATTTAGTCATTTAGCAGATGCTTTTATCCAAAGCGACTTACAAATGAGGACAAGGAAGCAATTTACACAACTATAAGAGCAACAATGAATAAGGCAAGTTTCAGGTTTGTAAAGTCTAAAAAGGAAAGTATTAGTAATTTTTTTTTTTTTTTTTTTTTTTTGGGTACAGTTAGTGGTATATCCAGAGAGGCAATTGCAGAATAGGAAGTGAAGTGGAGACTAAATAGTTGAGTTTTTAGTTGTTTCTTGAAAACAGCGAGTGACTCTGCCGTTCTGATGCAGTTAGGGAGTTCATTCCACCAACTGGGCAGATTGAGCGTGAGCGTTCGCAAAAGTGATTTCTTCCATCTTTGGGATGGAACCACGAGGCGACGTTCATTCACAGAACGCAAGTTTCTGGAGGGCACACAGATCTGCAGAAGTGAGAGCAGATAAGAAGGAGCAAAGCCAGAAATCGCTTTGTAGGCAAACATCAGAGCTTTGAATTTGATGCGAGCAGCAACTGGCAGCCAGTGCAAACGGATAAGCAGCGGAGTGACATGTGCTCGTTTAGGTTCATTGAAGACTACTTGTGCTGCTGCATTCTGGAGCAGTTGAAGAGGCTTGATAGAGTTAGCTGGAAGCCCAGCTAGTAGAGAGTTACAGTAATCCAGTTTGGAGAGAACAAGAGCTTGAACAAGGAGTTGAGCTGCATGTTCAGATAAGAAGGGTTGGTTCTTTCTGATGTTATAGAGTGCGAATCTGCATGATCGAGCAGTTCTAGAAATGTGGTCAGAGAAGTTTAGTTGGTCATCAATCGTTACTCCAAGGCTTTTCACCATTTTGGATGCAGTAATGGTTGCCCCATCCATCTGGATTGAAAAGTTATGGTGTAGAGTCGGGTTGGCAGCAACTACAAGCATTTCTGTTTTTGCGAGGTTAAGCTGAAGATGATGATCATTCATCCAGTGTGAAATGTCCAACAGGCAGGCTGAGATGCGAGCTGAAACCGAGGGATCATCAGGATGAAAAGAGAGGTATAGCTGGGTATCATCAGCATAGCAGTGGTAGGAGAATCCATGTTTCTGGATGACTGGTCCTAGAGATGACGTGTAGATGGAGAAGAGAAGTGGCCCAAGAACAGAGCTTTGAGGTACCCCAGTGTTTAGATGCTGTAGGTTGGACACCTCTCCCCCTCAAGACACCCTGAATGACCTGTCAGAGAGGTAAGATCTGAACCATTGTATAACAGTGCCCGCAACGCCCAGTGACTCGAGGGTAGATAGCGGGATCTGGTGGTTGACAGTGTCAAAAGCAGCTGACAAGTCCAGCAAGATGAGGACTGATGATTTTGAGTCTGCTTTAGCCAGTCTGAGATCCTCCACGACCGAGAGCAGGGCAGTCTCAGTTGAGTGGCCTTTCTTAAAGCCGGATTGCTTGTTGTCCATGAGATTACTTTTAACTATAAAGCCCTGCTACTATACTGAGAAGTAAACAATTCATATTAAAAACAACAAAAACAAAATCGTTATTTTATCAAACAACTTTTTAAAATGATTTAATAGTAGGTAGTAGGTAGTGCTGTCGCCTCACAGCGAGAAGGTCGCTGGTTCGAGCCTCGGCTGGGTCAGTTGGCATTTCTGTGTGGAGTTTGCATGTTCTCAGTGTTTGCGTGGGTTTCCTCTGGCTGCTCCGGTTTCCCCCACAGTCCAAACACATGCGGTACAGGTGAACTGGGTAGGCTAAATTGTTCATAGTGTATGTATGTGTGAGAATCAGTGTGCATCCACTGCGTCAAACATATGCTGGATAAGTTGGCAGTTGATTCCGCTGTGGCGACCCCAAATTAATAAAGGGACTAAGCCGAAAAGAAAATGAATGAATGAATAAATGAATAGTATACTTTGCTGTTGTTTTTTTTCTTTTTTCAGATTAAATGAAAATAAGTACTAATAGAAAAAATATATACACACACACACACACACACATGTATATGTATATGTATATTATTATTTGGTTTGTATTCTTTTCACTGCAATGTAAAACCCAACAGTCAACTTTATCAAATGAAATGAGTGTAGTTAAATACCAAATTACTTCAACTTAAATGGAGTAAGTTCCCAGTAATCATATAGATCAGAATTTTAACTTAAATGGTTTGTTGTTATCGGTCTTCTCAAACGGTTTAAGTTGATTTATTGGGTTTTACAGTACTCAGTTAATTGGAGTTCTTCTCATTCATTAGGTTTTATTGTGCTCAAATTGCTTCGTTTACTAAAATGGATTAGGTTTATAGTACTCATTAGGATTAGTTTTGAACTTAAACTGTTTGAGGAAACCGATTGCAACAAACCAGTGTGTGGTTAAACGTTTCTAAAATACTATAAAAATTAAGTATATTTAAAAAAAAGAAACAACCAATCATTTACTCTGGCAGTAAAAGATCATAATCACAAACATGTCTGTACCTGCGAGAGTGCTGGTGTGTCTGAAGGCTCGGACCTGTGAGTCTGACAGGCCCGTGAGCAGAGAGATGACTGTGTCCATCATGTATTCATCATAGATGATGCTGTACTGGCACTGGCGGATCAGTACACAGATGAACTCACAGAAGTTGTAGCGAAACTTCTTCCACAGAGGGCCAGAAATGGTCAAAGGGTAATCGCCACTGTCCTGCATTGAAACACAAAGTGAGATCAGGCTGGGGTATAAAGCTCATTGCACACAGCATAAATGAGGGGGGGGAATACCTCGTCAAACTCTTCTGTCATTTTGCGGATGATTTCAGCATTCTGCATATTGCGAAACATTTCGATTCTTACAGTGCCTGAAATGAAAGAAGAGTGTAATCATCACTACTGTTAACAAAGACTTACATATTATGATTATTATTGTTTAATATTATTTAAGTTATTTTCAGAGCATGAATTACTAGTACCTTTACAGCCAGAGCACTGGATGAAGAAGTTGATGAGGTCCAGAAGTGCTAGATCTCTGTCCTGCTTATACGACTCGATCCAGTCATCAACCACAGACTGAAAGGGTCATGAAAACAACATCAACACGTTGGAAAAATTGCTCAATGAAAGCTTTTCCAGAAAAAAATTAAGAGTTATTAAGTGAGTTTGCTTGTGAAATCCTTTTAATATGAAAACACATAATGTATGTTGAAAACAGTTGTGGAGGCTTATGGATGTTAATTGTTAAAGGATTTTTTGATAAACCAAAACAAAAAAGAAAAGTATTTACAATTAGTGTTCTTCTATTTTTGTTCTTTTTTTTTTTTTTTGCAAATCTGATGTATTTTGTCAGAATATTTTTAACTCTATGTTTTAATGTAAAAACCTATTTTTTATTATGTCAAAAAATATTATATATATATTTTAAGACCACAAAGGTTTAAATTTCAACTTATAGATGGGCTAAATGCTAAAGATTTTAAATGGCATTATATAATTTAAGGCACAAACTGCTCAATTTTTTAGAATCTTTGATGAATAAAACTTTAAAGACAAAAGCATTTATTCAGCATTTGTGTTCTTTCAGTAGCAAGTAACTAGTGTAGTTTTTATTAAAGCACATAGTGATTTGTAATGTTTTGTTGTTGTTGTTGTTACGTTGGTTGCACACCTGCATAGCACTCTTTCCCTGTTTGACCACTTCAAACAGAGTAACAGGATCTCCCTCTCCATTCTGCTGGCTAATGCCATTGGCCTTTCTCCCCCTCTGGACTGCCATAAAGCCCTTTTCTGATGGAGACTTCCGAGGCTTCTTGTTGGCTGCCTGGAGTCAGGGGGAATAGAAATGCTGGGTTAAATCAGAAATAACACACAATACTTTCTTCTGTTATAGGTCAAGAAAGCAGTGCTTATGTGAGGCATACTGGTGGTCTGCCAGGTCTTCCTCTCTTCTTCTTGATCTTTCCGTCTCCAGGGTCATCCAGCTCACTCATGCTCATACTGAGACTCACTGTGTCCTGACCTGAATCACCAGTGTCCCTGACAGAAGAAAAACACACACAAACACTCACTGTCATCTCTTCTTGAACTCAGATCAACCTCTGAGTCACTAAGTCACATAAGTTTTGTGACGACATGCGTTTTAAAAGCTACATTTTACTTGTTAATAACAATAACTCAATAAATTGGAGTAATTAATATTAATGAAATGTAGGTCAAAATATTTTTTTTATCAAAACTGTTTTTGTTTAATTATTTTTTAATAAAAAACTAACAGAAGTTTCCAAAATATATTTTAAAAAAATGGTTTTATAGAACCCTTTATATGACGATTCAGCTTGATTAATGTTAATAGAATTAATATTTTCTATTTATTTATTTTAATAAAAGTATATTTTACTGTATTTACCAGAATATACAAAACAAATATTATTATTATTATTATGATTGCTGTTATTTTACAATATTTATTCGATTCATTGAAAACTTTAACCACAGTATTTGTATATAACAACAATAATAAACTGTAAATAAAAAATGCCTAAATTAATTAATTAAATCCTAAATTAATAAGCTTTATTATCATTTATTATTCTCCTCATCATTCTGATTTTAGCATCAGTGAATAAATATTGTAATTTTCATTAACAGTTCAAAACAATTTGATAAATAAAAATAAATCAAATAAAGCTGTTTACATTTAAACATGCTGCATCATATATTCCAAAGCAGCTTTTAACTTGACTTTGAATAAATTAGTTTACACTTGACACTTACAATAAATGTAGTTAATACAAGTTTATGTACATGCGACGTGCAGTATAGGTCTGTATAGATAAAATTATACATATTTTTTAAAGTAATACTCAATGAACTATGTGAATGAAATACTCTGTTTGATATCCTGGATCTCCTCTTTGCTGAGGAAGCACCTACTGTTCATTGAAATACTAAATAAATAGTATTTCTCTATTTAAATTTATTTATTATAAATTTATATAAATAATAAATGAATAAAATTGTCCTTCATTTAAATTAAGCAGTGAAAGAACAAGAGAAAAGGGTGAGTTCTAACATTTATTTAGCTCAATAATAGTGCACTGCCACTTGACAATTAGGATGAAACATTTAAATGACATTATTTGGGCGATGCCGAGTTTTTCCTCCCATTTAAGATTTATATTGTTTTGTTTGTCATGCTAGAAAAAAGTTGTCTGAGCATAACACATACACACATTTTTATGGTGTAAAATGAATTATTCCTTCTTTATTGATTATATTTGTTTAGACAACAATTGCGATTCTTAAGGTTGTTCTCTTTTTAAAACATTCTATTATGTTTCACAATTGTACCTTAACTTCTCTTAAGACAGAGAGCTGATTGTTTATAGTAATGGTTTAGTGTGAAAGTGTAAATGAAGAGAGGACTCACTGTAGCACCGGCAGCTCTGAGGTGATCATGATGACGGAGGGTTAGATGTTGTGTTACAGGTCTGAAGTGTGTCTGCTCTGTTGGGACGGGTCTTCAGTGTGCTTTAAAAGGAGATCACAATATTAACATGGCGACTCTGAGCCTGCAAGACATGAGAAAGAAACAAATATATCAAACATTTGTTTGTTCAGAATAGACTACAGGAAAACATGCACTCTATATATTTAGATCACTCTGAAACTGAAAGTTCTGTCATTATTTACTCGTTCCAAACCAGTTTGAGTTTCTTTTTGTTCTGTTGGACATGAAGAAACATATTTTGAAGAAAGCTGGAAACCTGTAACCATTGACTTCAATACTTATTTTTCCTAAAATGCAAGTCAATGGTTACAGATGTTCACTTTCTTTAAAATATCTTTGTTTAGTCTTCAACAGAAGAAAAAAATGTTAAGAACTGCTTAAGAGAGAGTAGATAGTGAGTATATTTTCATTTTTGGGTGAACTACCTACTTCGACAAATCAAATATTCCACAGTCAAAAATTAGTGATACTTGTGTTTATTGACATATAACCAAAATAAATGTAACATTATGTGAATCGTGTCCCTTTCAGCTGTTCAAATGTTATAGACACACGTTTTTGCGCGTTTATAACCTTGAAGACCTTCTGAACCACTAACATAGGCGAGAAGTCAAGTTTAAAAGGCTAAACAGCGACACCAACTGGTAATTTGATGAAGTGCAGCAGCACATCATCATCAACAGAAGTGTCAATCTATATAATCGCTTTTAAGAGATACAAACACACAAACAAGCATTAGGAATTCTGCTACATAAATCATTTGTAAAACGGATTTAAACTCACACTGACATCACCAAAACCAAAATCTACACGTTTTAAGTTCAGATAAATCTTTTGTCATTACTGTTGTTCATAAAATTGCATTTTGGTATATTAAAAATAGGGTTAAATACCAAATTTAAGTCACTGACTAACCAACAGTAAATTCATTTAATTTCCTAAGTATTACGTTTTTACCTTCAAAACACAACAGAAGACTTAAAGGTGTCTGTTTGATTGTTTAATACAACACAGAGGCAAAGCATATCAAACATTTAATTTTTAAAAAGTAAGTAAACAATAAAGTAAGTAATTTAACTGTGTCATGTGCACGTTGTCCTGACTAAACTTAACTATGACCACTAGGGGCAGTATGAACCATAAAGTACTTGACCTTTAATGATTCTTTGAAGCGATTATAAAACATCTTTTTAGGAGAATTTCCAAAGCTTTAAAAATTTAAATGATGTTCTTTAGGCTCTGAGAGAGGGAGTACTGCTCATAAATACGCTTTCTGGGTGATTTTCCTCTCACTAACCCAAAGCTGAAGTCCAAAGGATGTAAAGCACTTCTCGGGCAACAGTAGGGGGCAGGCTAAGAAAGTTTTCATTAAAATGTTCCCTCTCCACTAATACTTCAATGTGAAAATGCCCACAAGTTGAACCACAGTATAAACACTCTTCAGGTTTTGTTTTAATCTTTCCTTCTATAATGCAGATGAACTCTTACGGTGATGCATACAGACCACCAGGTCATGGTGAGGATTTCCAGAGTACTATAAACTCTAAATTTACACTCTCAAAAATGGAAAAGTTACAAAACAACTCTTTAATCCCAACCATCTTTATACAGAAAAAATAATTTATTTCATTTCATTAAATCTTAATGAACTGTGAACTACAGGTAAGAGTTTAAAAGTAGTGAAAAAGTAAAGCTTATCCACGTTAAACTGCCACTAGATGGCTGCACACTGTAGGTGTCCTGGAGGACTGGCTTTCACAGGTGCAGTGAAGTTAAACTCGGTTGCTTTTAGGAGATACAGACAAAAACTTTTGTACAAAAGTCCTGTTTATCAGTGTATTAATAACAAATAAGTAGCATTGATGTGGGCAAGAGTGTGTTTGAGAACTGTCTGGCGTGTATTTGACCCTGTGGCCTCATCCTGAGTGGTGTCTTGCGCACATTAGAGCATCTAAATATGACCTCCCCTCCCCCATTGCTGACACACTGCTGCTAAAACACTCACTAGCAGCACATGGCCACACATTACACAGGGTGCTGTATCACACCACAGCAACACTAGCAAAAACACACACATGCAGTATGTCTGAAATTAAACAGACACAGGTGGAGCTACGTTCATTTCGAGGCCAGTCTAGGTATACATTTAGTAGAAAAGTAGTAAAATAAAAATAAAAACTTAAAATTAAAATTAAAATGAACAATGACTGATTGACTGAAAATGATTGAAAATGAATGAAAATGACTTTTTTCTCCAGAACTTTAAAATATTAAGGATAATATTTAGCCCAACTAAATTGTTATTTAAGTTTCATTAGTCAATTTTTTTAGGTTAACACATGATATTTTTTTTGTCTGTTATATAATATAGAAATTGTTGTTTTAATCATGTGTAAGCACTAAGCAGACATTGTCAAGTATGTAACAAAAGGGGAGGGGGGCATCAACTTTCTAAAAGCACTTTTTTTTGCAATAACGGTTCATCCCGCTGTGGCAACCCCAGATTAATAAAGGAACTAAGCCGTGTAGTGGAGGCTCTCTCAGTGGTCAAGAAGACAAATTCTTACCCAAAGTGTCTTTTAAAGTTTTATTCTTTGCAAAAAAGGTCACAATCTTACATCAACGTTTCTGCAGAGAGTGAGACACAGAGTGCGTTCTCTTTTTATCTAGTTTGTAATACCCACAAGGTCATCAGTGACATACAGGATAAATCACAGTTACATCAGCGCTCAAACTTCACTTTTGACCAACTACATTTTAGCCTTACACCCCATCCGAACATGTAGTTTGTTAAATCACCATGTACTTGTCTAGATCTTGTCTGGCGATAAACAGATGTTAAAGTGGTCACATTTGGTCAAACTTAAACAGTAAATCCATGAAAAAATTGACGAACAGACCTTAATAATTAGAACAAATTAGTATATAAAATGAAAATAAGTTTAATCAAATTAATTTCCACCACAGCCGAAAATAAAATGAATGAATGAATGAATGAATGAATAAATGAATGAATGAATGAATGAATGAATGAACGAATGAACTAATGAATGAAATTTTAAAGAAGTATTACAATGGTATGGCAAAGAAAAAGATAGCGAGAAAAAAAAAACACTTTTCAAAAGCACTGACTAATGAAGATTATATGAATGCAGTTAGAATGACTTATATTATAATTCAAGTTAGGGCTGCACAATCTATAGCTTCAGAATCAGCAATTCTGATCAATATCACAATGTTCGAAATAGCAATAGTCACATTGCAGGATATGCAATGTTGACCCAAGTTTAACCATAATAGAGTGAAAGTTTATCATTTGCAAGAGTTTTTAAGGCCAGTGACTGAGCATTTCAAGAGAGTTCAAAATATTCGGGCACAAACTTTATGATATTGAGTAACAAAGATTAATTGTAGTTAATTATTTATACAATTTATGAAAAAAAAAAACTTGTTTCTAGTGCAAATATCTACATCTTAATGCCAAAATAAGATTATTTTACTCACCCCATTGGCAGATAATTTAGCTTGTTTTAAGAAAAAAATTATTTCTTCTAAAGGTGAGAACAAAACAGATTTTTTTATCTAAGAATTGAGAATTGATCTAAGAATCTAAGTAAAAATGCAACAAAGTAAGAAAAGTATCTTTTGCATTCAATTTCAAATCAAATCAAAATCTAATCACTTTTATTGTCACATCATCAGCAGCACGTGTGCTATGATGAGTGAAAAGCTTAGTACAGCTAAAAGTGTATTAAATACTGCACCTAAACACTGTTAGACTGCTCAGGAAACTTTTAAATAGTGCTATTCAAACCATCTTGTGAAACTGTATTCATATCCTATGAATGAATATCTTTTTTTCTCTTTTTTTTCAAATCATGGCAGATTTTGTCATATTTACCCATGACAGCCCTAACCTAGCCAAGGTATCAGCACAAAAATACATTCATATTATACATGTGCATGTCCTTAGTTACTAGAATGCTTTACTATTTTGATTTACAATATTTGTCGGTTGAATACTCAATTACAAAAGTGTCATTCCTTCCAAAACCCAAAATATCTTGTGCTCCACAAATAAAAAATCATCGAAGACCATATCAATTTACATGAGTGAGCAAAGTTCTATTACAGATTTGAGCAAAACCTCAGTGATATGTTGTAGGGTTGCATGATAAATGAATAAAAACATGAAATCAATATAACAATTTATCAAAAGCTGTGATCACTAGTAAATCTCTGAAGACCAGAGGGTGCTCTTGCAGGAAAGAGGAGACCCAGGATATCGAACAAAGGATTTAACTGCTTTCATTAATTCAATGTAACTAACAATCACACAACAATTGATTCATCTCAGAGGACGATTTATTTCAGACACTCGACTGAAGTTATGTAGTGGGTTTGGCGTAATGGTTGATTTTTTTACATACTTTCAGATCTAGCAGGAGCTGTTGATTACAGAGAAGTGACAAAAACAGCTGTCAAATAGGGTAAAAACACAGGGACTTTTAATTTTGAGTAAGCCAGCTCAAGTGCTTCCAGTGAGCTTTCTTTCCATTACAATATCATTACATTAAAGATCTGGTTACTTTAAAAATCTTCGCTGCCTGATTGACAAACAATACAAAGTGGGTCTCAGACCAGACAAGAAGCACGTAATTAAATTTAATTGTTCTGCACCAGGGCTGCACGGTGGCGCAGTGGGTAGCACAATCACCTCACATCAAGAAGGTCGCTGATTCAAGCCTCCGCTGGGTCAGTTGGCGTTTCTGTGTGGAGTTTGCATGTTCTCCCTGTGTTCACATGGGTTTCCTCTAGAGGCTCCAGTTTCCCCCACAAGTCCAAAGACATGCGCTAGAGGTGAATTAGGTAAGTTAAAATTCTCTGTAGTGTATGTGTGTGAATGGGAGTATACCGATGTTTCCCTGTGATGGGTTGCAGCCAGAAAGGGATCCGCTGCGTGAAACATGCTGGATAAGTTGGCAGTTCATTCCGCTGTGGCGACCCCAGATTAATAAACAGACTAAGCCGAAAAAGAAAATGAATGAATGAATGAATGTTCTGCACTATATTTTCCATGGAGTTTTTTGCATTTAAAATCTCTTTTTTTCCCTTGAACAACTAAATAAATGCTTTCACTGTTTAACTGATTATTTTTTAATTACATTACAACATTAATGCTGTAAAAAGAACATTGTGAAATTGAAACTTTCACCAGAAGTTTATCGGTGGCTGAAAAACACTTGCTGTGCATAGAACCCATTGCAGACTAATTCTAAATAATTTGCAATTTTTGTGTAGCTCATCAGTGAACTATGACAGTGCTCCATATAAAAGCAGGCGCTGAAGATTTACAGCTGATTACAGAACCGACTTCACTGACAAAATGAACATTATCAATTCCTTCGATTAATTGTGCACACCTAATATACTATGAAATAACTGCGTTTCCATTAACCAGTGTTATGTGACTAAACATATTTTTTTCACCTGTTGCATGAAGTCATGAAGAATGTTGGTTTTGTTTACGCATGTGTTGGAGCCATAAAGCTAGTCATTATTTTGAAACCAAAGGTGATGTAGGCATATTATTTAAGCATTAATGGCAAGGAGGCGTTTCTGTGAAGTTATAGTATATAATTTCACAGAGGAACTGTAAATTCAGAATTCCTGGATGAACAGATAACATTTTTTATCACACTTTATTTTGATGGTCTGTTTGTTGAATTTAAGTTACATTGCATCTACATGCCAATTAATTCTCATTAGATTATAAGTAGACTGTTAGGTTGGGGTTAAGGTTAGGGTAAGTTGACATGTATTTGCAAAGTTTCTTATAGTCAGTTGAATGTCTGTTAAAGGAGCAGTATCAACATTAAGCACAGTCTACTAATATTCAAATGGACCATCAAAATAAAGTGTTACCAATTTTTTGCCTTGTGCATGAGTCTTTTGTTGTGGCTCCTGCATCATGCCCAAGAGAGACAGTTTCTAAAAACAATACAGCTATAAAGTAGTTGTACTTTAGTTTAAGTACCATTTCTCACTATTAACTACTGGCTAATTATTAAGCTATTGGCTGTTTATTCATGCTTAAAAAGTATGATCTTATTCTATACCCCTAATCCTACCCAACTACTACCTTACTAACTATTAATAAGCAGCTAATTAGTAGCTTATTGAGCTTAAAGTCTTAGTTTATGTACCGTGGGAGCTGTGGGAATCAACCACATTTCTTGCGGCACGGGAATAAATTTCTGTATAAAACGCTGTAGCAGTCGGTAACTCTGGAGTAATTTGAACGGGAGTGAGCGGTCTAAAAATATAGTGCTCTAGAGTCCTGACGTTATTTAGGAATATCACTTAAGTGATTTCTTCATTCTTATTGAGCAGCGATACAGCCAGTGAACGCATGGACCACTGCTTTCTGCACGTGCATTTTATTCACACAGTCTGTGTGAGCATCATCTGCAGAATGGTCCTCTAAGCGGGCTTCACCAGGAGAGCAAAATGAAGATGCCCTGCTTTTGTAGCTTACATTAGAAAACAGTCAGATTTATCAGTTATCTCTCTCTTTTGGTAGTACCCAATTTAAACTTGAAATTTTGTAAACCAGATCTAAATTTAGCGTGAATGGTCAGGGCGGGTAGAAAACAGGGCAGGTCGGGTTGTGGGTGAACAAAGGCCGAATATACGGTGGGAATGGTCAAGTGAGGAATAAAACCTTGTAGAAGCGGATGGGAGCGCGACTAATTTTTTAGTCACGCTCCCACCCAGACCTCTAGATTTAAGAAAGACTTGTAGTAGCTGTTTTGAGTTATCCGGAGCTGTATGACTTGACAAATCTTGAATATCACAATATTCTTAAATATCACAGCAAAGTTTGTGCACAATACTCAGCTGGTTCAGTCATTGCATTGCAACAAAAAAGCCCACTGCATTTCTTTTGCTCTTGTCAACAAAAAAGGCAGTGCGGTGCACCTGGCGTTCTCAGAATAGTCACTCAAAGCTCACTTCATGTGAGTGTAAAAATCGTACTTTCTAAACTTACGTGTTTCTGTTTGATGTGTTTTCAATACACAAATGTTAAATTTTCCTCCAACAAAAGCATCATGCTGCACACAATTGATTATAATGATATCTTTCTATTTCCGCAAAACATCACCTGCTATCAATGTAAATGCGATGCATCACCTTACACACACTGACTAAAACCCTTATTATAGCCTCAGATTTTCTCAAAGAACAGAAAATGGCAAATGCATCAGCTATTCTCCAGATCTGCTGAAGGACAGGATGAGTGATCACTGTCTAAATAAAGGTCTTGAAGAGCTTGTATCTGGAAGTGATTCAGAGTTGTCCGTGTCTGCGTTTTATTGATTCTCTGTTACAGCATTCACAGTCTGACTCACTCAAAGAAAACATGAGTCAATGCACACCATTCAACCCTACAAACATATATAATTAATAACATCGAAAATGAAGAACCGTCAGAGCTAGGTTCAATAAATCTTTTTACCCACACCATGAGGGCTGGAGGAGAGAAAAAGACGTAAACAACTAGCGAAAAGTTGCAGTATGAAAGCATTAAGAGCGTGGGTGTAAACAGACGACCTTCATCTGCTCCTCATGTTCAGCAGAATCAATCTGAGGCACGGTGAAATAGCCTAATGCAGTCGAGACGAACCCTTGCTCTCTCTTTCTTTCTCTCTCTCTCTCTCTCTCAAGTGCTTTATTGGCATAACAAAATTGCTTCAAATTGCCAAAGCAATAACAGAAAATACAACAAGAGAGCTAGTGAAGCAGAGAACATAAAGGCTGGGACAAATATCTATTATTACACAAATAGATATTTATAGCGATTAACAAACAAGAAGCATAATCTCTAAATAAACTGCATATTATTCATATTTTTCTTTAAGGTGCTGTATGTAAGTTTTTGACTCTTTAATAATACCATTATATGTTTGCAGATATTAAAGAAACATGCTAATTGAACATTCTTGTTTACATGAAAAGCATTGCTGAAGTCAGATATTCTGCTTTGAAAATGTGCGTTACATGCCGGAACGTCTCTTTGTTTTGGTCACTTTATCCCGCCCACAGCCAGTTTAGCCAATTTTAATCCAGCACCCCAGGTTACCTTTGTGGAAAACAGCGTATTTCATTCATTCAGTCAGAAAGGCTCTCAAAGTGTGTCTTCGTGACTGAAAAGCGACCTCCGGTTAAGAACTTCCTTTGGATTGAGGCACAGATTCAGAGTTCCACATAAGGTGGTTTTTAATTTGCAAATAATATTAATAACATCATAACTAATAACATTAGGTGAGCAGGTTACATTGTAACCGTGCCTTAACAACACATTATGAGACAAGATTTGCAGTGATAAGCAATTGGGCTGTTTGCGTCAGACGAAACATGACAGAAATTAAAGTAGAGCCATTCAGATGTACAGAATAGTGCACTCACTGCACTCCAACGAAATTGTGAGATTTATTATGTAATTAATACATTAAACCTCTTTATGGGTTACCTCTATTATAGGTTTTTGAAAATGAGCTTTCATGCAGTGTGTAACAGCTCTAAGTGAATGAAAACATGCAGCTGAGCTTTAAATCTGAAAGTGTACAGTGTTTAAAACTATTAACTCTTTAACAAAATAGTTGACTCAGAGTAGAATGAATGAATCGAGCTGGGTTCGGATCTTTTGCTTCAATGCATCGATGGGTACATCACCAAATATGGTACATCACCAAAAATGTAGTTCCAGATCTGGTAAAATGTGAACACGCATTTGACTTCAGACACTAATGGAGCGTCTCTGAGCAGACTGATCATGACATAAAGGTGGCGATCACTGACAGATGGAGATTCGGCCGCGGGGAATGAAGGGTTAAAGTTCATTTTCACAACAAATAACACAGTATAGCCAACCGTGTGCTGTGTTTGTTGTAGGGTTGTAACGGTATGAATTTTTCACGGTATGATAATCGTCTAAAACAATACCACGGTTTGACGGTTTCACGGTATACGGTATGTTACAAATGTTACAAAATAATAGAACAGTGAAGCAAATTTGACTTTTTCCAAATAATATATTTTTAGTTACTATAAACAACACCACTTACAATGAACAAATAAAAATAAGAAAATAATAAATAATGTGTCAAAGTCCAAATAAAGTCCAAATAAACATGGTGCAAATCCTCAGTAAAAAATAGATATAAATATTTACTATACTATAAATAGTTACATAACGAAACTAGATTCAATATGGAACATCCTTAGGTTTTATGTGCCAGCATGGATATGGTTGTCTATGGATATGGATTTGGAAATGGTTGTTTGCAATGCAGATAAACAGCTGCATCTTCATTTGCGTCTTTTGAAAACAGCAAGAGCAGCAGTTCGTCTTTGCTGTGTCACTGTTTTGTCATGTTTCTGTGCTGCTGTGCATGCAAAAGTACTTAGTATGAGAATTATTTCATGCAAAACTTTTTTTTTTTGGCGTTTTATTTAGCCGCGCATAAATGTATGCCTATCTCTCATTCCGTGTTGTTCAAAAAGCTTGGTCCACAAACAAAAGCGAAACCTATGCTTATTGGTTGTGATATAGCGAGTTTGAACCAATCTGGGCATGGAGGAGGGATAATGCATCAATGTATCATGTCTGATTTGTCCGGAGACACAGTGACGAGCGTTTCTTTGTCAAATCAGCGTTGTCAAATGTTGATGACGTAACCGCACTGATTCCGGAGCCTCTGAAAGTCCGCGAATGTGATACAGCACTGGAAAGCTGGGATTCTCTTCTTTATGCCAATCTTTGAATTGTATGAATCGGATCAGCGGATCAAAAGTTATTAAACATTTAAGAGCAATACTTATTTTTAGCCGCGGTCGGCTGTCTCGGTCTTTAAGGGTTAAAACCGTTGATATGCAATTGTTCATGGTATGATAATCGTGCACGTTCAAATCATGGTAAACCGTCATACCGGTATATTGTTACAACCCTAGTTTGTTGCTGTAATTTTTCTGATTTTTGATACAATAACCTACGCTGCAACATGGGATTTGCCGGTCATTTGCTATTAAAGAGCCCATATTATGGGTTTTTGAAAATTCCCCTCCATGTAGTGTGTAACACAGCTCTAAGTGAAGTGAAGTATCCAGCTAAGGCTTAAATCTGTAAGAATACAGTGTTTAAAACTGTTGATTCATCTATAAAAGAGTCGAATCATAGTGCTTCAAACGAGTCGCCTTGATACCGAGTCATTAGGTGTTTCGCCATGACGTACGAACGAAACAAAGTTTTTCACGTGCACGCGCAAACCCGGGAGATTTCAAACCTGAGGCCCCGCCCTCTGACGCAGTAACCCAGACACACACACACACACACCCACAAACACACGCACACCCACAAACACACGCACACAAACATGCCGGTCGATTGAAGTCACACTGCAGATGGATATATTGAGTCTCTACCCAAAGATGAAACATCAGCATTATAACCAAGCAGTTGGAAACTTCTGGAAGCTACATGCTACAAAGAATACTTCATCTGAGTTTGTTAAAGGAAGGATCAGTAAAGAGTAACTGATGGACGTCAGGATGGGTTTCTTCCTACATTTCTCAAGTGTAAGTACGTGCGGTTAAAGTTGTTGCCTCGTTTACTCTAGCTTGCAAATGTATTTAGTTGTGATTTGTTACTTGTAACCGCGTGTACTGTATCAGGTTAACTGGATATATTATCTTATCGCGTGCAAAGTCACGTTAAAAACGCGACGCGTGCTGTTTGTTTATGGAGCTCCGTGCTAGAGTTCTGCTCCCGCGATTTATTCGGAAATGTATTCCCGCGCCGCAGAAATCTGGCGCGGGGAGAGAGAGGGAGAGAGAGAGAGAGAGAGAGCGAGAGAGAGAGCGAACGAACGAACGAGCTTTGTGTACTTTGTGCTGTGTGTTTGTTTTTATACAGACAGCTTGGCTGTCTGGACTGTATACTGGGTGATATTTGGTTGTGTTCTCCGCTCTAGCGGGACCGGGCGCGGCGGGCAGAAAACGGAGCGGGTTCTCAGGCTAAAACCTGGCGGGTGCGGGCTGAAGCGGGAGCGTTGTCATCCGGAGGTGTGTGTGTGTTTTTGTGTGTGTGTGGTATGGCGAGTACACGACTGTCTCCTTCGTTCGGTTATCCGTGGCACTATCCACTCGCCATAGTGTGGCAGCTAAAGTCCACGCCTACACTATCGAGCGTGTATGAACTGTGATTACTTTTTAAATTGCTGATTAGCTGTTGGCCATTTCCCTCTCTGACTGAAGGCAGTCGACCAATCGCGACAGACTGTCATCGGCCCAATCAGCGCAGATTAGCTTCGCGCTAAGGAGGGGTTTGGGAACAAATGAATCACTGGACGATTCATACAGGAGTCGCTGGGATAATTAGATAAAAATAAATGCAGATTATAAGACCATGAAAGTGTTTTTTGACCTTGCATGCATATTAGACTGTTGTTGGAGACCCTTACAACCAAGATATGACCTTATTTCATGTATAATATGGGCTCTTTAAATGAGCAGCAGAGACTATTATGTGTGGGACTGTCAGACTTTAACAGGGACTTTGTCAGTAACAGTTACAGTTCATATGGACCACTTTCTTCTTCCTCCATATCAAAAATGTAAGTGTAATTAAAATTGTTGCCTCGTTTTGTGTAGTTTGCGAAATATGTGTTTAATTGTGTGTTATAAGTTGTAATGATCGCGCCACGCAGCTTGTCTAATAATCACTATTATAGATCAATGCTTGTACTGTATCTCAGGTTAAATTTTAATGGGCTATTCACATATTGTGTCCAAAACTACATTGAAAATGTGACGCATGCTTCTTCCTTTACTGATTTTAATGCGTTTTGTGCTCGTGATTCTCTGCTGTTGGATGCTATGGCCAACCGTGCTCAATTTTCAAAACAGTTCAACTTTTGCCACAGTGTGGATTAATACTGAATGTGTGTCGTTGTTATTACTTGGCGTTAGCGTTAAGAGTAGAGTAATATGCTGGTGTTTAACTGCATTGCAGGGGTCTCAAACTCAAATTGGTGGGGGGCCATTTCAGTTACTGACAAACAATATGAGGGCCGTTGTAACCATGCAGAGACTTTCAAAGGGCCAGTTTGAGACCCCTGCTTTAATGCATTCCTGCATTGGGCGCTCACATACTCTCTGCTACTTTATACCCGTGGTGGGCATTTCTCTCTGTCTTGCACTAAACCCAGTCAACCAGTCACAACAGACAGGGTCATCGGACCAATCAGCGCAGTATAGCTTTGCGCTATGGAGGGGTTGGGGAACAAATGAATCGCTGAACAAATCATATGAGAGTCGCAGGAATAATTAGGTAAAAATTAAATCATATTATAAGACAGTGAATAGGTTTTTTGATCTTGAACACATATCAACATGTTGTTGGAGATGCCCAAAACCAAAATTTGACCTTTTAAAATGCAAAATAGGTGCTCTTTAAATGTACATGCTGAATCACTGATATTTGATACACGGTTTAAATCTGCCTTTAGGCTCAACAGTCAGGCTCACTGCTGTTGGTGGCGTCAATCTGGCAACCTGCGCTAACGTGTGTTTTTTAACCAGGAGTGCAATACCTCGTTCAACCCCTGGGTGTCAAACTTACATACTGCACCTTTAAAGGAACATTTCATCTAAAAAATAAACATCTAAAAAATAAACAATTTTGCGCCACAGTGGGTAGCACGTTTGTCTCACAGTGAGAAGGTCGCTGGTTCGAGCCTTGGCTGGGTCAGTTGGCTTTTCTGTGTGGAGTTTGCATGTTCTTCCTGTGTTGGCGTGGGTTCAAGTACAAAGACATGTAGTACAGGTGAATTGGGTAGGCTAAATTGTCCGTAGTGTATGAGTGTGAATGAGTGTGCATGGATGTTTCCCAGTGATGGGTTGTAACTGGAAGGGCATCAACTGCGTAAAACATATGCTGGATAAGTTGCCAGTTCATTCCGCTGTGGCAACCCCAGATTAATAAAAGGGACAAAGCCGAAAAGAAAATGAATTAATGAATGAATGAATGAATGAATGAGTTACAATTTGAATTACTCAGTTGCTGTTAAACAATACATGCTTTTTACATTAGTGACCACATATCACGATTCTTGTTCTGCAAAAAAAGTAAATAATAAAAATGAGCTCCATAAAAAATAAAGCATAGACTTAGAAGGTGAGGTACTTTGGCACTCTCTCTTATTCTCCAGTTGTGTGGAGATATGATTAATGAGCACTACTGAGGAAAAAATAGTGTCTCTTCTTTTTTTTTTTTTTTTTTTTACAAGAGATCTGTCTTCTCTAATATAACCACCTCGGTTTCACAGCTCTCACAGACATTCTAAGCAATCCTTCCCTTCCTCCTTCAACCTAATAAACCATAAAATACATTTTTAAAAAAGTCTCAACCTTCTACCCTGTTGAGAAGAGCCGTTAACTCTAGACGCAAGCTGTGACTCGTAAGCTGGAAAAATGTATGAACGGGGTGAATAAACCTACACAGGTTATTGTAACACAGTAATACACAACATGAACCATCGTCAAAGTGTAAGTAGATGTGCAGAAATGACTTGATGGCTTAGTTCACACTGTTTCATGCATGAGGTGCTGAAACACAAGGCAAGACATAAATACACTGTCAAAACATGTCAAGCATGTTTACGTGAAAAACAATGGAAAAGATTTCCAATGGAAAAATGGAAAATAATCTTGTTTTTCCTTTTGATATAAGATTATTTTGCTTACCCCATTGGCAGATTATTTTGCTTGTTTTAGGGTAAAAATCACTTAATATTAGCAGATTATTTCTTAAAACAAGAAAACATGTTTTGCTTGTCTAGAAAATTATTCTCGAATTAAGAATTTTTTGATATTTGGACTAGAAACAAGACAAAAGATCTAAGTAAGAAAAGCATTTTTTGCAGTGTAGACCTTTATCTATAGATAAGGTATATATTTAAAAACTGTGTTCATCATAACTGAAAGCTTTGTCGTGTTTGCTGGCCTCACACATCGCACAGCTCTGTCAGTCAGTCAGCATGTAACCTTAAAGGGTCACGAAACACCAAAACACATTTTTTGAGCTGTTGACAGTCATATGTGTCCCATGCTGCTATAAACACTATTAGGACACATATATTTTACTAAAAAAGTGAAAATTGGTTGTTTTTGCGTTATTTCGAGCAAATTTGTATTTCCGTTTTGAAACAAATTTTTGAAGCTGCGTCACAGCCATGAGATCTTAGCGTGTTTTCCAGCGTGTAGACTGGATGTCTGTACCTGGAGGTGTCTTATTACGTCTCTGAGTGTGCTGCATTAATGCATGAGTAAGACTTGGTTCAAACCAATCAGCGCTCTATTGTGCAACTTCATTAATATTCATTAAAGGTGCAGTAGGTGATTGTCTTCAGAAGCATTTTTTGTTGTGCTGGTTAAAAGTCTCTTCACAGTCTAATAGTAATGATTAAAGTAAATGATTTAAATGTATTTAAACATATTTTTATATTTTGGGTAAGGCATAAAACAAAAAATGTTCATCCAATTAAATAGAGTCTTACATCTCTCATAATTCCGATAAGTAGCGTAATCTGTCTGTCAGCAAATGCAGATTTGAACTGCGCAGCCGTTTGTAAGCAGCTTCGCCGACCGCCACACGTTCACGAGAAAGACCACACGCAAGCGCGATCGGTAAAAATATGCTGCGTCAAAACTTTTTAAAAACCTGAATCAATATTGAAGTTACCTTTGCACGCTGGAGAAAGGATGACACCATGGCTGAAGGATTTGTCTTAGACAGGTAATGGTTCTAAACTGTTTTAGCTTTACGCAAAGCTAATGTAAAGTTAGATGTTGTTGTTACAAATGGGTTATATCTTTACAGAAGTGTTGTTCAGCCACTAAAATCTTTCGATGAAAGATTGATGAGACTATTTTCAGTTTCATAAGGGACCTTTTACAGCATGTGATGATGTGTCAACAAAACACAGGTAAATACCGCTATTCCGCCTAGTCTCTCCCTATATTGTTTATCATGCAACTCTAAATATTTACTTTGAAATAGCATGTCAGATTGGCTTGAACGCCGCCGGACTAGCACAAGTCGCTTTTAACACATGAGAGAGGGTTCTTTTGCTGTGCTCGTGTTTCAGGAGGCGTGGCTCTAGACGGCAGGGCAGGGACTGTGATTCAGAGATTTATGCTTAGCTGTTAGCATTTTGGAAGATCACCTACTGCACCTTTAATGTTACAGTGTTCAGACGGCAAAGAGACGCCACATTGTGTAGTTAAAACAAGCGTGCAGTTTTGCTTTAATAATTTGCTGCAGTGAAGGTTTTGTTTTCATTTTGTCCCTATGAGAGCGCAGCTGGATTCACATGTGGATCACAGTGCACCCAACAACAAGGAACTCCTTCTCTAAGGAACATTGTTCCCCCGACGGCCCGCACTCACATTACAATCGGGCCTGGGCATGCTTACATCATCGATGCTGCGCTGTTCAGTAAGCGCTCTCCCTCAGCACAGTGGAGATTTGATATGCAGTGACATGCAGTCAAATATTTCGCCAAACAGTAATTAGCGATGCGGTGACAAGCAGTCAGATATTTCGCCGAACAGATCCGCCACTTTTGGCGCTCATAAACAATCATAAAGCTCCGTGCTGCAGGAATGAGGAGGTTTGCTGAAGGTGCACAGCTGTCGTGCAGTGAGGGGTTTGTGTCTTTAATAAACTACGGCAGTTTGCGTTCACTGAACAGTAAGAATGATTAATAAATTCATATGAAACAGTCTCTTAAAAGTCACGTCTCGCTTTCAGTTTCGGGCTTTGGCGCGTTTTGCACTCACACTACAAGTGAACCGCGCTCAGGCCCACCTCTTCCAACCGGGCCAGGGCCGGCCAAGTGAACCGTGCCTGAGCCCGATTCAGCTCACTCACACTTCTCAAACGATCCGGGAAACGGGCCTGGGCACGGTTCGGAGTGCATAGTGTGAGTACGCCCTAAGTTTCCGGGAAATGTGGAGGTTTTTTTCTCTCATTCACCGTGCGGTAACAAACATTGCATGAAACGAGCATATCTTGTTTGTCACGAGGGACATGAATGAATTACCTGAATGAAAGATCCAAACTGCTGTTAAAGTCCACCATTTAATATTTTGTCAAATAATTCGTTTACTGATGTCCATGTAAACACAGTCACTGTCTTTCTCCCCTGTGTGTGTGTGCGTGTGTGTGTGTTTTAACTCCGTAAAAATCAGTGCGTGCCCAAATCGACACTCCCATTTTTATGCAAATTTTTTACAGACCCTCCCTCTTTTGCTCCTTCGACACTCACCCCTAAACAGAGCAGGACATGCCCAGTTTCCTGACTTTTTCCAAAGTAGTTGTGTGAAAACACCCTGCTGAAACAAGGGGGTTTCATGGCCCTTTAAAAGGTTAAACAAATAACACAGCACTACTACTGTTAAATTCACTTACATTTTAATACATTTTGCTGCGATTATAACCCACTATATATATAAAAAAACAGCCACAACTGAAGGTTTTGAATGAGAAGCTATAATTATATTTTTATATAAAAGCATTATTATATTTCAGTCTACCACCACTGTATTTTATGTAATTATTAAGTATTTATATAACCCATAAACTTGACCTTTTATGTAGATAATTTATTTTACCCTTTTATGATTCAACAATGAAGTTTCTGCAACTTTACCCATCAGAGTTTTTTTTTCAGAGTAAATTTTAATGCATTTCATTAAAGATGAATTTAAAAAGGAAAATATATTTGAGAAAAAAACTCTGCTGAAATGCATGTTGTTTAAGTAATATTTAATTTTTTAATGAAAAACATGTTTAGATCAAAACAATCAATGAAACCAGCACATTTATTGCATTTATAAGGTCTGTTTTTGATCTGTAAGAACATGTAAAACACTGAAGAGGTCTTGCCAGGGCACATTTTAATAGCTTATCACTCGCACAGATTATAATTAAATTACACTGGTGGTTTGAGGGCAAAGACGAAATTGTGCATCATTCTCAAAGGGATGAAAACAAATTATGTCAGAGGTTTGCAGTGTTACTGTTTGCTCTTCAGTCTCCGGCTGCCAACCCAGGACGGCTGCCAAGTAGAGCCAACACAATATTATTGACCATCGGCTGCATTTTAATCCATAATAGCCTGTAACAAATGCACTGACCCAAAACAAGCCTCCAAAGAGACACTTTGCAGTGTAAAACAGCCAGTTTTGAGCATAACAACCTCCTGCTCAGGCTGATCTGTTCAGGAACAGGGCCCTAATAAAGCAGCATATCATGAATTCAGGAAATTAATTTCTTCAAAAATGTCAGATGAACATTAATAATTGGAGCTGGAATGTGCCCGACGCTGAACTAAAGGCATGTTTTTTCCTTCTCTGGATGCATTGGCAAATTAAGCAGCTTGTTTAACCTTGGATTTGTTCTAATAAACAGGCTTTTAAAGACAAACATTACCAAACCAAATGCAAGTTGATGATTAAAATGGTTTCAAATATTATATTAAGGATTGAAACTTATGATTCATCAAAATATTATAAAAACGTGTAATAAACACTCCAAAAGGTTTGTTTTTTGGGAGGTGGGAACATAATCACTGTTCACAGATGCATTGGTTTTCCTTAAGATGCTGGGTTTCCACAAGCTATTCCAATATCTGTTAATTCCAAGCTGCACATTTGTTTCATTAACAGAAACCTTCCAGCTGCGAAAAGTCAAGCAGGACTTAAAATGACATAAATGGGACATTTATCACTGCCAGAGTACAGCTCAAGCTATGAAACAGTGATACATGGGAATTGACAAAAGCTAAAATCTCCTCCTATGTGCGCAGCATTAAAACACACAGACCTACATTACTTCATATTAGGGCTGCACAATATTGGAAAAAAAGTGACTGATATATTGTAATGTGAGCATATTTTCACAAGAAGACTCTGTTTGAAGACACTAATTTGTGATTAGCAGTCATTCGATGATTTTTTCCGGGAGTGCATGAGCATAAAATACACAAAATTACACAAGATATACAAAATACTTGTGCAAGAACCACCAAAATGAATTACAGCATGCTAGACCACACAGAACCTAAAAGGTACACTTTTAAATTTGAGTTTATAAAAAAAAATACAAAATGTGCCTCTTTTTTAGGTGTTTATTATAAGACAGACAACATATACAGTTATTTTAAACAATTTCAATAGTGTTTTAAAAAAATTCAAAGGGTTTTCTTTAAAATGATACCAAATTTTTGCATTTACACCTCTGTATGTGGATTTGGGAAGCTTTTAAATTTGGGTAGGCAAAATCCAGGCGGAAATCCGAAAATAACAGCATTAGAGTTTAACTGGTTAAATTTACAAATGTATTCTTGGAGCTTCGTATAATTACTGTTGTATCACTTAAGCCACATGATTTTGCCATGGGAAATTGAGAATTTTGTAACTATTCCAAGTTGGAAACTTTATTGGAACTTATGGGAATTCATGTAAATTTCTTAGATATGTAGAGGAATTTATATAATGGCCCGTTTCCAATGAGTGGTATGGTACGATACGGTTAGGTAAGCTTTTATGGCCTTTTCCAGTCAAAAGATCCCAAAATGCAAACTGCATACCACTTTTTGGGTACCCTTTCCAAAGGGTACCTAGCACAACAAAAGGGTACCAAAAGGCAGAGCTGAACGCTATTGGTTTACAGAGATACGTCACTAGCTCGTGCACAAGGCAGAGAAATTAAAACAAAGGTAATGCCCTTTTTAAATACACAGCCGGGACATCACACTGTAATAATGTATACAAATAATAACAAACCATGTACAACCCAAGCTCAAATCAACCTTGTCATCATCTTGATGAACAACCACAAAGCCCAAGAAGAAGAGCAGAATCTACCCTGTACCCTATTGTTGTTCACAAGGCCGGCTAAAGCGCATCCGCTTACACTTTCTATAGATGCATGCGCATCTATATTTGAATTACGAACTTTTTGAGCTGATGATAATAACGTGAGCATGAATATTGAAGTGCTTCAGACATCTGATTCTTTCATTAACAAACAAACATGCAAAAAAACAAAAACAAAGGAGAAGCCCGAAAAAGCAAAGGAACAAATGATGCTTCTGCAACCTAAAAGATAAACAAACTGCCATGTTTCACTATTATCATCACCTTTTGGACTATTATGAACTGGGAATGTCAGAATTACTTTCTAACAAATAGGTTACATGTGCTGCTGAAGATTAAACATACAGATGAGGACAGGTTTGCTATGACCGTGGGCTATAAGTTGCATGTTGTTTTTGAACCCAAATAAGGACTTAATGTATGCTGTGTGTAGCTTTTCTGTAATGGGTAACATATCGGAGACTGGAGAGTCTGTATGTGTTAATTTAATTTGCATTTATTTATTTATTTCATATAATTGCAGATGTTACAGTAAACTATTTCACTATATCACTATTTCACTATATCACTGAGCTGTAGTTATAATCAAATTATGATCATAGAAAGGTTAGTAATGAACATTTATGGGTATTTATGTATTTAAGTATTTACGTGTTTAAAGCATCTGTTTTGTGAGAAGTTCTTCTCATATGATATGTGAACGACCCGTACAGCTTTACTTTGACATTTCCTCAAGCGAGATTGACGTTGACTGAAACTTTCTAGTGTACACCATGCTCATGGTACACACAACATTGGTACACTTTTGGCAGTGCAAGGCTGATAAAGGTAACCTGTACCGACCCGTAGTGTACTGTACCACTCAGTGGAAACGGGCCATAAATTGCATATAGAAACCTAACTATAAGCTGACATGAATATAAACTAATACCAAACAGGGGAGTGCCTTAAATTTACTTTAAGGGGCATAGTGTGCAGGGGATGGTATTTTCTTAGTGTGTGTTTTATTCTTTTACCTAAATGTTTGCTCAGTACTTGTTTATACAATGGTACATTTTGTTGCACAATAACTTATTTTTACATTTTAATACATTTTATGTTAAAAAATTCATGTAATTTAAATGGACGGATTATTTAAAATTACATTACGTACCATGTATAGGCTCAATTAATCAAATTCACAGTTTATTCCTATTAATTGCCGTTAATTCTAACGAATTAATATTATTTCCCATATATTCCCATTAATCACCATAGAAAGTTTCCAGCCTTGAAAATTACAAGAATTTTGCAATCCCCACTAAGTGGGAACTCGTGTTGTATATGAAGGATCAGAGAGCTCTCAGATTTCATCTAAAATATCTTAATTTGTGTTAGGTCTCTGGGATTGGAACAGCATGGGGCTGAGTAATTGATAACAGAACCTTTAAATAAACTTATCTTTCTGTAGATGAATGTTGGATATCATTTTTATCTTTCAAAACGTGATATTACTGTAAATAATCATATTGCTTTGTCACATTTTTTATTACATTTAATGTTAGACCTTTAAAATAAAATAATGTTGAACTTGATGGATTTGCTTCAAAGACTGTACCACCACATGTGAGTGTATAAATGTAATGAAAAGAGACAACACACAGGTGTAGACCAAATTATAACTGCTCTGTTCATAGACAAATTTTCAAACACATTTTTGCAGTGATTTCTGAGGCAGAGAAAGAGCATTCAATATACCACGACGGTTAATGAAAAATGTGATTATTAATTTAGAGTGAATCACAGTGAAGCTCAGATCCACTGAATTACAAGACCTTTCTTAAGAGGAGACATTCTTTATTAATTCTCAATTTATTCTGTTTTTTCAAACTAACTCCTACAAATTTTCCATTTTTATGCCGTGATATAAAAACCACTGAGTAGGTGGAAATGTGTGCATGCAGCAGATATGTGTCAACTGATATAAAATTATGAATAAGGGCTGTTTATTAAGCACATTGCAAAAGAAGAACATTGTTCTTTTTTATGCAAAACAATGTCACAACTTCTTGGATTGTTATATATTATTACTTATGCACAATCTTTAACCCAAAACCCATTCTACAAACACTGTCAACAGTAATTATTCAACATTTGTTAAAAAATCCGAAACCCTTGTTAGTAGCGACACAAGGGGCTTTTATAGCTTGCAACTCACTTCAAATGCATAGGTTAAAGCCGTTAGAAAACAACAGTTAAAAAAACTTCTGACCATTTTTTAAATGTTTCACAAGTTCTGAAATTAAACAGCATCAAGCTGACAGATGGGGTATCTAAAATGACGCTCTTACGACCAGGGTTGTCAAAGGTGTCGAGTTTGGTACCAATAAGTAATGACATTTTTAAAAAGTCTATTTCCTGCTAATACTTGAGCACTGTTGAGCATGTACTTAAACGCCGTTGATTGACCATTGTGTTCACATGCTCAACAGAAATGACTGTGATTAGCCATGTGAAGGTCATCAGTTCACCACTCTTCTGTTCACTAAGTGCAGACAGATTCACATGCTGCGTCTGAAACCGCCTACTACTCAGTAGGTACTGCATTTGAATAAAAAACCTGCCTGCGTCAGTTGCGTCGCCTCACTTCCTTTCATGAATTCTCTCGCGGGGCATTATGGGATAGCGCAGCGTGCATGGGATGCTCACTCCAGAATCTCGCCGGAAGTAGTAACTCATCCGGGTACTTCTCGCATACTGATTTTCGAATTCTATGAATTCGGACATACTACTTGGCTCACATACTGTTTTTAGCATACTATATAGTATGGAAGTATGCAGTTTCGGATGCAGCGACAGACACTGGAGCAGTTCAAAGCTGTGTAGATCAGTCGATCCATCAGTGGATCACTTCTATGTCACCTCATAGACAGACCAGCTGATCAACGTGGCTTTAAACAGCTTCAGTTTATGTGTATCTGTGTTTGCACTCTGTGAACAGCGGTAAAGAACGGTGAACCGATGACCTTTACGGCCAATCACAGTCATTTCTGTTGAGCATGTGACCACAATGGCCAATCAGCAGTGTTTAAAAAACGTGCTCAACAGCTCAGATGTTAAAGTGAAATGGGGTGTCAAACACCCTTGTGATTAGCAGCCTGTGTATAGCCCATTAAAAAATACTGATCGTGAAATACTACAGCTGTAGTCAGCTACATTTTCAAACAAACCCTCTTTCCAAAACAGTGTTTTTAAAAGATGTTTCTATTTATTAAAATTACTGGTTAAACATCGCTTTATGTGGCTTGAAATGTGCAGCTTTGTTTGCTATATCACGTGAGTTTAACAAACATATTGAGTAGTCCCTTGTTGTTTTGTTTATGTAAATACAACATACATTTTTATACATCACAACTCTGCCAGTTATTTAGGAAAAGTGCATCTGACTCATGCCAGCCACCGTCAATAAAAACAATGCTCAATCTGTCTAAAAGTATCTCTATTTAAATATAGCATTCAGTATTTTTTTTAACTCAGAAATCTCAATTTCTATGGCAACACTATCAATGCCTAAAGACAGCGCCTAAATGAATCTACTGTATGTAGGTCTGGTGGCACAGTGGTCATGTGCTAGTCCTCAAAAAATTCCCAGTTTACAAGTTGTAATTACAAGATGTAGTGACTCATGAATGCAGCAAGTGACCAATTTCAGTCATGGCTTGTAATGGCACCTCAGATACTACAAGGCATTTGATTGGTCACAAGATCTGCACAGAGTTATGACTAGGGCCAGACGGAATCTGTTGATGTTTTTTGCTATTTCTGTTGAGAATTTTGGTAAAAATCTGCGGATTTCTGTGGAATTATTTTGGGATTATTATAACTAAAACCTTAATATGTGAAATAAAAACTAATATATTTTTAACTTGTATTTAATGCTTAAAATGCAAATCCAATTAGATTTACTTTATTTGGTAAACAAAGCAAATCTCTCATATAATTTATCTACTAAAAGACAGAAAATAATACAGTACAAACTAGGGGTGTCAAAATTAATTGTTTCTTCGGTGCACCGCGATGCAGACGCGGACAATTTGGTATCGATGCAGTAATAACCATAACCGGTTATTATGTAGTGACGTCATTTATCTCCTAGCGCTCTGTCGCGAGGGAGGTGAGCGCCGTTATTTACAACACTCAGCCAACTCAGGGCCAGCCCGTGGCATAGGCACCATAGGCAAATGCTTGGGGCGCTGTATATCCAGTGGGGCGCCAGAAATGAGCGTGCTTCTATTGGTTTTGTTTTCGATTTTCCTGACACACTTTCAGTTATAGACGGCAATAACTCAAAAAACGCTTACCCTAAAAAGATTTAAAGTGTGTTTCCTACAGAAAGACAAAGCTGGTTATGTTTCACAGCTGTCTTTCTTTTTTTCGCTCGACATTACGAGCACTGCTCCGTTTAAGCCCTCGCAGTCTGCGTTTACTTTAGCCGGCAGAGCTCGCGCTGAGAGGAGCTCTCAGTAAGGGACCGTCGGAGAAGTGCTTTTTTTTAACGTTTTTTTCGTTTTTCTGCTCCGCTCAGCGCGAGCTCTCCCTGTTGCAAGAGGTTAAGTGTGTTTGTTTGTGTGTGTGTGTGTGTGTGTTTGTTTGATGCTGTCTATGTTTGTGTATGTGTTTGAATGAGAGACAGTGTGTTGCTGTGTGTCTGTGTGTTTATACAGACTGCATGTTATAGCCTCCCCCCTAAAATATAACACTATATATGGAAAGCATCGTCAATGCACCGTGATGCACCGAGATATCGAATTGAACCGAATCGATGGCATGATAATCGTAACCGAACCGAACCATGAGACGAGTATAGGTTCACACCTCTAGTACAAACTGCATTGTATATTAATCAGATTAACATTTTTATATTAGTCAATAATATTACTGTAATTAATTTTAAAACTGAATAAATATAGATTTACACACATTTACTTAAGTAAATAAACAGAATTAATGATGGGCTAAAAATCTGTGGAAATCTGCGGAATTCTGCGCGCGCAGATTCTGTGTGGGCTTAGTTATGACCATAAGAAGCTGCACAGTGATGATGTTAATAAAATGATTGATCCATTTTAGAAAAAAGTGAGAAACTGCATTCATTTTCCTTCAGCTTAATCCCAGATTTATCAGGGGTCGCCACAGTGGAATGAACTGCCAACTACTGCCAGCACATACCCTTCCAGCCGCAAACCAGTACCGGAAAACACCTATATTCTTTTAAAAAATCTGAATCTTTATGAACATCAGAAATCTGTAGTGTGTATTCCTGCTGAATAAATGTATATTTACATACATTTTCACACAAATTATAATGAATACTCTTAAACGTCAGGGAAAACAACAAGGAAAGCACAATGCAATGCAATGATATACTAATTCATTGCATTATCTAATATAAATCCCTCAAATCATCAAAATGCTGTGATATTGGCCTATTCTATTTATTTCAATGGCACCCATAAGGAAAATCATCTTTTGTAAGCTGTTTGGACAGAACTGTGTGTAGGTATAATGTGTCCACAATCATACTGGAGTGATAGAAACACAAAAAGTCTCTCTTTTGAAATTTCCTGATGTTAAAAATAGGATCCAAATCCCTCCCATTTTAAGGCCCACCACAACGTGTTGTAGAAGTCGGTCTCCCTGCCCACCGAACTGATTGACAACCGCGTATTAATATGCCTCCATAGTAACGCGTAAAATTCATAACCACATCCACAAGACAGGATGTGCACAAAGTAATTGGGATTAAAAGATCTGTTCAGCTCTCTGTGATCATCAGCACCTCAAGAATAAGCTTTACAGGTTTAAAATGTTTTTTAAAACAGTGCATGTTTGTTATAAAGTAAAGACAGTAAAATCGCTACCTGATTCATCACTACAGCCGAATAATTTCAGTACAATTATAAAAGAAGATGCTTAAATCCCTGTTCGTGGACTCAAACCAGGTATATTTTGTACATTAACTTAATGAATGGGGCGAGGCAGTGGCGCAGTAGGTAGTGCTGTCGCCTCACAGCAAGAAGGTCGCTGGTTCGAACCTTATTTGGTGTTTCTGTTTAGAGTTTGCATGTTCTCCCTGCCTTCCCGTGGGTTTCCTCCAGGTGCTCCGGTTTCCCCCACAGTCCAAAGATATGCAGTACAGGTGAATTGGGTAGGCTAAATTGTCTGTAGTGTATGAGTGTGTGTGTTAATGTGTGTGTGTGGATGTTTCCCAGATATGGGTTGCGGCTGGAAGGGCATCCGCTGCATAAAAACCTGCTGGATAAGTTGGTGGTTTATTCCGCTGTGGTGACCCCGGATTAATAAAGCGACTAAGCCGACAAGAAAATGAATGAATGAACATAATGAATATCTACACTGCAGTGGATATTAATGTGTCACATTTGCCAAGCCAAAAACTAATTATTGCAGAAAAGCTTGAATTAACTCCACAGCAAATATATCAAATAACAGTTAGGAAAGTTATTTCTGTAGTAAGGGAGATCTGCTTCATTCTTGTCTGTCACTCTGCTGTTTATCTATGTGAAGGGTACATGATTTCAATGGCTCCGACACGCATGTGGGAACGTTGGGCGGGGAGAACCAGCTCATTTGCATTAAAGGCACAGGAAATAAAACTGATACAATGCCATAACAGCTCAAATTTCAAATATACAGAAAAGTCAAATTAAATAATCTCATGAGTATTTTGAGCTGAAACTTTAAAGACACATTTTGGAGGCACACAACATATATTAAATCTTAAAAAAGGGGTGAAATAAGTGCCCTTAAAAATAAATGAACGTGCTATAACAACTATGGTTATGCTGTACAGTATACTGTAATACCTGCACACAAAACACATACATGAAAATATATATACAAGAAAATAAAATCATAAGAACTTTTCTCACTTTACACACACACACAAACCAAAACAGCATCCAGCACTGCAGCTCAGGCACATCAAAACAAATCCCAATCCACAAAAGAGAAATAAAAACATGGATCACGTTTAAATACGGCAAGACAGAGCAAGTCTTAATATTGCTCTGCTTGTGAAGATAAAATAGCTGAGGAGAGAAATCAGATTGGTAGAGCAGATCCAAAAGGACATCCTGTAGATAAACAGTCCTGCACGCTGACTGATCTCTCCTGTGTGCGCCTGCTTCATTCAGCCAATCAAATCAAACCTGCAGCTTATGACCTACAAGGGTTGCCATCGCAACGCCTGCCTTCTGGAATACATGTCATGCATGTTAAGTGCTTTACAGTAAAAGCAACACACGCATGCGTGGAGCACATTCACACCCCTGCCAACTACTACCTCTCTCTCTCTCTTTCACACACACTATATTAATCCACCAGACACACACGTGAGAAATACAGGGAGTGCTTTCACAAATATTGACCGCTACAGATTTTTTGAGTAGGCTTTTAATTAAAATAGCATCATCCATCTTACCGTCAACTTGGATGTAATTTGATACATCCAGAGGGAGAAGTTTATTCAATAGCTCAAGACAAAGCGCTCACATATAGAACAGTGTATAAGAAGGTGGATCACTCAAGGACATGAGCTCCGTCAGACCTTTCACAGTGAATTGTATGAAATTTAAACATTATACAGCCGTATTTTAAGGCAGCAGTGCATGAGGAGACTGAGGAGAGTGGACTTCAATGACCAAGATTCAAACCATTCCAGATAACACAACTATGGGCAAAATATTTCCTATAATCACATCTTTTAAGAGCTGAGTATTAGACCCAATCTCAATTCTACCCCTTAGCTCTTCCATTACCCCTCGTTTTCCACATTCACGTGAAGAGGTAGGGGTTGTCCCAATTTGCTTTAGCTTAAAAGTGTAGCCCTTGAAAAGGAGATTTACCAGAACCACACTCAAAACCAAGGGGTACAAAAATGTCCCATAATACACCAGCTACAACGGCAACATGGCTGCATATGCAAGAAAGGAGATGCACAAATTAGTATTTTTTGGCATTTTTGAGGATTTTTACAACAAACAAGCATATGTTCTAATGCTGTGTTTACACCAGACGCAGAAGAAGCAAGTGTGAGTGATTTACATGTTGCAATGCAATGCAAAGACGCAAATAGACATCCTGCAGTGTGATACGTGCAAATGAGCGAATGAAGCAGCAAGAGTTGAGTGTTTTGCACGATTGACACACTTAACACGTGTTTCATGCGAATCACTCGTGTTGGGAATTCTCAAATCAATTTATGTCTACTAGTAGGCAAGGGACAATAACCGTTTTCAAGGTATACCGCAGTTTAGAAAAATCAAGGTTTTAAAACCGTCAAAATTTTCCAAGTGGTGCTCGCTGCAGAGCCATTTGAGGAGAGCTGAGCTCCAGCGAGGGGGAGCTTAAGCTTGAGCTCCACCTTTTTTGCACTTCTTCTACGAGTGATGTCACTGGGGGTAGGGTTAGGGGTGGGGTTGGTGTACGCATTAAAACAGCTTACAGGAGGAGGAGTGACAGCTCAAAGCTTCTTTTTTTATCAGCATAATGTAAGTTATTGAGTTTAATAACAACAAATAATTATTACAGTTTCGGTTTTTGATTAAGTGCATCCAGAATATTTGGTCTTGGCTTGGATTTGTCATTTTCTGTGCATTCCTAATGCCAACCCAACTAATTAGGAATGCACTGATCGAATGGCAAAAATTTAGTTTTTTTTAGTTTGGCCGACTTATGTCTGGATTTGCAAACAAACTGCACTGCAACAACTTTATACAACAAAGTCTATAAAGCAAATTTTAACAAAGACCAGAGACGAAAGGTGAACAGATGCACCAGAAAGAAACATGACAATCCCGACAGGCTTTCTATGGTCTGAGTACAGGTGACAGCAGTGCTAAATGGAAATTTGTTTCTTTCTTTCTTTTATTCTTCTGTGATTCAACTAGGGTTGTCAAAAGTATCGGCTTCTGCACCAATTAGTACTGAAATTTAAAAATTGTTAATTTCCCGCTAGCATTTCAGTGATGTTTAGTCTGTTCTTAAAAAATTGCCAGCAGATATCACTGCAATTGGCTGTGAAGGTCTTCAGTTTTCCACTCTTCAATGCTGTTCACCATGTGCAAACACAGATACACCGTTGGTGGATTCAAAATGACATATGTCAGTTCATAGACAGATCAGCTGAACGACACAGTGAACACAATGAGCAATCAGTTAAGAACGCACTCAACAGTGCTTAAATGTTAGCAGGGAAATTTTGTTGTGTGGAGTTTTATCAAAGCATTTATGAGTAAAACATACTGTCATAATAAATGTTTTGACATTTTCTACAAAATGTTAAAAAACTACAATTTACTGCATTCACTACAACAAAACCACATCAAAACAAGCGAAGGAATTCCTCAGTCAAATTCTGAAGAAACCCTCAGGTGTGCGTCAGGTATAACCACAAAGCCAGAGGCTATACAAGACGTGAACAAACATTTCTGATGACATAAGCAAGTGACTTTTTACCTGGCCAAGTGTATGATTGCCAAAATGAGGGCTTCAAAAGCCTGTACAAAACTGTAGATCTCAAGGTTTGTTTCATATTGGTAACACTTTAATGTACAATTCATGCTATTACAGACCATTAATTAAGGCTATTAGCTCAATAAACTACTAATTATCTGCTTATTAATAGTTAGTAAGGTAGTTTTGTAGTTAGGATTATGGATGTAGAATAAGATTTATAAGTACTAAAAAACTTTTAATAACTTAATAATAGGCAGGTAATAAGTTAGTAGTTAATAGTGTAAACAGTCCAAAACGTCTACTTGAGAGATTACAAAAGGTGGTTTGTATTTTGCATTTGATATTTATATCAAGCTATTTGTAAAGTGTTTACATTATGAAGCCAATGTTTATTTTGCAAGTTATGCTTCCAAAAATCTTTTCAGATGTTTTTGCTGCATCTGTTTGTTTATTCAATAGATTTCATGGTAGATGCAGCTACAAAAATTGAAAGAGCAAAGAAAATGCTGACATGGTTTTTGCTAAAGATCTGTGTCTAAAATATTATCCAAGTTTCACAGATGTTGCCCATGTTCAGTTGACGATGAATGCAAAATAAATGCAAGTTTTATTAAAAGTTTTCGCTTGGCACAACTGCATTAAATCTACTTGATTTAAATGTGCTTGAAAATGTGCTTTTTTGGCCTGGATTTTCTCAATCTCTCTCTGTCTTTGCTTTTACAGTATAATTTTTAACCTTGTATCAGGGTTGGGTCGATAGACAATGGCATTGTCCATCGCCGATGGCTGAAACACAGCAGCAGCAACCCGGGAAACACACACAGTAGTTAGGCCCTGTTTACACTAATAAGTCTTAAATACCATTTTAGAATGAAAACAATCCACATCCACACTGGCGTTTCAACTAGCATTTCTAAAAAGCCCTTCTTCCACACTATACCGTTGAAAACACACATCATGTGACCACACACACACAAACACTCTGTCATGCGCTCGTCTGAGCTCCTGAGAGCAGTGCACATTAGACAGTTTATCAAGGATGTACAGTTGAATTGCGTCTCACAATTGTTAAAGGTGATATTTAATTAATCTTGTCTCTATCTAACGACTCTTCTGTCTTTTAAATCTATCAGGTAGCGTGTCACAGCCTCAGTACACTGCTTCAATCTTTTGCTTTACGCTTGTACTTAGTAATGTTGCAACCCAGGCTTATGCCGGAAATGTAGTCCCGCTGACGTTTCTGGAGACCGCGAAATACGTCCCGTTAGGTACGTATTTGTGCAGTTTTTGTTTTCGCGAATCCGTGAGAGGCGGCTGTGCGCTCTTTTTTGCATGTCGAATGTCTCTCACGAGCGCCATTCTCGCGTAAACCCACAAGAGGCTGCTGTCGAACGACTGTCCGTCCAACTGGCAGAATGATTGTCTGGGCGACCGGCCAATCGGCCGGCCCACCCTCCTCCTCCTTGCCTGAACTTCAGCGGTTTTACCGATTGACCCGCCCCACCGCTTACTTCCCTAAACCTAAAAAAAAAAAATCCGTCCTGAAAAATAAAAGCCCTCGTCTGATTTTGACCACATTCTCAGCCTGTTGTTCACTCATTCACTTTATTTTTTGGATTCTGTTTTTGTCTTACATAATTTCTGGAACCACTCTTCCCTGGACTCGAACCCGGTTGTCGTCGTCAGCTCCTCTCTGCGTCAAGCCTGCCGATGTATACGATGACCTAACTGGACAAACTGTTTGCAGCGGGAAAGCCCTCCACACGGAGGTAAGTGGTCAGCTGGCAAGTGCGGAAGGGAACAGTGTCACACCGCCCTGTAGCGTTCGCTTAAAAAAATGAAATGCAGCCATAATTACCTCCGGCCATGTAATTCGCGGTCTCCAGAAACATCCATGGGACTTTGTTTCCAGAATGAGCCTCTGTTGCAATTTTAGCGAAAACCTCAGATACTGTTGGTTGGTTCCTGTTGGTTGTGCACCTTTTTTACCAAGTTTGTTGACCCCATTATAATGACACAGATACCTCTGCCTATTCATCCCGGAGTCCCACGGAAAAAGTAATTGACAGGTGGCACTTTCTGTGTAACCTATCTTGGGTAAAACAAAGACCATGCAGGTCAGGTAGTTGAAACAGTAGGCTACAAATAATTAATTTGTTATGAATTAATTAATTATTAATAAATAATTAATTCACCGCCGCCTACGACAACGATGCCATTGTCCATCGCGATGTTTCACATTAGAAATCGTACAATGTCAAATTGGTCGACATCCCCCAACCCTTCCTTTTGTATGGCAATATTCTTTTAACATAGTGTTTTTGGCTATAATATTGTGACTAGACAAACTGGAAGTGAGTGAGTACTGAGCAACTCCAATTCTGGGGTGAACTATTCCTTTAATAAAAATGTACAAAACCTTTGAACACTTTGTTGACTGAGGCCCTGTCCACATGAACTCGAGTATTTTTAAAACTCCATTTTTCTCTATGGGTTTACGCTGTTTGTCCATAAAAAAACAGAGTGTCAGGTTACTGAAACCGAACCTATCAGGAAACTCCGGCCAGGGTGAAGGTTTTCCAAAAATCTGGGTACAGTGTGTTTGTGTGGACGATACAACCAGAGTCAGCTTGTGTCAGCTCTTTTCCCTTTTCTTATTGGCCAACATGACTGGGTTCACACCAGATACACAAGTCACAAATGAGGCAAAGTTCCACACATTCGTGGCAAATGCATCACATGTTTTTTGCTCTGTTCCTCGTGTTTGCACTGATTTTTATGCAATTTACTTGTGCAAATGTATTATTGCCACCTGTTGGTTCAGCTGCCCTTAACATGCATCACAGTGCGTTTTCATGTGGACAGAGTTTTTAAAAAACGAAAGCGGGAAAACCCCATTTATAAAAATACCAGTGTATGTGTGGACATGGCCTGAGGTAATCACATAAAATTACATTTTAATGAACATCAAATAACACTAGAAAATAAACGTTTGAGCAGTAGAGTTGGGTACCGAAACCCGGTGCCAATACAGGGCTCGAAATTGCGACCATCTTGGTCGCATATGCGCCCAAAATTTTATCTATGCGACCTCAAAATATAATTGGGAGCATGTGTACGAGTGCATTAAATTGTTGTGTGCGACCAGTTTTTACTGCAAAATGTTCACCACATGCGCAGATTTGGGAGAAATTCACGCAGAATGCATCTCTGCACTTGAAACACAAAACGCAGCGCTCAGGAATGGTTTGAAACAGTTGTCATGTCAACTTGCAGTAAATAAAGCCAAGTAATTCTTGCCCCGCCTTTGCGCCCTTCTTATTGGCCCACTGCTTTAGCACTGAAATATCAGCTGTCAATCACTTAGTCAATGCCTTCTGGCTTGGGATGACAGAGAGAGCTACTACCACGAAAAATTGTAAAGTGCTGAAGATGAGAATAAAGATAACACTGACAGATTTTGTTTCAGAAACCATGGCATGCGTGGCGTGACGGTCAGTGACCACCGGAGGGCGCTGTAGTTCACGGACTCTGAGATTTAACTACAGTGCTAAAAAGACTACAAGTTCATACATACCACGCACATTACACCCGGTCCACGTACACTGATTGGCTCACAGCTGTTCCTGTTTCCTGTTAATTTCTTGGACTATTTATACAACCATTTCACCTCTGTTTGTCACTGCGTCATTTGTCTATCTTGTCTCCGTATTCCATTAAGTTTAGAGTTTCTGATTCCTGAGCCCTGTCTCTGTTTTGTGTTTATTGTTTTGTTGTTTATTTGTACTTTGCACTTTGGACACCTTGTTTTTCTGTTTGATGCACATTGTAAATAAAACTGCACTTGAATCCGCACCTTTTTGTTCCCGTTTGATCTCGCTGACGTGACATCTACACTTTTCGAAGAGTGGATAAAAGATTTCCATTGGCTTCAACTCCGCTATGAAAAGTCTGTGGGATGGAATTTTCAGGTAACTGTTTGCCACATCTAGCACGAGAGCTTCTGTTTAATCCTTCATATAATCGCCAGATGCTGTCCACCGTGCAAGTGGCTGCTATATGTCAAATTTAACACCACGTACACCATCGCAAATGGGCTTGCACTGACTAAATATTGCTACTCATGAAAACACCGGTATTGCTATTAACATGACGTATGCATATAATAAGGTACAGTATATGTCAAAAACATCATACAACATATGTTGGTGCATCATCACACTATCCAACGTTTCCTCCGGAGTTACTTGTAATTTTAGATGTTTCAAATTTAGATTTTAACAAATGGAAAAAATGTATGTGTATTTGAACTATCCTGTCACAAAACACGGCGAAAACATGACGGTATTAGTTTGATTGCTGTGTTTACATTTCTGCACTGCACTTTAATAATGCAACTAACAATTATTTTGAGGCTCAAAAGTATCATTTCAAGCACCGTTTTGGCACAGTACTGATTTAAAAGTCAGTACCGGTGATTTTAAATCGATTAATCACAAGTTTGAAATAACCCCAAACAATACCCAACACTATTGAGCAGGTACTTTGAAATGATCTGCAGCCACGTTCCAAATGTGTAGGCATTAGCTGAATGACTCCCTCCATTCGGTCAAGGGCAAAAACCCTATTAAGAGTAAATCAATGGAGGGTGATGGGAGACTGGTGAACAGGCACAACTGATTGCCTCTTAATGTGTCACAGGGCAGAAAAAAAGGGGTTGAAATGACATGCTGGGATACCGCCGTGTGGATCACACATAAGCTTTTTCCGTTTTCCTCGACTCTGACATAAATTACAGATGAAAGACTCTCAAGCAATTTGTTAGTTCACCCTTACCACACACAAAGCAATGAAAATGAAATGAATGCAGCTACGGGGATTTCAAAGCCATACAATACAACAGAATCGCAATGCTCTTTGTTGGCAGCACAGAAATTACACTCATTTTCTTGACTACTAAAATCCCCATCTGTTCAGCAGAGGAAGAAAACAAGATAATGGCAAAGTGCAATTTTAAGGTTATGCAAAAGCACTGTTTTTACATAAACTCATGATCTGACTGAGCGGATAAGTGGACGCTTTCTGCCTTACAGAGCAGGAGAATTACATTACATGACAAAACACATTACTGAAACGGGATCTGTGTAAGGCAGCAGCTTGACTTCTCTGTTGATTTGTTCACAGTCTGTAATTCCATCTGCTCCCCCTGATTCACACATATTTCAGGACCCTCAGTCTCGTCAGTGGAAAAGAGCCCAGAGTGAACGAAACATACGGAATGTGAAAAAGTAAAAGTCTTAGTCTGTACATGAATTTACAGAGTGCGCTTTTAACAAAAGGGCTTTGTTGAGACAAGCCATCATAATGACGACGTACATGACAAAAAGGCCATTCACCTGCAGGAGAGGAATGTCAGGTAAAGGATTAATAGCTCAATGGAATGGAGAGACATTTTACAAATCAAACATAGCACAGATTGAAAAAGAAAAGCTGAGGGTGAACTGTCAGGAAATGGAAATGAGTTGAAAATAGGAGCCGGCTAAAGTTGAAGTGATGTTATTAGTTGCAGACCAGTTCAAGTTCCTCTATGGACTTGCAAGAGCAAAAAAGTCTGGTTGCTCAGTGTTATTTTAGTATGGTTGAGATTTGTTATTAATTCCTTATCATTATTAGCCATTATTTTTTGTATTTTCCATTCCATTTAAAAATTACTACAACTATTAGTGGGGCGACGCGGTGGCGCAGTGGGTAATGCTGTTGCCCCACAGCAAGAAGGTCGTAGGTTCGAGCCTCAGCTGGGTCAGTTGGCGTTTCTGTGTGGAGTTTGCATGTTCTCCCAGTGTTCGCAGTGCTTCGGTTTCCCCCACAGTCCAAAGACATGTGGTATTGGTTGGACTAAATTGTCCGTAGTGTATGAGTGTGAATGAGTGTGTATGGATGTTTCCGAGAGATGGGTTTCAGCTGGAAGGGCATCCGCTGCGTAAAACTAATGCTGGACAAGTTGGCGGTCCATTCTACTGTGGCGACCCCAGATTAATAAAGGGACTAAGCTGAAAATAAAATAAAAGAACGAATGAACAACAGTTAGCGGTTATGTTGGTTTTGTCATTAATATATATATATATATATATATATATATATATATATATATATATATATATATATATATATATATATATATATATGACTATATCATTTATTGTTTAGTTGCTTTGGAAATTGTATAAAATAAAATCAGTTGGCTATTGTTTTAAAAAAATTTTCATGTCAACTATGCAACATAAGCTCATTCTGAAAACGTAGCCCTATATATATTTCTGAAGATCGCAAATTATGTTGCTGGAAATCTGATGCCTGCATTTCGTCCTTAAAATGAATGCTACAAGGCGGTGTGACGTCTTTCCTTTTCGCGATAGCAGCTGCCCGCCTACCTCCATATGAATGGCTTTCCCGCTGTTACCAGTTTGTCCGGTTAGCTCGCCATGTAGCTCGCAGTTGACCGCAACGATGGGGTTCAAGTCCGGCAAAGAATGGTGCTTTTTAAAACAGTATCGATTGGGTTTAGGAAAGGGGTGGGTGGGTGTATGAATCAGTCAGTTGGTCAGTCAGTCGACAGCAGCCTCTGAAGGATTTACATGAGAAGAGCAGGAGCAAATGGCATTCGCAAGAGAAATTTGACATCTTAAATGCGTACACAGCAGCCTCTGCTGGATTCGTGAAAACAAAAACTGGGACGTATTTCGCCATCTTCAGAAATCTATATAGGGCAACGTTTTCAGAATGAGCTTGGGTTGCAACTATAATAATTGCTCACTATGTTAGTCTAGGATATTACAAGATATTACTAGGCTCAATTCAACGTTTGCACTTTTTGTGAACTGAAGTAGACTAATATTAAATAGTTAAAGTATAGTTTAAGGGAAAATTCCAGTTATCCATAGGGCTATAATGAGGCTGAAATTGAACAATTAGTCACAAATTAGCATGTGAATTTTGCACATATATCTGCACATATGTTGGCATTGTTTCATGATTTATGACAATTATTAAACTTATTCAATTATGAAAATTAAGTTATTTTGTTGTATCCTTTAAGTGTGAACTTTACCGCATGTTTGCAGGACAACGATGTAAATTGATGTTTTTTTACACAATTTTTAAAAAGTTTTGCATAATTACCCATTCAGATGGATCTGCAAAAATCTGTATTGTGCATGCCAAGAAAACAGTTGAAGATGTGATTTTGTAAGGAAACATATCCTATACATAATGGTCTTGTCGTTTGCCATTGTTGATTTGTTTTACATGCCTATAGACTGAACACAAAATTCCTGATTTTGTCATTATAAATATAAATAATGATGGTAATATTAATTAAACAATAATGGTATTGTTTTCAAAAGCCTGTGCTTTAAAAACACATTAAATTTAGTTATAATATATAGTTTTTATAAACAAAATTCAGATTTTGTCATGTTAAATAATGATGGTAATATTAATGAGACAATAATAACATTACTTTACACTTGTAATTTAGAAAAAGCTGCAATTGTTATGCACATTTTACCCTCAAATCATCTTAGCTTTTCCCCACATTTTTGCAATGTAGGTAAAAATTTTGGAGTGAATTTAAACAGTTGTTTAAAAATTGAATAAACAGGTTCATTCAGTGATCAAGGCAAGCTTTTTCCAACTTCGGCTTCTTGCCAAAGTCAAGGCATTTCTGAGTCAGCATAATCTAGAGAACGCCATTCATGCTTTTATTAGCTCTTGTCTCGACTATTGCAATGCACTTTATGTTGGAATTAACCAAACCTTAATTCATCAGTTACAACTGGTGCAAAATGCTGCTGCTCACATGCTGACGAATAATAGGAAACGTAAGTTAATTTCAGTGGAGCGAGTTCATTTCAGAATTGATTGGTGCAGCGGCAGCAATGATGTAGTCAATGTAGCGGTCCATTGTGGTAAAGAAGGAGCTGAGCGGAAAGGCAAAGCTCTCGATTTACCGGTAAATCTACGTTCCTACTCTCACCTATGGTCATGAGCTTCAGGTGGCCAAAATGAGTTTCCTTCACAGGGTGGCAGGGCGCACTCTTATGGTTAGGGTGAGGAGCTCTGTCACCCGGGGAGAGTTTGGAGTAGAGCCGCTGCTTCTCCACATTTAGAGAATTCAGCTGAGGTGGCTCGGCAATCTGCTTCGGATGCCTCCTGGTTGCCTACCTAGGCACGTGTTTCAGGCATGTCCTACCGGGAGGAGGCCTCGGGAAAGACCCAGAACAATCTTGAGAGACTATGGCCCCGTTTACACTAGTGCGTTTTAGTTTGAAAACGCATACGTTTTGTTACGGTTACGCCATCCGTCCACACTACGCCGGAGTTCTCGAGCGCCGAAAATGAAGCTTTTTGAAAACGCTGGAAAGGCCGTTTTCATTCTAAAACGCTGCTGCTCCGTCTCAGTGTGGATGGGGAAAGACGGAGACATCTGAAAACGGAGGCGGGGCTGCAAACGTTCGCCTATCTGATTGGGGCTTTTCCTCAATATTAAGTAGCCCACACACAGTTCAGTCTCGCATCCTCTTCTTGTAAGTTAAGACTTCGCAAATTTGATCAAGGCTGCAGTCTCCCACTTCTCAGTTTGATATGGAAAACATACCGAGGACACGGGTAAATCTTCAAAGGGAACAGTGTACTTTATAACTTCATTCACATCACCTTGGCTACGTTGTTTCACTTTCTCAACAATAAAATGTAAACATGATTTAAGGAACTGCCTATTTTCTTTTTAATATTAGCAACTTAACAGACAGCAGAAATGTTGAGGCGCCGTGCTGCATATATGAGCGTCATCTTCACTGTGTGGATATTTATAACAAAACGGAGCCGATAACAACTGCCTCCTTTCAATTTCAGTGAAAATACGAAACACACCCTCTCTTTTGCTGAATATCAGTTTTAATAATCGATAATTATAAAAGTATAACATACAATAAGTTTATACATTGTAGGAAATAAAGGCAAGCGATCAGTCAATGTACCTGGATTAATCATTAACTTATCTTTGCGCTTAATCAAAACATGTTACCCGTGAACAAGTAACTTAATAGATTCCAATGACCAAAGTCAGGGAATTGGCCTATGTTGTTAGATAAAGATAACAACATGAATGAAATATCACGTTTAGCAAATATAGTGAGATTAGATCCAGCGGGAGATGCTTGATGAGCAGTCCGACAAGCAGAGCTCTCATCTGGGTAGAAATGCTGGAGCGCTTGCCCGAGAGTGTGTGTGTGGTCACGTGATGTGCGTTTTCAGCGTTTTGGTGTGGACGGAGAGCTGTTTAGTTTTTTTTTGTTGTTTTTTGTTTTTTTAACTAAATCCTGATTTAGTCATGTTAAATAATGATGGTAATATTAATGAGACAATAATGCTATTGTTTTCAAAAGCCCACACAGTTTGAAAAGTTTGAAAAATACTGTTGCTTCATAAATGAATTAAAACTATTTTAAAAAATAAAACAAAAATTGCTGTGGTCCTGAGAATCTACTTCTGCTATAAAAGCACTGCAAATTCAGACACATAAATAAAATGGGCATATTTAAGTGCAGTTAACACCAAATAAGCTGTAAGCTTTGAGAAAAGATCTAAAATCATTTGCTGGCAGAAGCCACTTGGCTTCAGGTCTAATGCAATGACATTCATACATTTTTTACTGCATGTAACTATAAAGGAGCCCTGTCTGTAGCAGCCACTCTGTGTAACATCTATTTCTCCCAGACACAGTACACCGTTTAAAGCATAAGGCTTCAACTGCACACTAATGAGATGAGGTGCTCCAAACAGCAGATGACTGACCCATGGGACACGAGAATCCCTTAATCTTCAGGGATCTCGGGATTAAACCTGAATGCTGGGCTCGCTATAATCTTCCTTCATCACTGTCTGCTAAGCAGTACTACTTGCCAGCAAGAGGAATAGCCCATAATAAAAGCTCTCTTATGAGTTCTCTTAAATCTGAACTGCTGCAGGACAATAACGCCAACAGTTGAGTTGCACAATAAATCAGCATTACTTGTAATAAATCACTTGTTATTTATTAAAAGCTGTTATGCACAACTTGTCAGGGAAGCACGATTTTGTGCAGTATTAAATCTCCAATGAAAGCCAGAGGATGATGGCACAAGTCAAACGGAACCACCAAATAAGAAATATGTTTCATGCCATTATTGACAAAAGCAGTGACTAAAACATTTATGGTTCTCATCACTGCCTATTTCTTGAAAATAATTGCACTGGGAATGTACCAAATTATCAAAACATTTCACTACATTATATTTAGTGATACTATATTGATTTTCCAAAACACTACCATTATTTAATTATCAGCTTGCGTCCAAGATTGTTCATGATAAATTCCGACCAATTTGGCATTGTACAATGTCTAATGTGAAACATTGCGATGGACGATTGCATTGTCGTCATATGCGGGGGTGAATTAATTCTTTGTGAATAATTAATTAATTCATAATGAATTAATTACTTGTAGCCTACCGTTTCAACTACAAAAATTTACACACAAATTACCACCTGTCAATCAATTTTTCTGCGGTGCTCTGGCATGAATAGGCAGAGTGATCTGTGCCGTTATAATGGCATCGACAAACTTTGGTAAAAAAGATGCACAACCAACATTATGTGAGGTTTTCACTAAAATGACTAAGTACAAGCATGAAAGCGAAAGATTGAAGCAGTGTACTGACGCTGTGACGTGTTGTAGATAGAGACAAGATTAATTAAATGTCACCTTTAACAACTATCGTGAGACGCAATCCAGCAGTACATCCTTGATAAACTGTCCGACGTGCACTGCTAAACTACAGCTCAGACGAGTGCATGACAGTGTGTGTGGCTGTGTGTGGGGCTGTGTCTGTGTGTGTGGTCACGTGATGTGCGTTTTCAGCCGATGGATGGCTGTTTAGAAATGCTAGATGAAACACCACTGTGAATGTGGATCATTTTCATTCTAAAATGGCATTTTACTACTAAGATGTATTAGTGTAAACGGGGCTTGAGTGTGTTTTTGTCACGAGCGGCTTTGCGACGAGGAAGGGGCGGAGAATCGGCGATGCGAGCTTAGCATCGTGATGTTTATCGGCCATCGACGATGGACGATGGCATCGTCTATTGACCCAACCCTATTGGCCACCTTGTAAGACAGGACAGAGCAGAAATTTACACATGCCATAAATTTGTAACCACTCAAAACAAATAGAGTTTCTACGTCTCAGTGTCGTGTTCAGAGTAGACTAAGCATGGACTAAAAACTTCTACTAAGGTTTTTGTAAAATTAGGAAAACTGCAGAAGCTTTGCAAAATATTGAATAGCATACATTAAAGAAATATTTGGTATCATAACCTATATCAGTGGTTCTCAAACTGTGGTACTTGTACCACTAGTGGTACGCAGGCTTCCTTCTAGTGGTACGCAGAGGAATCCTACATGTCTTGTACAACCACCATATATTTAAAAACGTATCAAAAATGGTTCGAATATGAATATGATGACATATAGCCTATATAGGTCCAAGCAACATTTCCAGGTATTGATGAATAGGATACTATAGGTTAACACTTTACATTTAAGTACAGGAGTTTTTTTTTTTTTTTACTTTTTAAGAACAGTAGCCTACCATTTTTAATGAAGCTTTTAAAGCACATATTAATTTAAACGTTGACATTTTATTTTGTTTGTTTTCTTATATATATATATATATATATATATATATATATATATATATATATATATATATATATGCAGAGTTCAGTGTTAATGTTACTATTTACAATGTTTAAAGAGCTGTAGCTGTTTTACTGAGCCTACTACGCTACTGTATTTCAATATTGGTCATTATGGTGGTACTTGGAGGAACAATTTTTTCTGAGGTGGTACTTGATTTAAAAAGTTTGAGAATTACTGACCTATATTATAACTATTTTATCTACAAGCCCTATCAACTAGTGGTTGAGATTTTCACTTTTCACTTTTACAAGTTAATAGCTATTTCTTAGCCACATATTTTAAAAATAACATCTGTCAATGTAGAATTTAAATATTTTTACCATTTAATAAATGTGTAATGACCAAAAATCTAAGTTTTATGCAATCAAAACAAGCAGTATGGAAAATGTTTATGTATTTTATTGCAGTTCGAAATGATTTTTAAAAAGGTGGCTGACCTGCCAAACTGTGCAAAACGTCACTTCATTTTTTTTAGCCGTTATACCCACGTAAATGTCTGCTTCCAAGACATTAGAAACAGACTTTTTCTTTAAGCCTCATAATGTGATGCTTCTGCCATGTTGCCATCACTTTTCGCTGTACTGGTTGTTACCAGGTTAAAGAAAAAAAAACACGCTCAAAATATCCAATCAGATAAGGGAAACCGAAAAGCATTACAGTGTTTACGACATCACAAAGAAGGGAGCATTCAAAGGTTTAAAAGTACAAACCGTTTCTTGATTCTAAGACTGTTATTGCAAGCAATTCACAAATAGTCACATTAATTAAAAATTTAACTTTAGTGACAAGGCAGCGATTGAACCAGTAACGATCCAGTCTACTGTCCTGAGAGTCTCTCATGCTGGCCCAGGGCCATCGGGTAGTCCTATCGTTGTGCCTAGGACTAGGTGATTTTGCCTAAAATCTAAACCTCAATTAATTTAACATTTTAACTTGATTATGATTAATGAACAATGATTTTTATTTTATTTTTTGCCTCTGTGTCGAGTTTCTTCATGGGTGTTTAGATTCTGAATGCTACCATAATGTACAAGTAGCTTAAACTCGCTCATTCAAAGGCGGGAATCGGCGGATGTGCAACAACTTTAAACATAAGGTAAACATAAAACAAAAGTTTCCATATGGAGCTCCTCCACAAGACTCGACCCTTGCAAACACTCACTCCATCGGGCTCACAGCTCTCAGCGCTGCCCACGATCATCACCGTACCAAACAGACCAATCACAGAGCTTGCCGAGTCGAGACGTGTAGTTAAACTTTTTGAGAGGTGTGCGTATGCGGGGCTCAATGCAGAAATATAATTGATCGATTATAGATTCTGAATGTCGATTTCAATTACTTTTCGATTAATTGCCCAGACCTAGTTGAGCCCTGCACATCATATCACATAAGATTCTTGCCAATACACAGTCATAAATGGCAGCAATTTGGAGGCACTTCACTGTAAACAAAAATGACACTGGAGCAAAATTAGTTAAGCTGAAAAATCAAAACCCAACTCACTGCCTAAGCGGTTCACGAATACCTCATTCAATTCATTACCTAAGAACATTACATTGAGTTTTATTAACCAATTACACAATAGTGTGAAAAAATGAGACTGCAATATTTAGTTTTTCTGCAATAAATATTACGATGCAATTACAATTTCACCAGATGAAAAAGAAAATGTAATGCACATCAGACATAATAAGTAAAGACAAGCTGTTGACTAGTGTGAAATCACTTTACTAGGTGGGATGTGTGAATGCAGCTGTAGCTGTGAGGCATGTCATTGTGCTGACTTCCTGATTTTATTCTGAAGGGATTGTTCAGCAGAGACACCAAACGCACATTAACTGTGAAAAAGGTCCTGAGGACTGAGAAAGACGTTTCCCTTTCTCTAACAGACGCACACACCGGCAGCTGTATGTGTGAGTAACTACAGTAATAACTGATGAGACAGATCCACTGGGAGTTTCACTAGAGGCAAGCAATGCATTTTACCAGAGGACAACGCTCCCAGCCATTAAATCCTGTACAAACAACACTTTCATCCCCACAGCAGTGAGTCTGTGCCGGTCACAAGCAGTTGAATGGCATAGGCAGAGTGTGCTTTTGTGTTGGTGTCACTGGAGCACAGTCATGGCCGCCTCTCTGCAGGCGCTCACAAAATGGAGACTGCAGGAGCGGGAGGAGAAACACAGCATGGAGCCTTCTTACTCTCACTGCTGCACTTTAACAAGCTTCAATCACGTTCTTTCACCAGACACAAAGGCCCCATTCATCTCTGTTTTGAGAGTAACGTCAGAGAGGAAGATAATCACATATCCATACTGTCAGTTGTATCCGGAGAAGTGTGAAGACTGAAGGTGGCAGGTGAAATAATTGGTAATCTCGCAGATCTGCTACAGACACCCAGCTGACGGGAGAACAGTTACTGGAAATTTGAGTGTGCATCTTCAAATATGGCCACTTTTATAAATAGGCTTTACCTTTAAATAGCATTATTGTTGTATGTGCATACAGATTTTTTTGTAATTAATTATCTATAATTAATTATTACATAAACTTTTTAATATTTAATTTAAACTTTTTTTATGATCTTAATTTAGCTTTTCTACAATTCAGCCAATTTTTTTTCAAAGTCAGAGAAGAAGTGTAAAGGCAATCGCACACATTGTCTTAAGGCTGATTTATACTTCTGCATCAAACGTCGCCGTAACTGACGTGCACCTCTCAAAAAATGTAACTACACGTCGTAACGACGCGTAGCGTAAGTTCTGTGATTGGTCGGCTTGGTAGTGCTGACGAGTCTGGGCGGGACCGAGAGCCGCGCGAATAGCGCGAGCAATTGTTTACAAGTGTGGAGTACCGTGAAGGAGCTCCGGATGGAAAGTTTTGTTTTGTGTTTACCTCATAGTTAAAGTTGTTGCACGTCTGCCAGTTCCTGCCTCAAAATGGGCGAGTTTGAGCCACTTGTACATCCCGGAAGTGTTCAGGAGAAGCAAGAAAGCAGCGAAGAAACTTGACACAGAGACACATTTACACCTTACTGCCAACTAGCGTTTCGGAAGTGTTATTGCAGACCAACAGAGACAGCGCGCAGAAGTATAAATGCACAGCCACACGCGTTGCCTGCGCCGTGGGTTACGCTGGTCACGTGACGCAGAAGTATAAACCAGGCTTTATTTACATGGCTCAGCAACATGGACAACTCCAAATGGTGTTAAAAGTGTCACACACTGTATTTATAAGGTATAACTCACCTAAAAATGTCATTTCTGTCTTAATGTTATGACATACTTGGGACCGCAAAATCTCGTATTAGCTGACGAGCTGTTTGTTTACAACGAGAGGATGTGCGTGTGCCCATCAATGAAGTCTTTAGAGAATATAGGCATGTGAATAACAGGTAATAAAGTTGTAAATAGCGTTCAGTTTGTTGCACCGAGCGATTGTTGGAGAGCCGCACAGGAAGTATGATTTGCATATATGCACATCATTTAAATGATCATATCGCATTTTACAGTTATGATTACGACAATCATTTGACATTTTTTTTCTTTCATAAGGAATACAAAGTGTTGTGCATCAAAATAAATGTCAGTATAAACAGTGGCAGTATAAATACTCTAGCCTATATAATGTTGAATATATTGCAAGAGGGAATCTGATAATGACAAATGTCTCATTTTACTAGTGAAAAAAAGGTTTGATAATGTTGTCAATTACAAATGGCAAACATAAGTCTCAAACACAATAATTCAAATTCAGAATTATGAATAATTGTATTCTGTTGTCATCACTTTATACTGTGCATTAACAACCAGGACAAAAAGTCCAGTAAAGTCTGTTTAAGTCCACCAAGTCTATACCAGTTTTAGCATTTTAACCAACAACACAACTACAGATAGACCAAATATTATAATAGTTGTTTTACCATTTTTATCATATGTTTAAGCAATAACAGTAATAATAGGTTACTCACATTACCCTTTATTTTACCTCTACAGAATCGTGATCATGATTTTAAGCAAAAAAAAGTGGTTCTCACTTTAGCCAAAATCGTGCAGCCCTAATTGTGACCAATTATGACTATCCAATAGGGCAGGGCTATTCAATTGGCGGCCCGTGGGCCAAATCCAGCCCCCGAGGCACTTTGTTCTGGCCCTCCAAACAGTGTGACCAAAACATCAAAAACAAATTAAGTTCAGTCGACAAACGGCCGCTATGGTTATGAAGTGACGTGCGTCTCTGTTCAATAACAGCAAGAGCTGCAGTTAAAGGCTGCACAGAGCGTACCCAGATAGCAGGCAGTAATCGGCCCGAGCTCGGCTGCCCCTCGGCGCCTCCGGCTCCGACTCGGCATCGGCGAGTGTTATCCGGGCCGAGTGCGGCCCGCAGCTCGCTCGCGCACATGCGGTTGTGATGCGGCTGTAAAGCACTGGCCCGATTCCGGTCAACCATATCCTGGCCGCTTCTGGCAAGGACTCGGCTGATGGCAACCGATTAACTTCTTATTTTATCTAGTAATCTGTTAGCTCCACGTTTAATGATAATTTGAGAAAATATTAATGGTACGATAGCAAAAAAAAAAAGAATATTTAGTGTGGATGGTCGCAATGTTTAGACGCAAACAAAACAATATTATTTATAAATAGATTATACATGTCATCTAGAGAAAAACTATGTAAAATTCGCTTATTTTTGAGATAGCACGCTCCTGTGCTGACTGTTTTTTTAAAGCAGAAGTTGGTTTCATAATAAACACATGCGTTACTAAATTCCTGATCCAAACTCCAATCCAGACGGTGGCGGTAATGCTCCAAAAAGCTGGTTGTCAACCACCATGGCACGAAGATCACAAGAAGAAAAAGTTTGGTTTTTCAAACATTTCACGTGGAGTCCGGTCAGAAAGGTAAGCTTTTTACTGCTTGTGTTCTGTATAATTAGCGAATTTAGAGCTTAAAACATTTCCACGGTGTTTGGTTGTAACAGCATTTAGTAATTTAAAACAGTTTGATACGAAATGTAACTTGCTTTAAGAAACACGACTGGAGCTAATGTATGCTAACGCTAACAGTTACAAACACGTCTGAAAGTTCCTTTTCCTTTTACACAATGTTAGATTGTAACGTGTGTAGTAACTGAAAACTATTTTAATTATTTTAAAGAAACATGAAACGAATTTGTGTGTATGCTAACTGCGTTAAAGAAAGTTTCTGTAGACGAATCCATTAACTAACTTGGCAAAACGTGTTTTTTTCCTGATTTAACATTATAAAGTACCGTGGATGTTGAAAAAATCATTGTACAGGCGTATACTTATCCAACAGTATTAATTCTGTGATTATGTGTAAATAAAAACCAATCGTTTTGGATTAATAAAATATTGTTTATCTTGTTTATGCAGTTAGTCACGAAAATGATCGAAACTCGACTGTTTACTATTCTCTTTAAATTATCCGAGAGAAATATATTACTATGCACTTTAATTCATATGTGTTAGCCTATGTGAATCAATTATATCTTTTGTTCAAGCTGTAATGATCAGTTAATGTAAAACTGAACGTCTTAAAGCAGATTTTGATGTTTTTTTTTTTGTTTTTTATGTTATTGACAGTGATAAATTCTGATTTAAATGAATGGGTAACAATATTTGTTGGTTAAGTCTCATTGTTCTTGTTTAACAAAGGTTAGTGACATCATTTTGCAGCACATCACGACCAAAGAAGTCAATGGCACACTCTTTTGAACGTGAATAGGCATGCTATAGTTGTGTGCTAAAAGTCCATTATAAGCTGTAAACTGCTGATACATTTTCAACATAGATTGAGCTTTTCAGACATTACATTACTAATTGCTTCACAAACAGCTGAAATGGTTTATTGTTATTGGCTATCATCATCAAACATTTTTCACAATGGTAGGTTAATCTTCATGGGTACAGAATAATGCATGTGCTTGACCATCTTACAAATCTATGTCTCAGATTCATAAGGCTGTCACTCTGCATGAATCTCCGAATAAATCTTGTGCAACCTTCTGTGTACTGATTATTTACACTATAGGTATTATATGCATTAATTGACTTTGATAGTATTTCAGGATTTGAACTTTTCTTTACGGGAGGTTAACAACAATGTGATGTTTTATTATAGATGCATATGAGGAAGCTCGACTCAAACATCCACACGCAACTCTGATTTCTGACTGGTAGACAGATGAGGATGATGATCGCCTGTCATACATCTCAAGACAGAACAGGTTTGTTTGCAATTATTTTAAACACATACTGTCAACATTATGTCATTGATCTATTACAACCTGTGAGTTTTGCCCTGGCACTATACTAAAGTGATGTTTTGTTTTGTAAATGTATCTGATTAAGGGACAGTATAGACACATCTATACCATGATGAAGAAAAATTACTTGGAACAAAGAGGCTGGATAAAAGGCAGGTATGAAGATTTCAGAAATCAATGCAGCACCACAAGTCACATCACCATCAATGACTATGGCAGAAATCTTAAGACCACCATCAAGATGCACAGATACTGTACATTCCAGTACACCAGGCGTGTCCAAACTACAGCCCGAGGCTTTTTATAAATATCAATAGAATCTGGCCCGCTATACAAAAATGAACGTAATTCAATAAATAACCACCGGGTGTCGCTATTACATGCATTCAATTAAGCAGCAGTTCTTGTTATGATCTATCTATCTATCTATCTGTCTGTCTGTCTGTCTGTCTGTCTGTCTATCTACACACAGTTGAAGTCTGAATTATTAGCCCCTCATTGATTTATTTCTTCTTTTTTAAATATTTCCCAAATGATGTTTGACAGAGCAAGAACATTTTTACAGTATGTCTGATAATATTTTTTCTTTTGGAGAAAGACTTATGTTTTATTTCGGCTAGAATAAAAAGCGGTTTAATTTTTTTTATGAACCATTTTAAGGTCAAAATTATTAGCCCCTTAAGTCTTCAGAACAAACCATTGTTATAAAATAACTTGCCTAATTACTTTAACTTGACTAGTTAACTTGATTAACCTAGTTAAGCCTTTAAATGTCACTTTAAGCTGTATAGAAGTGTCTTAAATATCTAGTCAAATATTATTTACTGTCATCATGGCAAAGATAAAATAAATCAGTTATTAGAAATGAGTTACTAAAACTAATATGTTTAGAAATGTGTGGAAAAAATGTTTAACTCTCCGTTAAACAGAAATTGGGGAAAAAATAAACGGTGGCTAATAATTTAGGGGGGCTAACAATTCTGACTTCAACTGTATATATATATCATGTCATATATATATATCATGTATATATATATATCATGTCATATCAGACATATATATATGTCTGTGTGATGTATGTAAAATTTGGCCCGCGACAACGTTTGTTTTTTTGCATCTGGCCCTCGGCCCAAAAAGTTTGGACACTCCTGCAGTACACCTATGAACATTTACAGTCTTTGTTCTAGTGCAGTTTGAGATCAAGACAGAACTTATTGCATCTCGTGATGTTTTTGTAAGACATCACTAAATTTGTTAAGGTTTAATGCAGCTAGAAAGTAAAGATCAACTAGAGAATATCAGCAGTGTCTAACCCACTGTTGTATTCACAGAAGTTTTATGAGAATAAGCTACAGGTTGATTTATACTAATCTGTTATTTTTCTTTTTTAGCACGACTGACTGAAGTTTTAAAATCATGCAACGTCATAAAGCAGCAGCTGGGCCTGAATCTCACAAAACCAAAACAGACGTGATGAAATTCCAGATGTAAACACATTTGACCTTCCTTTGGCCAATTGGATTTGGAAAAGCTTGAAAATCAACTAAAGGAGCAGCCCGAACAAATGAAGAAACTGGTAAGTTCAAGCTCTTGCTAATTTCAAAGTGTTTTAAGTTTATTTGTTTTTTTTTATAGTTTTTTTTTTGCTTCGTAGGTAGCCTACTTTTTTCCTAATTTTTTCTTTTTTTTACATTAGTACTTGTTCACTACTAATTATCTGTTTATCTTTTAATCACAGATGGAGTGAGGACAAATGTCCATACCACGCCACTGATAAAGAAGTGGAAAAATGCATTACAAGGTAGCTACAACTTGCCCCTGACAGGGATGGAGGAAGAAAGAAGAGAAAGCTAATGTGTCAAATGTCTACATCACTATTTTGTTTTAATTTTAAACAACATTTTAAGTGTATTAGGATGTTCCCTGATACTTGAACAATTTGTTTCTTTCATTTGCATTTATATATATATGTATATGTATATATATATATATGTGTGTGTGTGTGTGTGTATGTATGGTATGTATGTATGTATGTGTGTGCGCCAAATTGTAAAGAAACATCTTGATACATTTTTAATAAACGTAATACAAATAAAATTATAAATATAAAATTGCACAAGACGTGTATATATATGAAATGTATAATCATCTCACTCATGTCTTGCTGTTTGTGCAATTGATTTTGTTCTGCAATTATTTATATATATATATATATATATATATATATATATATATATATATATATATATATATATATATATATATATATATATATATATATATATTTGTTTGTTTATTATTATTTTAATGTTTTATTAAAAAATGTTTCAAGATGTTTCTTCAGAATTCTGCAGTACTTTTTACAAGTTTGACTTGGATATTTTACGGATTGTCATTGGTATTTTTAAGATGTTTCTTGCTATATCTTAAATTGGTTTCTATATTTAGGTTTATAAAAAATTTTGCTGTTTTTTACAAATTTTTAATTCAAGTCTATTGGGAAAACAGGGTTGTTTTAAAAAACATCTGTGTTTGTGTGTAATTTTTAGATTTTTTTGTTTAAATCTTTCTGTGTGTCTTTATTGTGTTGTTTTATTGTTGTTTTTATATTGATATTCTTGTGCACTACAAAATTATTTATAAAATTTTAGTACTATTTTTTTCATGCAATCAATAAACGTTTAACATTTATTTATTTTGTCATTTGTCTTGATTATTTTCGTTACAGAATATGTATGCAGTTTGCACTTTATTCAAAGGTTAAACGCAGTGCTTACACTTTGTGTTTACATTATAGCCTGTGTTTGCTGTTATATAAATTCAAATGGTTGTAATACCATATATCAAGTACCAATGTAATACCAAAAGGTTTTATAAGGTGTATAAATACGGAGTCGCGCCAGCTCCGGGCCGCAGCGCACATTACCCTCGCGCCGATTCCGGCGCGGATGCGCAGCGTCGGCTCGCTTACGGCCGCCGCATCTGGCCCGCTTGATTCGGGCCGGAATCGGGCAGTGAGTCCACAGGCATCCGGCCCGAGTCCGGCAGCCGAAGTTGGGCCGAGGGGTTAGTCTCCGGCAGGCGACAATCTAGCCGGAACTGGCCCGAGTATATTTTGCTATCTGGGTAAGTCATCATAAGCGAGTGGTGCAGGCAGCCGAAAACATGTTTGTAGAAAAGGTTATTTGTACAATGCACTGATATCGTTAATAGGGATGCAACGATTAGCTGGTTTAACAATTAACTGCTCTTTAATTCGTCACAGATTATTAATTATAAAGTCTTCTCTAAGCCGCATTTCTGTTGCACGGAACGAAACGAAACCGCTGCAAAATGCCAAGTTGCCTGTCGCTAGTTTTAAGTTTGAAGTACACTGAGGCTAATACACACGCATACAGGATTAACTAAGCAGTGGCCGTTACCATATCACGTCTTTTTCGCTTGCAAGTTTGTTATTTCTAATGTAAGAATAGATGACAATATGCGGGCGCCAGCGGAGCTTTCCGGGCGCACGCAATAGAAAACATCTCACAGTGAGATTGTGCGTGCCTTTCAGTGCAATGTAAAGAAAAGATATGCTAGACGAGTTATTATTAAAATTATTATGTATGCCTAAACGCAGATGGCAACAACAGTTAATCTAAATAGCTACTTACCTAATATAAAGCTTGAATTTAAATTAGACGTGATAACCGTGAAATAATGAATATTTTTTAGACTATATAATCGTACAACCAAAATCCAAATAATTGTTATGCAGTTCAAAACATAACATATGAATGTGTCTGAATGTAGAAGAATCCTACTTCAGCACTGCACTGCTTTTGTTGTGCTCTGAAATACAACATTTGAATGTTTGTTAAAAAAAAAAGAAGAAGTTTATTGTAGAATGCACTGATGTTATGTAGTTTCAAAATACAATATATTAACATTTTTATGTAGAAAAAGCCAACATGGGTGTCTTAAGGAGCAAAAATATACAGCATATAGACTCTTATGCAGTTGTGTCATCACTCATAGCAAAATCTTTCCGGCCCTTCGTTTGGGATGCTTTTCATGAACCGGCCCCCATGACAAACTAATTGAATAGTCCTGCAATACGGTGTTCAATATTTAACACTAGTTTAAGCAACAGTAGTTTAAAAATGTTTTGCAAAGTGTGGTTTTGTGCTTTGCCCTGGCCAGTTTATGCCTGTCTTTATGAATGAATCATTGGCATTAAAAACTCAGGAATATCAGGATTCAGGAATAACAACCACAGTTTTCTCTCAGAGTTTGTTTTACAACCTATAACCTACACAACAATGTAGCTAAAAGGAAATGTTTTCCTTTGTGCATTGGTGTTTGAAAAGCTTGTTGTTGTACAATGATGAAACAATTGCTGATCACATGGATTTGCAACAAAAGGTAAGACTAAAACCGTAGTATTGATCATTCCAGGCCTTTAGTTAAAGATGCTACCTTGTGAAAAACATTACACATACAGTCCTTTAATCTGCCATTGTTGTTTTGGTCGTCAAGTCTCACAAAAGTATGTTTCGTTTTGTTTTTTACACTGAGATGATGATAGATAACAGTAGCGTGGAGACAATAGTGTATATGCATAGCTTCCCCTACCGATAAACTTCCGGCAACCGGTTAATGTGACTTTTTAAAAACTTTCTAGCATCGATGTTGTAATGTAATTAAAATATGATCGGTTAAATAGACTTAAGTATTGATTTAGATGTTCGAGTGTAAAACGAGATGAAAAGCTGTTTACATGGATCAGCAGGCTAGCACAGAAACTTCACTGAAAATACTGGAGTAAAATAAATTTTCATCTTTTAAAGACATGGCACAGAAAAATGTCATTTAATGCAGTGCTTCTTGTACATTCTGAGACCCACTTTCTGTCATATATCAATCTGGCAGTGAATATCATTGATTTTTAAATAAAAAAAACCTTAAACGAGGCGATTTTGTAACAGTATATAGTTCATTGTAAGCGCTTTACTGGGTTACTGAAAATTAAAAGTCCTTTTGCATATACCCTACAGTAGAACAAAATCTGCCCTCAGGAACTAATTTTAGGTTTTCCTGTTGTTCTTTATGCCATATAAACTGATTTTCTGTGATCACTTTATTTGGAATTATTTTCATTAGCAAAACAGACAGACAATATTGTGTCTAATATGCAAAGTTGAAACTATTAAGTACATGTCTGCTGGTGGTACAAAGCATGTGTCAAACTTGTCCATGAGTATACAGACAGCTATGTGCAAGATGGAGTGGGATGCAGAAAACTACACCCACTCAGTATTAACTTTTTTGTTTGTTGAACGGTTTTATTAAATCGATATTACATTTGCAAGGCTATTTTAAACCCTCTTCTAATAAACAACTTTACCCCAGTTTTTTTTTTTTAAGATCAATGTTTTTGTTTGCAGAAGTGAGATGATGCATAAAAATTTGATGTGATTTCCACTTCTTCACACACCAAGCACTGCTTTAGATGTGGTGGAGAAAAGAAACCGGTGGAGCAGACTGCATTTATGACTGTAGAATTCACCTGATGTTGCTGAACACTGTTATTAGACTAAATAAATTCATTATTAATAGACTGAAAAGAGTGTTTAAAGAGAATTAACTTTTCAAAAAATAGAAAAAATTTATGAATTTAAGTATTAGTCATTTTGTACCAACTGATATGTGAAATTGGCAAACTATTTTCAATTCCAGCCAAGTATTTTATGTATGGTCACTATCAACAGTGGCTAACTTGCACAATTTAATTCATATAAAAATATTGCAAAATATTCAAAAGGTGATGTGACCCCAAACCCCACCTCTAATCCCAGGGTTTCTGCAAGTTTCACAAAGTTAAATTTAAGACACTTTAAGACCTTTTTAAGACCAACAAGAATGAATTGTAAAACCTATATAGAACTAAACGCTACTGATTTTTTAATAACTTTAAAAAACGTAAGAAATTATGCACATATGTATGTATGTATGCACAACATATTGTTATAATATCAGGTATAAATAGAGATTTGCCAAAAGCTTTGTATTATTGGTGATTAGATGTGTTGAATCGATTGGGTAGTTTTACATAAACGAAAAAAAATTAACGCCTGTTTAAAATGATTGACAAACAAGACCGGTGGACAGCCTGAAACCCAACTGTCATTGGGGGATGGGCAAACTGAACTTACAGGTTGTCCTTCTCACTGATGTAATAATCATTATAGTGACGACAGCCAATTACATCCAGCTTGGACCATGACACAAAAAAGGCACAGAAGTAGAACTAGTATCAAGATGAAGATTGATCATAAAGTAATTACCAACCGTGATAATAAGCTCTTCCTCCATTTTGATATATTGGTATTCTCTGGTGTTGCATGAATTTCCCTACCGTTGTAGGAGTGTGCCCTGTCCCCCCCTTATATTATTATTTATTTATATAGTGCCAAATTCAATAACAAATCTCTCTGTATACCATGTGTGGTGAAATTCTGCTCAGATGCACATGCTCACACAACTGACCAGCACATTTCCACCAGTGGAGATACAGTGCATGCCGAAAAATATCTTGTGTCAACTAGATGAAAATCAGCTAAGCCAGAAGAAATAAATAAATGCCAATTTAAATCAATGCAAACATGTGAATAATGGTTCATTATTGCAGTGCGGCATGTAAGACACCAAACGTGAAACGAGTTTGCCACAAGCGTGTAGAATTTGCCTCAGGTGTGCAAGTTGTGGAATTTATTTACTTTCATGTGTGATGCGAGTGACCCGTGTCATGTGGCGTTATGGCAACATCCATTCAGCCAAAGCCTAAGTACATTGTATCAATCGCAAAACTTCTAACAGATCCCAAATAAGCAGTTTATGTCATCATAAGCATTCTATCTCTATTACACAAACACTGTGTGGATTTATTTATCGTTTCAACATTGATATCGCAATATAATCATTCATAATAGACACATCGCAGGATATGAAATGCTGAGTCTGTATTATAATTTATCATTTGCATGTGTTTTTGAGACCTGTGACTGTATAAGGATTTTAAAAGCATTCAAACATAAGAAATTAAACCAATTGTAACTTTGATAATAATTAATTTTATTGTATTTATTATATCACGAAGTCTATGCAGTATTATTTTACAATTAACTATTTAATTACTGTATACCAGAGTATAGGGCTGGACGATATGGCAAAAAACTATATCACGATATATGTCTTAATTTCGGTTGATACCATATAATTCCAATATCGATATGGACAATATTAAAAAGACAAGAAAAAAACTGACAAGAACGCACACAATTAATGTCTGTACCTACAAATGTCAGCAAACTGATATATATATATATATATATATATATATATATATATATATATATATATGTGTGTGTGTGTGTGTGTGTTTGTAAAGGCTAAATACAAATAAAAAGTGAACTTTTTTTTTATAAAAAACAAAAGTTATAAGAGCCTGGAGGTATTAAAGACTTTTAATAATTTTAGAGGTATTATCTGACATTTGTTGGTACAGACATTTATTGTGTGCGTTTTATATATATATATATATATATATATATATATATATATATATATATATATATATATATATATATATATATATATATATACATATATATTATACATTATATATACACACACACACACACACATATATATATATATATATATATAGTTCATGGGGGTTAGCTTGACCAGCGTGATGAACAGAAACTTTTATTAGATTTTATTAGATTTTTGTATATGCTGAATATTTAACAATCAAAATAATACCAAAATCTTACAATTATGACATCCACATCGTTAAAAAAACAAACAGAAAAAGCATAATAATTATAATAAAAAAAAAAAGTTGTAACATAAAATTTTTCTTCTACATTCTTTCGGAAATGGGTTTAAAAGTCATATCACCGTTATTGAAAAAAAATCTATCGCGATATATACTGACATCGAATTATTGTCCAGCCCTACCTGAGTACTGTTAGACTTCTTATAAAACAACAAAATACTTCTTTATTTCATTTGGATGATTTCTTTATTGTATTTATCTATGCTCGTAGATTGTTTTTTTATGCAGATGAACTCCCATGAAGAATCATTTAGCACAGGCTCATTCTGAAAACATACCACTATATACATTTCTGGAGAACACCAAATCTGTCCCAGGAGCTACGTTTTTGGCAGTTTTTGTTTTTGCAAATCCACCAGAGGGTGCTCTGTACTCTTTTTGAGATCTCAAATTTCTCTTGCGAGTGCTATTTGCCCCAGATGTCTTACGTAAATCCACGTAAAGCCGCTGTCAACTGACTGTTTGACTGACTGACTGACTGACTGACTGACTGACTGACTGACTGACTGATTGACTGACTGATTGACTGACTGACTGACTGACTGAATGACTGACTGACTGATGGACTGACCCACCCTACTCTTTCCCTAAACACAACCAATAGTGTTTTCAAAAATACTGACTGACCCGTCCACCCACTTCCCTAAACCCAATGGACAGTTTTAAAATAAATCCAGAAAAAAAGCCCTCGTCTGATTTTTACCCCATTCTTATTTACTTGTTTATTTTATGGCTTCTGTTTTGTCTTACCCGTTGTCTGGAACTGTTCTTCGTCGGACTCAAACATAATATAATTCGTGATCTCCAGTATATAGGGCTAAGTTTTATAGAATGAGCCTATGTTGGAATCATCCTAATCAATCAAAAAAAATTTAATTTTTCCCAAATAGAGATATTCAAGTCCTTTGGTGAAATAGTATCATCACAATATATTGCAGAATAACAAAATATTGCAATCTTAGATTTATCCAAAACCGTGCACCCCCTATTCATTTCCATTTACATGTTCAAATAGCCATAAAAAAACAATAATGTCCAAGTATTTATTTTCAAACAACTTTTAATTTTAATCATGACAGAAAAGGTGTGCTCAAATTTCTTTATTTTTTAGGCAACTTGAAACATCACACTTTTAATGGCCCATCTGATATTGGGAATACAGCACTCAGTTTTACTTTTATAGAATTTTGGATTCCAAATAAAAAAAGGAATTATATTTCCATAATAATATATAAGACTAGTACAAAATATAATGCATATAAATTTAATGTATTGCTCTTAATCCCCCAATAACTAATCACTAATGTTGTGTCTAGCATACTATGCCATGAGCTCTAAGTTATCGGAAATGAAACTAGAATGATTTATTTACACATTACTGCCAATTCACCTGGTTTGAGAAGATCTATCACACTGGGAAAACAAGACTCGGCAAACTGGTGGCGTGAGAGAGTGGCTTATGAATGGAATGAAATCAGTCTGTGAACAAGGCTCAGCTGGTGATGCAATCAGGATAGATGAATGAACAGACGTGTGTGTTTGGGAGCGGTGCATGTATGAATGTGTAGTCCTGGGAAAAGCGGAAATGTAGTTTAGAGAGTTTGTGTGAAAACCAGCGATCTTCTGGGAAGCGATCGCTGGTTGTGTGACACATAGTCAGTTTTTTCAAATATAGTGCAGTCTATATATATATTTTTTTATTTTTTATTTTATTTTTTTTTATTAAAAACTATGAACAGTTAGTGACTTGCTTTTAACTGTTTTATAATCCAGACCAGGGACTTGGAATTCATCGATACATCAGTGTCATTGGTAATTGTTACGCCTGCACAATATTGGAAAAATCTGACATTGCGATATTTTATTTAGCTGTGACTTATATTTGCGATATCAATACAATTTGGTCAGATGACGTGAATAGCTTTATTTGGAATGAAATCACTAACTTTGATTGGCATTATCTTGTAGAGGAGAGAATCAAAGAAATTGCAAAAGATTAAAGGGAAATAAGAAGTCAGATATTCAGATATAGTAATACGATTACGATGCAATACTATGATGATATTTTACCTTTGATAATGATAGATCACAATATCGGCGATACATTGCAGGAAAACCATCCATAATATATCATGATACTTGTAAATGATCAAGGAAAAATGCATCAGAAAGTTATACGATTTATTTATTTTACTAACAGCACATATATTTCTAAGAATCGCAACATTGATATATGTTCGATTCGCTATAATGAGAAGCGCCACCTCATGCATATCACTATTTTGTCCTGCCCCTACCGAATAATCAAATGTAATGTAAAATGTAAACACTGCACATTCTTCATTGCTGATCAACTAATAATCCCAACTCCTATTTGCAGATGTGACTATTGTGAATACATACATTGCGATATCGTTGCTGAAATGATAGATTGTGCAGCTCTACTATTATAAACTACCACACTTTACTTTAAGGTACGGTTCTTGCTATTAAACTATTACCTGAGACTTTAAGCACAATAAAGAACTCATTTCCTGCTCTTATTAAGGTAGCTGTGTTTAGACACTGGGCAGGATTATGGATATAGAACAAGACCATACTTTATAAGTACTTATAAACAGTCAATATATTTATAATAAGCATGTAATAAGCCAGTACTTAATTTGTTACCATTTTTTAGCTTCTGTCATCTTTATTAGTTTTGTTTTTTTAAATATATTTAGCTTACTTCATTGTGTTGTTTCATTACACTACAAAAAGTTTCTATCATTAAAACTTCTCTCAACAAAATAAAACAAATATTGAAAGTCTGATGTACAACAAAGCCTACACCATAGGAAGCAAGCATGTTACGCAAGAGATTGGGGAATGCTCTTGTGTTTGTGAAATAAAGCCAAACTTTACTGAGAGCAACTGCTCCCTAATATTTCCTCCACATTCACCAAAGAGAGCCTCCAAAATCATTTATAATTCATTCGCCTCTCAGGTTTAACCCAAAACACTACAAACCTGTCTCAGTAAAACAGAGAAATGACAGCAAGAACACAGGTGAAGTGAAGTTTCACTACTTGTGTGATCTTCCTTTAGTCTGACAATGGCACAGATGAAAACAAAAGGTGAAACATTAACCCATCCTCCTCCTCCTCCCCATCACCAAACACCTTTACTCAAAAGTCTCACATACATATTCCCCTATTACAGCAACAGTATTGCACCTGTCTGGCTCCTTCTCTGCTCATCACACTGGGATTAATCATGTTAGCATGACTCAAACACAACAGACTACATTTTAAGCCTGCTGTTGACAAGTTAAATCATTTTTGCATTTAATAGATTAAATAACAGATGTTACACACAAACAACTTGAAAAAAAAAACAAGCCAGCATCTACTAAACTAACGTTACTAAAGCCCGCAACAATCAGTGTTTGCCATAACAAACTGCTCATTATATAATGAGTGCAGATAACAGTCTGCGACAGAGCCGATGCAGCTCTGCAAATACACATGAGCTCAATTACACTGGTGCATTCAGAAAACCAGCCTCATGACCGGGATGTGTGTGCCATCCTGGCCGCGGTCGAGCAGCTGGAGCCCGGCTGCACGAGTGAGGATCTGGCCTGAGGAGATGCAGCCAGTGCGAGAGCAGAGCAGCAGCACAGCCCATCCCCCACCAGCGCCGCCGTCCTCCATCTTTAATCTCCAGACCCGCTACTCTTCACACCCCAATAACGGCACAAAAAACGCATTTAACTCACCTGGGATGCTCATGGTCGTAAAGGTCGGCGTTCCCGCTATTTGGAATTCGATAAAACTTTTGCTAAATATGGATTTATTAATTGAAATTTGGACCAGGAGATGGAACCGCGCCTTTCAGAAGAGCAGCAATCCTAAACCGCCATCTGGTGGCATTTTCCACAATCGAATGGCGCGAGTCGAGACCGGAGCCCGAGCGCCCTCTGGCGGACACAGCCGAGAACAGACGACGCTCAGCGGGTGGTGGGGGGAAGGAGGAGAGACCCTGATAACCAGGATGAGCAGACGTGCAGTTTAAACGCTAAAATTGCACTATTTTACTGTTGATATGTGTAGTTTTTATAAAGCCGTGCTATTCTTAAATGTAGGCGTCACACGTGTCAAATGATAGAGTGTATTTTGACAACACTATGATTTTTTAGACGAGTAAGTTAACGTATTGTTGTCTCAAGAGCTCTGTAAATTCCATACAAATATGGCGAAAAAAATAGCAGAAATGTGTTGATTTTGTGTGAAATACTTATAAATATGTTATACGTAACGTGGCGTGTATATATATATATATATATATATATATATATATATATATATATATATATATATATATATATATATATATATATATATAATATATAAACACACACACACACACACACACACACACACACACAGTTAAAGTCAGATTCATTAGCCCCCCTTTGATTTTCTATTTCATTTTTTAAATATTTCGCAAATGATGTTTAACAGAGCAAGGAAATTTTCACAGTATGTCTGATATATATATTTATTTCATTTTTTAATGTTTTTAATAATAAGTCTTAGGCTACTTGTTTTATTTCGGCTAGAATAAAAGCAGTTTTCAATTTTCTAAAAGCCATTTTAAGGACAAAATTATTAGCTCATTTAGGCCATGTTTTTTCAATAGTCTACAGAAGAAACCATCTTTATACAATAACTTGCCTAATTACCCTAACCTGCCTAGTAAACCTAAATAACCTAGTTAAGCCTTTAAATGTCACTTTAAGCTGTATAGAAGTGTCTTAAAAAATATCTAGTCAAATATTATTTACTGTCATCATGGCTAAGATAAAATAAATCAATTATTAAAAATGAGTTATCAAAACTATTATGTTATATTAATGTGTTGAAAAAATCTTCTCTCTGTTAAACAGAAAATGGGAAAACAATAAACAGGGGGGCTGATAATTCTGATAATTCTGACTTCAACTGTATGTATGTATACAACTATAACTATTAAATATATAACTAATAAAACACATTATGCTTTTTCTTATATACATTTGCCTTATAGATTTATACATCTGTTTCATGAATTGTCAAAAACCACATTTTCAGCTAAAACTATTTATTGTTGAACTGAAGAAACAAAGTGGCCACATGATGAGTTGTCTGTAACAGTAAATTAATCTATTAATGGGTAAACTATCTATTGAAATAATATTCTAATTTGTAATGTAATGATTTGATGTATTCTTTATTCTAACTTTTTTAGCGTAGCCAATATCAAAACGTACCTAATGATCAATTGAATGATATGTTTTGCATCCTTTTTATTCCTCTTTTCTATTTATTGCATTAACTGATCTTGTCAGCCAGGTTTTCTTCAGCCTTATGCACTTCTTTTATGTGAGAAAAACATATTAAAGCTCTTGCTCTTCAGTAATTGACTAATCTGTGGTGACCTTTGGGTAATTGCACTCAGGGATTGGAGTGTAATGTATGTGGGTGGTCTTCACGCTGAGATGGCCTAAAGCTGTGGTCTGGTCCAGACTGGTCCTCTCATCCTATTGCAAGTGTGATGAGTCATTCGAACAAGGAGAAAGGTCTGAATCACAAAACACACAGCGGATTTGCCAATATACAACAAAGTTTAATAAGATGACAATGAAATGTCTTTGTGATATTTGCCTTCTCAAAATTGAAACAGGAAATAAAACAAATATGCAAAACAAAGCCTTTGCTGACAGCTGATCGCAAAAACATGTTTGTCACATTTTTAGCATATGGTCAGGGGCTTTACTACAAATTCACATCTTAATATTAAAATAATAATTGTGATTTGTCTGAATAATTTGTGGTACGTTATAAATATTGACATTGTTATAAATATTGACATTAAAATATATCTGACCTTTAGAAGGTATACTTCATTTAAATAGTGTTAAATTCTTTTTTAGGGTGACAGCTATTAAGCAGCTATTAAATATTGGTTTTTAAAAAATGTATACTTAGGATGGCTCAAATCATGAACTTTAACTCAATTCAAGTTTGTGTGTGTGTGTGTGTGTGTGTGTGTGTGTGTGTGTGTGTGTGTGTGTGTGTGTGTGTGTGTGTGTGTGTGTGTGTGTGTGTGTGTGTGTGTGATGTTGAATGAACATTATTACACATTGAGTTTTATTTTTTACATTAAAAAGTTTTACTTTTACATTAACCTTTTCTAAAGTTTATACCTTATTTGAAACACAAAAACATCTCATATTACAACCATATACTAGTAAAAATTTACTTTTTTATTTTACTTTACTTTTTTGAAGTTATCTACTATTTTGTCTCAATAAAATAACAATGATTTATTTTAATGTAATAAAAAAGTACTTTTTATAATAAGGCAGCAATCTAACAAAATAAAATCATTTGTTTTAAAATCTGTCAGCCAGTTTAGAACTCACAGCATTATTATTTTAGAATAAAACATATGTATAGATTTTTTTTTCACTAGCAGGAGATGATATTTAAATGTTTCATTAATTGTTTTACACTGAAAAACATTAAGTGTTTTTGAACAGTTAAATGAGCGTTGACTGAATACAGGGGTATTTTAAAGGGCACCTATTTTACCCCTTTTTCAAGATTTAAGATAAGTCTTTTATGTCTCCAGAATGTGTCTGTAGTTCTCCACGCCCACCATCCCCACATGCCTGTCAGAGTGTGCCTCAATCTCTAGCTGCATGCATCAGATAAACAGCGCAGTGACAGACATAAAAAAGCAGATCTCACTTAACGTTTGTGAGAAAAACTACAGTAAGAACTTTCCCAATGATTATTTGATGTATTTGTTGTGGAGTTAATTCAAGCCTTTCTGCAATGATGGGTCGCACACAATTTCATTACAAAGTTCAACTTTGTAACTGCGTTTAACTTTGCACTGCTTTTGCACGGCAAATCCAACAGGACGCACGTTAATATCCACTGCTGTATAGATGTCCCTGTTATGTTAATGTACAAGATAAACCTGATTTACCGTCCACACAAAACAGGATTGAAGCGTGTTCTTTTATAATTGTACTGACATGCGGCTGTGGTGATAAAGTCACAGCAAGCTGAACATCTTTAAATCCCAGTTGCTTCACGCACATCCTGTCTTGTAGATATTATTAAACACGTTACTACGGAAACATGTTAATATGTGGTTGTCAATCAATTTGGTGGGCAGGGAAACCGGACTCCTACGTCACGTTGTGGTGGGCTTCAAAATGGGATGAGTTTGAATCCTGTTTTTAAAAAATAGACTTATTATGTTTATATCACCCTATATGACTGTGGACACATTAAACCTGCACACAGTTCTGTCCAAACAGCTTACAAAAGATGATTTTCATCATATTTGCACTTTTAATTGATTTTTAATGAATAAGAACATGTCCAATGTAAGCTGATATAATAAATAAAAATAATAATAATGATAATGTTGCCTGAAAACCATAATGGTACTGATATACTGAATGCATATATACATATTTGGAGATGTCCTTTACTGACATAATGGCGTATGTCAGTTCTAGCTGGTTTAAAGATTCTCTAAATAAGAGTTCTCCTGGGAATGATGTGAACATGCTGCTTAAGGAGAGTAATACGATGTATGTCTCCTTCATGCCCCATCTCCCTGCCTTTCCTTTGCTTGACGATTAAAAGGCAATTTGATTCACCTCGCCTGGCTGCCTGTGAGCCCAGCAGTTTCTCTCAGGAGCTGTTAAATCTGCAACAGAGTCACAATTTCTGTGGGGACCGATCCTAATCTAGAAGATAAATCCCACAATGCAGACCTCACACTGCAGTGATATCCGATGCCAAACAAGCAACTGTGTTTCTCGATTTGCTGTTTCACTCTATTTACACTGCAGATGATAAGGACTAGCGGATACTGGATATGACTACAAAACCAGTCATCTGTGAAACTGATAAAAACCAGGTTATTATTCTCCTCACAAACACTTCAGGCTAAAGAGAGCACTTTTTATCCATCTATACTCGTAGGCTTATGTATTTGTATTTCCTGTTCAAGGCCTTCTGTTTTTTCCGCCCAGCTGCCTTCATCATTACATTAAGCGCATTGTTGTTTCTGTACACCAATATCTCTCCTCAGCAGTGGCTTTTGTCAGAAGGCTGATGGATTCGAGACGCTCTAACCCAATTAGCTGACTCCAGATTTATGAGCAGAACAAAAGAGAATTTTCTAGGCCTCCCTCTTCTCTCGGGATAAGAAGGGAATGGAAACGAGGCTGAAGTGGAAAGAGTGAGTCACTGATGAGAATGGAGATGGTGACACACATGGCTTCTGACATTAAACGTACACCTCTGGAAGACCTTTATATTTCAAAAAATGTCATGCTCCGTAGTGCTGAGCCAGAAATAAAAGTATTTTGTTGCTTATTGTAATGTTTCTCTATGAAATAAAACACATAAAAAGAAATTATGTACTTTGCCCATCAGATAATCAATAAATTGTCGTGGTTTGACATTGGTTGATTTCATGTGAGTTCAAACAAATTCAAAACAAAGATGAGCTAAAACATGTCATCCCAATTCACCCAACTTATTCTTTTACAAGATGTAAGATAAGCCTTTGGTGGTTTCAGCTCAAAATCCCCATCAGATTATTTATTATAGTCTTCAGAATCTTCCCATTTTGAGTATACTGTAGCTGTTTTTGTAGCCTGTGGCTTTAGTTAATTCATATAAATTTGTACGATCTAATTAGTACAATTTATTACGATTTGCTCATCCCCCAATGACGGTTACATTTGGGGTTGGGTGCCATGCCTCCTTTTTTAAATCATAGAATTTTGTACGATTGAATTAGCCACTAAACTTAAAATAAAATTAAAATACTTACATTATCTCGTAAGATCAGGCTGAAATAACCTATCAAAAAAGGCTTTAAGACCAAGCGGAATCCTCTATTGGCGGTCGCTTCGGTGTGACTTCAGCTAATTAGTTTTGGTCAATGCTAACAAATATTTTTCATGTCTCCAACATCCAGCTATGCAAGAAAACATACAATTTCACAATTTTTCGTTACTGTGTTGTTTTTATATGGAAAAAATATTTTACAAGTAACTTTTATTGTAAAATCTTGGACCTTATTCTTAAAACAAAAAAATGACCAATAAAAAGGTGTGAAGCACCAAAAGTGGCCCATATTAATATTTAATTTTATTAAATTTATTTTGGCTGAAATAGTCAAAAGTGTAGTTATGATGACCATCCGACAAGGTAACTCAGAAAAGTGCTTAAAATGTCACTAGAAATTTCATAATTAAATAGAACATGGTGTATAACTAAAAAGGTCCACTTTAAAAAATAAATAAATAAATAAAATAAAATGCATGCATTCATCACAGAAGGGAGAGGTATCATGAAAAAGTTTATGTAATTTTGTCTTGGTTTAATGAAGCTGGTGTATAATTTTAAACTGCTTGAGACAGTGTCTGGAGTTAACAGAGCAAGAGTGGATTTCCTCTAAAGCACAGGTGTAGGTTTAGTTCCAACCCTAATTAAACACACCTGATCAAACTAATTGACTCCTTCAGGCTTGTTTGAAACCTACAGGTAAGTGTGTTGGAGCAGGGATGGAACTAAACTGTGCAGGGCTTCGGCCCTCCAGGAATTGAGTTTGACACCCCTGCTCTAAAGCATCAGCCCACAGCTCCAAACTTATTTCATCTCCCAGTTCCTGCTCCCATTGTGGTTTTAGGCTCTCCATAAAAGGCAGTTTTTTGATAACAGTGAGTTATAAATGACTGAAATTGCATAGCAGACCTCGCCTCCGAGCCCTAACAGGTCATCCAGTCCAGCCGTATTCGTCAGGAAATTGTTAAAAAGAGACTTGTTGAGTTTATATGTCACTCCAATATGACAGTGGACACACTATACCTACACACAGTTCTGTCTAAACAGCTTCCAAAAGTAGATTTTCATCATAGGTGCCCTTTAAAGCAGGTTCTTTTTTGTGAAAAAACTTTGCGTGTGTCACAAGTGTATGCAAGTCTTGAGACATACTTCCTTAATAACAGACCATTCTGCATAGTTGCATATGTCGTCAATCATCTTGTCACATCATCCCATTACCTTCATATTTAATTTCCTACCTTATTGAAGATGCAGCAGCACATTAATCTGCTCTTTGTGGGTTTCTCATGCAGAGAAATCTCCTCAGGTGTTTGCATATTTATCTGTTCAGTAGTTAATGACCAAGCTCGTCTTTATAAAGCTCACATTGTTGCATATTAAATATAACACAAAAAGGTTAAATATTAATGAAAAATATTATAAACAATTTAGGAGTAGCACGGTGGCTTAGTGGTTAGCATTGTGACCTCACAGCAAATAGGTTGCTGGTTCGAGTACCGACTAGGCCACATGGCATTTCTGTGTGTACTTTGCATGTTCTCCTCATGTATACATGGATTTCTTCCGGGTGCTCCAGTTTCCCCACTGTCCAAAGATATGCGCTACAGGTAAATTGGATGAACTAAATTGGTTGTAGTTCATTCAACTGCGGTGACCCTTGATAAATAAGGGACTAAACCGAAGCAAAATGAATGAATGAACATTTTGACCCAATTCTCTTCACTTAACAGTTGGTTTTATGCCATCTCATCACATTTTGTTCAACACTTTTTTTACCAGGTTTGTATTTCAACTCGATTTCAAGCGAAATGTACTGTGGGTAATTTTATCCATATATGCTACAATATGTACAAATACTAATTTCTACATAATATAATTTGGGACACACTAACATTATTAATACTATTTAGGATGGAAAGTGTGTGAATTAGGACACAGAAATGGAATGTAGCCACAGAAAAAATAACTAAACCAGGCACAGGTGAACATAATCATTGATCTACTGATTAACCTACTAGAAATAAACAACAGAATCAAAAGAATTAGGAACATGGACTAAACAAGGAACATCCCTAAAAGGTAAACAAAAATAAAATGTATCCAGCATTATGAAAATAAGCAATAAGTTAAATAATTTTCTAAATCATAAATTATGATTCACATCACAATACATTTTTGTCCTATTTCCACAACAACATACAATGTTGAAAATGCAATCATTTGTAAATACTTTGTAATACTAGCTTGGCTTTCACGTGGTCGGTCACAATTGTCTAAAATGAAAGTGTCCATTTGCAGGCCACCTTAAATGATCAAATAGACAAATTAGTGTCATCGCTGTTAAAACTTTTTTTTCACATCACGTCATGTTTTCACAGCCGTAAGCTAACTATTCAACTATACAGTATGTCATGTTATTGTAGTGTCAAATGACAAAATTATGCAGCTAATTAATTGTTTCATGTTTCAATCTGATGCTGCAGGCAGTTTAAACAAAGCCGTTCCTAAAGCCACAAATGTTTGCTCTGATTGCTGCTCTCCTCTTAGTCTCCATAGCAACTTGACATGAGGGATGTAATTACCCTGACCAAAAGTCCTTGAAGATCACTTTTCCCTCGCTTCCTTTCCTTTGGGAAACAATCAATGGAAGGGATCAACAACAGGTGTAAAAAATTGCAACAATTTTAAATGACTCACAGGTTAGACATGAACTATTCAAATCACGTTGTTATCCTGCATATTTGCATGCTGTCATAAGTGAGTCATATGCTCTATACTTAGATTAATAACATAGCACATGTTTTTTTTTGAAAGAGCACTATCTATAGACTTCAGATGTTTTCCATAATATTGCTGTAGATTTGTCTAAGCTTTATTGATGCTCTACATCATTAAATTCCTGTGATGAGCATATTGTCCAGCTGAGAGTAGCATCACAAGAGTTCACTGGGCTCATGACTAAATCCGTGGCAGTTAAGTGATGCTCTATTGGTACTAAGGGGCACAAAGTGTACCAAGAATTCACTGTTTACAATTTCCTGTACTACGGCAGCAGTTCACCTGTAATTTTATGCAGATCAATTACAGCAAAAATACTGTATTTACATTTACAACACCATTTATCTTGCTCTATATCTATTTACAGCATTCTATCTTTACGTTAAACTATATAGTCATCTTCACAATGTAACTTTAAACTACAATATACTGCAGTAATATACTGCAGAACTGTCCTACAGTAAAAAAAAAAAAAAAAACCTTCATAAAATACTGTGTAATTTACAAAAACCCTTAACCCTTGTTTACCTCACTTTTTGACCATCTGACTATCTGAATGTTGCTGGAGAAACAGACAAAATTTGATAAATTTGGTAAATAATCATGTTTTTTAGCTGACAGACGGCGTGTCACTGGTGTGTTTTTCCATGTCCTGATATAGCACATCTGTTTCAAGTTTGAAATGTTCTGTGTTCAGAAATTATCTTTTGCAGACCTCAACTTAACAAGTGGCTATTTAATTTCCTTTAGGGTTCTGGAATGGCCAATTAATTGTTGAAATATTTTCAGCTTCAATTAACTGCTTCATCTGTGATATCGTGGGACTCGTTGTCCTGCATCAACATTACTAGTTAATTGAGATATGAACACATGGAAAGAACCACATGTAACTAAAAGAGTTTCTGATAAACATGTGCACTCTCCCATTTAATTATATAGTTCATAAATAACCCTGCAGGCAAAGGAGGTCAACAAGATGTCATATTGACGTTGTACCCCAGGGTTGTGGGGATGTTGGATTTTGTTTGTAAATGAAAATCGGGTTGACGACAGAATCCAACTTCAGGTCGACGTCGATGTCCAAGGTCCAACTTAAAATCAACCAAATATCAACGTCTCATCATGTTACACCTTGACATTGTGTGGACATTACTACCATGACATCTATCAGACGTTGGATTTTGGTCACTTTCCAACAACCTAAAATCAATAAAATATCATCAAAATATCATTTGATGTCATTATTGAACATCAAAATACCGTTGTCCTTAGACGCTGGCCAGATATTGAATTTTGGTCACCTGACGTCATGACCAAAATCTAACCTAATATTAACGTCTTATGATGTTGTGTGCCTGCTGGGAAGGGACTGAGGGCTGTAACTTGAGAATGACCTTTTCAAAAGATACACTTTTATCTAAAGTCTTCATATTGGGAGCTTAAAGGTAGACATTCTTACCACATAATTTCAAAAGTAAATGTTTATGTAAAATGAACCCTTTAGGTACAAAAGTGTATCCTTTGAAAAGTTTCTGTCTCTGTGACAAATCATACATTTATAAGACTGTATGGACCAACTACTGTAGAAAGCATCCATCAAACCATGACATTTCAACACCTTTACTGAATTATGTGTGCACTTTCATTTCAGTCTTTCCTCAGTTTTAAAACAAACCCAATAAACATAGTGTGTGTGCGCATGTGAGAGGGTATGGGTGTTTCCCAGTACTGAGTTGCACTTGGAGAGCATCCGCTGTGTAAAGCATGCTGGATCAGTTGGCAGTTCATTCTGCTGTGACGACCTCTGATGAATAAATGGACTAAGCTGAAGGAAAATAAATGAAAGAATATAGCCATTTTTATAAAATGTGAAAGGTTACTACATAATTAAGGAGATTGAGCAAATTTTAATGATCTGACGGATTTCCTGCATTACTGATTCTACACCTCAGCACAAGCTATGGCCATGAGTAATTTCCTGATCCCTCAATTAGTTTTAATGCTTTTAATGGTTAATCATGAATGCCCTCCTTCATCTTGAATTGGCAAATCAGGTCATTTTCATTAAGGAAGAATGGAATGATCAGAAAGCAGATAAGGCACAGCTGCCTGAGTCTTTGATAAGTTTAACTTCCGCTGTTCTATTTTGATGAATATTTTAAGCTTTGTTTAGGAACAGTTAAAAGCTGAACCTATAGTCTGCATTAGGAGCATCTGAAGGGTCAATTTTTCATCCTTGTCATTACGATTTTAGCCTTTCACAACTGCATCGATTAAAACATATCATACTTTTCTTTGCTATATTATCATCATGTCCATAAAGGAGATGTTAAAGTCATTTCCATACACATAAAATGAGAGAGAAAGGTTTCTGCCTCATAAAGCTTTGTTGCTTTAGCTGTCCATCAATTCACTTCTGTGATCACAGTTCATTTCTGCAGGGCAATGTTCTATGAGAAAATGCTGCCATGTGCAAAAAACAATATAGCGTAAGATGCCAACACTCCTTTAGCCTTAATCACAGAATATGCAGCAAATGTCTTTGAAGCAAGGACAGCAAACAGCAACCATGTCCAGCAGCTTAGCTCTATTTATACAGCACTGTAACCTTGCTCTGAGCTCTCAAAGCAGCTATTTTCCTTTTCCCCCTTTTATTGGTGTCTGCACATGTGACAACAATAAAAAAAAAAATGGATGAGATTGAAAACACTTTATATAATGTACACCTCTGTTTGCAATGATGGCCAATCACTGGCCGGTCAGACCAAGCCCACAAGCTTCAACACTCATCCTTCAGACTTTAACAAGCATGTTGACAAGGAGCGCATCCCATAAATAGCTTGGGACTTGATGCATGATGTATTTTCTCAAGAGGCAGGTAAAAATAGTATCAGAAATTCTTATGTACCCTAGTAGCCTGTTTAAGTAAGATCATTAGCTGCAAAGATAACTAAAGTTTGCAGGGTATCACTAGTGGGGGAAAAAGGGGGACTAAAATATATTAGACAATGTACAGTTGTAGTCAAAATTATTAATCTCCCCTGAATTATTTACCCCCTGCATATTTTTCCCTAGTTTCTGTTTAACAGAGAGAAGATTGTTTAAACACATTTCTAAGCATAATAGTTTTAATAACTCATTTCTAATTACTGATTTATTTTATCTTTGCCATGATGAAAGGACATAATATTTTACTAGATATTTTTCAAGATACTAGTATTCAGCTAAAAAAGCTATTTAAAGAGCCCATATTATGGGTTTTTGAAAATTCCCCTCCATGTAGTTTGTAACACAGCTTTAAGTGAATTGAAGTATCCAGCTAAGGCTTAAATCTGTTAGTGTACAGTGTTTAAAACTGTTGATTCATCTATAAAAGAGTCGACTCATAGTGCTTCAAACGAGTCGCCTTGATACCGATTCATTAGGTGTTTCGCCATGACGTACGAACGAAACCAAGTTATTCACGTGCACGCGCAAACCCGGGAGATTTCAAACCTGAGGCCCCGCCCTCTGACGCAGAAACCCAGACACACACACACACACACACACACACACCCACAAACACACACACACACACAAACATGCCGGTCGATTGAAGTCACACTGCAGATGGACATTATCGATTCTCTACCCAGAGATGAAACCTCAGCATTATAGCCAAGCAGTTGGAAACTACTGGAAACTTCTGCAAACTACATGCTACAAAGAATACTTCATCGGCGTTTGTTAAAGTAAGGATCAGTAAAGAGTAACTTACTGATGGACGTCAGGATGGATTTTTCTTCCTCCATTTCTCAAGTGTAAGTACGTGCGATTAAAGTTGCCTCGTTGACTCTAGCTTGCAAATGTATTTAGTTGTGATTTGTTACTTGTAACCGCGTGTACTGTATCAGGTTAACTCGCTATATTCTCTTATCGCGTGCAAAGTCACGTTAAAAACGCGACGCGTGCTGCTTTGTTAACGGAGCTCCGTGGACGAGGAGTAGTGTGTGTGTCTGTGTGTGCGTGTGCGTGTGCGTGTGCGCGCGCTGTCGTCCGGAGGTGTGTGTGTTTGTGTGTGTGTGTGTGTGTGTGTGTGTTTGCGCGCGCGCGTTGTCATCCGGAGCAGAGTTAAGTGCGTGTGTGTGTGTGTGTGTGTGTGTGTGTGCAATATGTGTGTGTGTGTGTGTGTGTGTGTCTGTGAAAAGAGCAGAGTGAGAAGCTAGGAGATCTCCTCAACTGTTTTTGGAGTTTTTGCTCATTAAAATAGTTAGTCGTCTGAATTTTCAAGTCCATAGTCTGTATTTACATTGACCCACTGGCAGCTAAAATCCACGCCTACACTATCGAGCGTGTATGAACTGTGATTACTTTTATATTGCTGATTAGCTGTTTGGCATTTCACTCTCTGACTGAAGGCAGTCGACCAATCGCAGCAGACTGTCATCGGTCCAATCAGCACAGATTAGCTTCGCGCTAAGGAGGGGTTTGGGAACAAATGAATCACTGGACGATTCATACGGGAGTCGCTGGGATAATTAGGTAAAAATAAATGCAGATTATAAGACCACGAAAGTGTTTTTTGACCTTGCATGCATATTAAACTGTTGTTGGAGACCCTTACAACCAAGATATGACCTAATTTCATGTATAATATGGGCTCTTTAAAGGCTTAACTCGGTTAATTAGGTTAACTAGGGTAAGTTAGGTTAATTAGGCAATTGATGAATTGGTTTGTTCTGTAGACACTATTAAGAAACAGTTTTTTTCTAGCCAAAATAAAACAATAAAGACTCTCCTCAGAATAAAAAGTATTACTGGAAATACTGTGAAAAATTCCTTGCTCTGTTAAACATAATTTGGGAAATACTTGAAAAGAAAAAATGAGGGCTAATAATTTTGACACACAAACACATTTTAATGTAGTTGTAAAAATTAGTGTCAGTTTTAGAGGTGATTCATGACACTTAGCTTTGTCTTAAATGGGATTTTGGATGACGACATAGGCACTGACTAATCACTGAGTAGATTTCTTAATTTCTGAATATTTTCAGAATAATTCATATTAAATGGTGAATCTCTAAGTGTTTACATTCAAAACACATGTGACAAGAAGGAATTTAGGAGTGCATATTATGATATACCTACACTTGACAATGGAAAACAGTGGTTAATGACCAATCTCAAGTGGATGACAAATGATAACTCCTGCTCCGTCTAAATGATAGCGGCTAGATAGTGGCTTAGTGGTAAGCACTCTCGCCTCACAGCAAGAAGGTTTCTCCGGGTGTTCTGGTTTCCCCCACAGTCCAAAGACATGTGCTATATATATATATATATATAATGGTAAATAATAAATATATATGGTCTCATGGTGTCACAGTGGTTAGCACTGTCAGCTGAGAAAAAAAGCTTAGTCCCTTAAAGGAACTAAAATGTATATTTTCTATTACTTTGTCAAAAAAACACTACATTTTAACTAATTTGTTCAATGAATATGTTACACATTAGATATAACATTTAAAAAAGACACCTATAAGTGACGGTTTGTTGGAACGCTCTTAATGAAATCCTCAGGTATACTGTTAAATTAATTGTACTGTAAATAAATTAAGGGCTTTCATACAATTGGACCCAGACTTTCAGACACTAAACCTGTTTTGCCCTCTAGTCGTCTGAAAGTAGGCCCTAAGTGAGTGTCACGTCTGATGTGTGGTGCAAGAAATAAAACAGGTGTGCAGATCCAAGTGCAGCTTACATAATTTATTGAAACAGTCCATATAAGGAAAAACAAAAACAAAACAATAAACACATAGACATCATCACAGAAGTCACACAATATTATCGACCAACAAGAGGCAAACAAATGAGGGTATATATAGAGGAACAATCAATTACCTAAACTACATAATGAGGAAGAGGGGACAATGACTATCACAGATTGACAAGACAATGAGAACAACTACGGTGTCAACCAATAATAAACAAAACAAAGGAACACGAGGCAAGGACTGTTACAGTGAGTGGAAATAGTTTTTCTAAGCTTATGTAAAAATGGAGTAAAAAAAGTGACTGACAAGATCAGTAAGGTTTGAGGTAGATAAGGAGATATGTAGGATATAAGCAGACTAAAACAGAAAGCAGGTTTTGCCACAATACAGAACAGCAACATTTGAACATTTATTCATTTAGTTTTATTTTATGAATGTGAATGTTATTTAATTTGATCTTGACCTACTAACATTTTAAATGGAACATCTGCAAAAAACAGGAACTTAAAATGACAAATTACATTCAAGAGTAATCTCGCTTATTACTGAAAAGGTATATGTAAGTATCAATGATTCCATTTGCACAGCCTATTCACAAGAATCCCGGCTGTGTGTCAGTATCAGTATTCAACAAGACAGCTGTATCCTGCCTGCCTGCAGACTCTGGAATTATAATAACACCTGCTCCTTTTGTGCATGATGAATGAACCTTCCTTAATTTTCTTTGTTAGCACACCAATGTTAGCATGATGTACATTTTCTGCATATGAATAACAAAGGGCAACACGGTGGCTCAGTGGTTAGCACTGTTGCCTGACAGCAAGAACGTCACTGGTTCGTTGCATGTTCTCTTCTTTTTGGCGTGGTTTTTCCTCCAGGTGCTCCAGTTTTCCCCACAGTCCGAAAACATGCGCTATAGGTGAATAGAATAAACTAAATTAACCATATTGTATGAGTGTGAATGAGTGTGTGTGGGTGTTTTCAGTACTGGGTTGCAACTGGAAGGGCATCCGCTGTGTAAAACATATGCTGCATGGATAAGTTGGCAGTTCATTCCGCTGTGGCGAACCCTGATGAATAAGGGACTAAAACGGAGGAAAATTAAGGAATGAATGAATGAGGTAACACAATGGCGCAGTATGTTGTGCTGTCACCTAACAGCAAGAAGGTCACTGGGTCGCTGGTTCGAATCTCAGCTCGGTTGGCGTTTCTGTGTAGAGTTTGCATGTTCTCCCTGCGTTTGCGTGGGTTTCCTCTAGGTGCTCCAGTTTCCCCCACAGTCCAAAGACATGTGGTAGAGGTGAATTGGGAGGACTAAATTGTCTGTTGTGTGTGTGTGTGTGTGTGTGTGTGTGTGTGTGTTTCCCAGAGAAAAGCATTTGCTGCATAAAAACGTGCTGGATAAGTTGGCGGTTTTTCCACTGTGGCGGGTTAATAAAGGGACTCAGCTGACAAGAAAATGAAGGAATGAATAACAAGACCTCATTAGTTGTTCTGTCCAAACCATATGCTTTGTAAGTATTTAATTCGATTTGTTTGTTGAATAAATAAAACAGTGTTTGATATTTAGGTTATTATTAATTACTATAATAGTATGATATTAAACATAACAGAGAAAATGATATTTGCAATGTTGTTTAGAATGTTTAAAGGTCTGAATAGAGATGGATAAAAGAAAAACTGCTATTCTGTATTGATTTTTGCAGCATCATTTTCTATTAGTTTTAGGCTATCAATATTTCCCTGTGCATAATGCTTTTCAAGCAATGCAAGATGAAATCTATTCGTTAAGCAGCTCATATAAAAAAGTGAGGCTATTGTTTATTGAGTACTCCTGTTTACATGGATCTAACAAAGACAGATTAACAATATGGGTAAAAGGGAAAGTGCTCAGGGGCACCAACACTGTAAAAGTAATAATCAAAGTATAATTTAACTTTGGTTCAAAGTATAAAGTTTAATTTAATCTAAATCCAAAATATTTATTGTGAAAAAACTACATACACACAAAACAAAAAAAAATATAAAAATAATTATATATATATATAGATAGATAGATAGATAGATAGATAGATAGATAGATAGATAGATAGATAGATAGATAGATAGATAGATAGATAGATAGATAGATAGATAGATAGATAGATAGATAGATAGATAGATAGATAGATAGATAGATAGATAGATAGATAGATAGATAGATAGATAGATAGATAGATAGATAGATATTTAATATAGAGAAACTGAATATTTATATTTTACTTTACTAAAATTTCATAACTATAATTTGTTACAGCAAAATTCATAAATTATTCTCAAATTATACTCTGAAAAAAATGTTTGTAAAAACGTTTATTAAATTTAACAAACAAAACAAAAAAACAAAAAAATTAAATTTAGTAATGTTCAACTTAAATTCAACATAAACAAATTGTTTACAACCACCTAACTTAAAAATATTAAGTAAATTCAAGGAATCTTCTTCGAAATAATTTTTCAGTGATAGTTCTGACTGTATTTTAACATTATTCAAAATATTTATTTTATTTCCCAGTGATGAGTTGCAGCTGGAAGGGCATCTGCTGCGTAAAACATATGCTGGATAAGTTCCGCTATGGCGACCCCAGAATATGAATGAATGAATGAACGAACGAACGAACGAACGAACGAACGAATGAATGAATATTTAATTTTCCCAAGGAAAAAATACATAAACTCAAATAGCGTTTAGATCTTGATTAATTAATTGAATTACTTTGGCTCAATTTCAGCCACAATCCAAAATCCAAGTAAAGTTGTACTTTGGACTAAACTATAATAGATAATGTGTATATAATCTTAGTCTATGCTATTGCTGGTTGTTTTATGTTTCTAGCTTGAAACAGGTTACAAAACATAATAGTTCTGTATCTGGTCCGGTGCCTTGCCAAATCTGAGCCAAAACATATATGTTGTTTAGGATTTGTGCCATGACTGTCTGAACCAGATTTGGCCCACACTTAGGATTCCACATCAGAGCTGGCCTAGTGTTGGTCTGGATAAGTAAAAATGGTTTTGTGCCAGTATTCGACCATAGTTTGAAACAACGCCGGCCTGAGTCCTTTGTGCAGATCTGGCACAGTACTTCTGAACTGACTGTGCCAGATGATTTTTGGATCTATGTTTACACTGTATTTCCAGCTCAGTGACCTAAGTGTGGTCTTGATCTGTATTAAAGGCATGAAACTGACGTGACTGTAATGCATATTTGCCAGTTGAGAAATGCATCCGGTGTTGTCTGGGTAATTTACAAAAAAAAAAAAAAAAAAATGAGGGGCCAGGCACCATGAGATCTTGATACAGCAATAAATGCGAAGATTTTTTTTTATTCCTGATCTGGTTTAACCACCTGGCCTATAGTGAAATACACTGGAACTCAGATTGATTGTAACAAGTGAATTAAATATTTATTTTGTGAGAGGGTCAGACAAGACCTTAAGAAACTGTGAAGGAGCAGTACACAGCTCTTCCACTCATATTTCTGAAGGTTCTGAATTTACTAGAAAATTGTGGGGGAACCTGTTGCCTTAAACAAACTTACATTTTTACCCTAGCTGAATTAACATAGATGATATTTCAAAAAGAATCTTTATAAACTGCACTAAATTGTTACTTATTAGAAATATGCATTATATAAATACAAATGAAAGCCTCAATTTTTTTTTTCCTGAGTGTGTTTTTTTGTCTTTCTAATTTACACTGTAGAATGAAATGTCAATTGTTCTCAAGTTACAGTATGTTTCTCATATTTTTTCACTAGTAAATTGATATAAATCTTATTGGAAAAGTCTTGTTCTTAAATTATTTGTAAATTATTGGCAGTACATTTACTTACAAGTACTGCTCATAACAGTGCTTTCTTAATTTTTCATAAGTAAAACCTAGTGTAAAGAACGAAAAGCTAAATGTATAAGTTTTGTAGTTTAAGATACTAACCAATTAATGTGTCTTTAAAGGACATTAAAGCACCTTCCCTGTGCTGTAGGAAAATGACACTGATGCCTCGGCTTTGTTCTTGTGTCTGTGGAATGAGTTTCATCCATCATTCTTTACAGCAGCACCGAGAACAGAGCTCAAGGGTGTTTGAGGATTATGCACTCACTGAACTGTCACAGTGACTGTAAAATGGTCACTGAATAGCACAGAGTTCAGACATCTTAAACTTATGCATCTATATTTTATTAAGGCAGGATACTGTAGATACTTACCCGGTTAATTAATTACTTTAGAAATTGCAAACATTTTTATTATATTATATATAGCACTGGGCAGAGATTAATTGCAGTTAATTGCATCCAAATTTGTTTTGACATAAGAGTGTGTGTGTATTTTACATATTTTTATGTATATGTGATACAAACACATACAGTGAGGGAAATAAGTATTAAACACATCGTGTTTATTCCTGGAAATAATATTTATAAAGGAGCTGTTGATTTGGAATTGAACCAGATAAAAAAATTGTTATGTGTAATAATAAAATATCACAGAAAGAAAATATTATTTAATACTTTATACAAAAGGCCTGTGTAATGTTGGCAGCTTAAAGACGCCTCTTATAAGGACAATGAAGTCATGCATCGCTCAGGTGTGATTTTTTTTCACAGACTTCAACAGTGTAAAAATCTTGATGGTTCGGTGGATTTCATCTATCAAATCTGATCTTTAATTTGTATTTTATGATGGATTCAAGTCAGGTGATTGGCTGGGCCATCTACAGCTTGATTTTCTTTCTCTAAAAAGCATTTGAGAGTTTCCTTGGCTGTGTTTTGCATCATTGTCTTGCATTGCTTGTTTGGTTTCAACTTTATCATCCTTGCAATGCAGATGTTGGACTGCAGCTAATATTAATTTACACTGACAAAGGGCAGAGGGTTGCTGAAAAACTACTGAGAGATTTCAGCTGCTGTCTGGGCTTTCACTACCTTTCTACATCTCCCTTTCTTCATGTGTTCAATACTTTTTCCCTGAGTCATTTCATTTTATTACACATAACTTCATTTGTAAACTAGTTCAATTTGTTTTCTTTGCATGAATTTCTTTGGTTGTTTTCAACATCTGTGGAAAATTTTAAGCCAACAGCACTTTTGGAAAAATGTGTTCTAAGAAAAATGGTGATGTGTTCAATACTTATTTCCCCCACTGTAAAACTATTTATTAAAAATGTTGTAAAGATATTTAAATGTATATATAAATTCTATCAGATACTTGTTGTATCCAATTTAAATAAACCTTTTCTTGAAAATATGCATGCATATGTGTATTTATATATGCATGATTAATATACACAGTACACACACATATTATGTCAAAACTAACTTTTATTTCGGATCCGACTAATCAATATTCATTTTTGCCCAGCACTAGTCATTACTAATAATTATAAACAAATCTCCCAGAAACAAACAAATGACACAGTTTGGTGTGTGTGCACAATTATTGCTGTTAAAGTGGAAAATTAGTTTAAAAATCAGCCTTTGAAAAGTATGTGTTGTAAAAAAAATTATTGACACTTACTGAAACTTGATACATCTTGATAAAGAAAAGACTTAAGGTGTATTTTTTTAACTGGGCCAGTCTGAACACGTGCCGGTGACCTACAAACACCTACAGCTTCTCCACGATGGTTGTCCAGCATTCTCCAGCCTCCGGCACCTATACTTCAGCTCTGCACAAGAAGTTTGGCCAAAGAAGAAATTACACTAAGTCTGGTTTCTCTCAAGATTTTTTCCTGAACTTTCGTCAATTGGCAAAGTTTGTTCCTTGCCACTGTCACCAGTGGCTTGCTTGCTTTGGGACTTGTGGAGCTGCGCATCATTGGATTTGGTCTTCAGTGTTTGCATTTTAGTAGTGAACTTTAAATGCAACGGGAAAACATCATTATGAAGTACATTGTCTCATCTTAATGGTAAAAGCAGAAACTATAAGGCAGCAATCTCCTGATTCACCTGATTCTGTGAAATCAATGGGAGCTGAACACTAATCAGAAGTGAGTGTGATGTAGTTTCCTGGCTGACTCAAGAAAACCTCATTAACCAGTCATGACAACACAAAAAGGGTTGGTATTAGTCTTGATGACTATGTAGTGTTGACAGCATGTAGAACATTGCCTGTGTATTGTTTACTGCATGCAGCCTATTTAAATCACGAAAAATAAACACTTTAAGATAAATGGCTGATCCTCAGGGTTGAACTGCATGTTCTGCTGAACTACTGGTGTAGTTACCATGGAAACAAGGCCTTGCTATTTTCTCACACACTTATAAATATTAAAAGCTGTGTGTGTGTGTGTGTGTGTAATAAAAACAAGGCAGCATGCAAACTCACTCCAGACATGACAAAAAACTTTTATTAAAAGCATTTTGTTAATTTATTTACAAGTTTTATAGTGCAAAAGAGACTAAGAATTGAGCTGGCAAGAGATCCTACCCTTCAAACAAAGTTGTGTTTAATCAATGTCTAATAGACGTCTAAAACAAAGCTACATTTGGGCTGTCAGTAAAAATCCAATAGCCCAAAACTAATCATCAAATACACAGACTTCACATGTGTAGTCAATCCCTACTGTATATTTGCTGAATAGTCTAGTTTTGTGCTATTCTTATTAAAGTCTATTTTTCACAGATGAGATAAGGCAAATTTAGCATTGTTTTAGCCAAGCCGTAGGCGTCTATTAGACTTCCATTAGACTTTTTTTTAAACACACAAAATGCACACAGGGTAATATTATTATTGGAATATAAAATCTGGTTATGAACGTTTTATTTTAAAACATCAGGTTACAGCTGTGCCTCATAATATTCCAGCTGATGGGAGGTCAAAACATGCTGAGATCTCCCCTCATTATTGTAACACAAGTCACAGGAGTCAGATCTTATCATGAATTATGAATAACACATTAGGAGCATGTTTTATAAGGATGAAAAGGGCAGTGTTTATATATATATATATATATATATATATATATATATATATATATATATATATATATATATATATATATATATATATATATATGTATATATGTATATATATGTATATATGTATATGTGTATATATATATATATATATATATATATATAAAATTAACATCAAATGTGTTTTATGGCCTTTAAGACGATCACCTTGATGTTGATCCAAAGTGGTTTGTTTCATGAATATAACACAAAAGAATAAGATAAATGTTAGAATGTGAAAGATGTGGAAGACACCTTTACTTCCTTTTAATTCTGCATAATTAAAGGAAATGGGACTGAGGCTGTCACTCAATACAGCTATAGACATTTATTTCTCACTTTCCCTGGATTAATTCATAGTAATTTAAGTAAAATAGCATTGTTGTTTTATTCTGTAAACCACTGATGGCATTTTTACTGAATTAAAAAAAGAACGCTTTGACATTTAGAGTATTTTTAAAATAAAACTACAAAAAGATGCAATGTTGTCGCTTTATATTATTATGTCATTGTTTTATATACATTTTTAGAAAACTCAATACTAATCATTAAATATTAAAAAAATAAATATTTGATGGAGTAACCCTGATTTTTAATAACAACAAGTGACAACATTTGTTATTCTGAACTGATTGTCATTTGCTGAAAAAAAGCTCTTAATACAAACATTTATATTTAAACTTTAAAAAGTTTGTTTTTTATTTTTTCAGACCTTTTCTAGTATACAAATATACAATTTTATATACAAATATCCTAAACCATATCAAAAAGATAGCTTAAATAAATCCAGTATATGTTCATTTTTAACAGGTATTTAATATACATTTTATTGAAAAATGAGAAAAAAGCTGCCCACTGTTTCAGCCCAAATTTAGGTCAAATACTGAAAAATCCAACAACTAGTCATTACAATATTTATTTTATTATAATAATTTAATTAGCTTTTGCTGTATTTCTGAACTGTAACTCATTGTACTGTATAGTCAGTAAAAAAGAGAACATATCTAAGTGGCAGTTTTGTGGGTGAAAAAGCCATGTTGATGCTAGAAGTCAGAAAAGGATAAGAAGAAGGCATCACAACACAATAACCCCCAAAAAATACTCATTACAATCAAGGTCTGCAGAAGAGCATCTCTAAACCAAACACATCAAACCTTAAAGCTTCAGTTCACACAAGTTTATAAAAATGTAGAGATTAAGAAAATGTTGCCTGAAGAAATCTTGAATGTACTGCCAGTGAATGCATAAATGTATGTTACATTTAGTCTTAGGGAGAGTTACTTTATTACAATCTTGCATTACATATTTGAAAAAGTAACAAAACGTGATTAGAATGCTAAAAATGCTTTAATCTGGGCTGGGATTGCTGCTTATTTGTAAAGAAACAGGTATTTTACAGTACATTAAAACCGAATTGTGAAGTGAATAAATCTCCGGCTGAAGGAAATGTAAATTCCCATCTGTTTAACTGTCATGCTTTTCTGGATTGCATAAAGAACAGATTGCATTGAGAAAGAAAAAAACTCTTCAGCAATTCATATTTAAGGTTTTCAAAACACATGCAGTACGAATTAATCTATTTCTCTCGACAACATGCTATATGTGTCAAGCCCAATCACCTCAATACCTCAAACTGTCTCATTAATAAAAGAGTTTCGCAAATTCTCTGGCTTTTATCTCAGCATTAACAAAAGTGAGATTTTCCTGATCACTCTGCCTTCCAATATAGACTCTTTTTTTTTGGTTGTCGTTTCTGAGAGTTTTAAATACTTATGAAAAGGTCACAATATCGGCCAATTTTCTTCCACTATTGGATTGATGTAATAAATACTTTTTTAAGTGGTCCTCTCCGTCCATGTCTTTGGAAGATCATATTAACCTAATAAAGATGCATTCACCAATGTTTTTGTATTTATTTTAAAATATAGGCTATTTTTACTAAGCTGTACAGTTTAAACATTCTTTGTGGAGCTGAATATTTCAATTCAGTTTGTTTATTTCTGTAGCACTTTTATAATGTAGATTGTGTCAAAGTTGCGTAAGAGTTTTCAGAGTTTTGTTTAGTTCAGTTCAGTGTGGAGCAAACTGAACACTGAACACTGAAGAGCAAATCCATTGATGTGCAGCTCCACAAATCCCAAACCAAGCAAGCCACTGGCGATAGTGATGAGGAACAAAACATCACTGATTGAAAGTGAAGGAAAAAACCTTAAGAGAAACCAGGCTCAGTTGGGCATGACCATTTGTCCTCTGGCCAAATACTTGTGCAAAGCTGCAGTTTAGGTGCCGGAGGCTGAAGAACTCTGGACATCCATTGTAGAGAAGCTGCAGGTGTGTGTAGGTCACTGGTGGGTAATCAGCCTGGCCAGCCTAATCTCACATGAAAACGTAAGTATTTTACGTTTTGTCAGTTTAGTGACTAATTCATACGAATTCGTACGAGTTCAGTCGTACAAAAACATAAAATTTTAAAAAGGAGGCGTGGCACCTAACCCCACCCCTAACCCCAACCGTCATTGGGTGATGAGCAAATCGTACTTAACTGTACGAATTAGATCGTACGAATTCATACGAATTAGCCACTAAATCAAAAGTTACGAATGGTGGTGAGATTGCGTTGGCCTGGCACATGGGATCAATGCGAAGACTCATCTGTCAATGTGTCTTTCAGGAATCAGTTTCAAGCTCTCCGCTCCTTCATGACCACCACAGCATCAACTCAGAATATAGCCTGCTCCAAGATTGTGGAAACCTTGGCATCATTTCTTCACAGGTCTTGGATTACATCAATAGCGCTGCACAATCTCTAGAGGCCTCGAGATGAGTATCCCCAAGTGGAAATAGAGAATAAAGAAAATAATTAGTGTAGCTGCTGTTAGTGTATTTAAACATGCAAAAATGAAGTGATGTGAATGAAAATTGTAGTTATTGAAACAAACATGTAAAGCATATGAGTATTTCTAACAAAATATCTGGTGCATTAAGACAAGAAGAGTGTGTCCTACATGTGGATTGTCAAGCCCACTCACATATATTTCTCACAAATTATTATTATTATTATTATTATTATTATTATTATTATTATATTTAATATTAATACTAATTAAAAGAGAACTTTTTAGGAAAAAAAAACTTTTTTTGTAAATTAAAAAATAATGCGATATTTTGGTTAAGAAAGCAGATAACGTAACTCGCATTACTTGTAATGTTTTACTTCAACAGTGCTCACATTTTTACCTTTTGCAAGCCACGCTTTTACTCAAATGACAAATGGTTCCTTTATATCTACGTATTAATTTCTGTTCGAGAATTAATTTCATTCATTCGAGAGTGACGGAGTGGTTTAGATGTAGTTAGGTGAAGTTGTACTGCGTCAATGACACGCTCCTCCTGAATGATGACGCACGCTTGGACCAAACGTTCCTCATCCTCACAGTGCATGCGTGCAGCTTGACGGAGATCTCTGAAGAAGAGCATCCTGCGAGAAAGGATACTACGGCGAGCTCACTGGAGACGAAGGTGCCCTGCTGTTAGTCATTAAGACAATCATAAGCCATATTTCCATACTAAAAGACATGGGAAGACTATTACCTCAAAAACACAGCAATGATCGCTGGATTTAACACGTTTATTCGAGGACCTTGATTGGCGTGTGAGGCATCTGGCTGGACAGGTGAGATTTCGTCGTTTTTCTTTCTCGTTAGGCAGAGGGGTTTGAATAGAAATCTGTTTATTGGTGAGCACGTTGCTTCATTGCAAATGTTGGATGTTAAAGGTAAATTGGCATGGATGACTAAGAGGAGGCGCTTGCGCACAACCAACGCTGGATAGTAGACACCGCGCGCGCCTTCTGCTCCATTCATAAAGTCCGTATCGTGAAATCGGTTCCTGTCTGCTAAATGTCACTCACAAACGACAGCTTCACCCGCTGCTTTTGCGTCATGTGACATCATCGAAACCAACGTCATTATTGACCGTGTCCCCAAAATAGCTTTTAGGGGATTCAGGTTGTCACAGTTTAGATTGAAGGAAAAATACAGGTTATTTAATATATACTTTAATTAGGCCTAAAACAGTTTTATTTAGTAGACAAAAACGTGCAAAAATCTGCTTAAAGCAATTATGAAACATAAAGCTGCATTTGTACTGAGGAAAGCAAAAGGGTAGGGGATAGAGGGGCACAAAACTATTTTTGGTTTTGGCCAAATCATGAACAAAGTGATGGGGTTAGACAAACCATATTTTTTTTACCAACAACACACAAGCGTCTCCTACAAATAAGCACGGAAAGTATGGCAGCTGGACCTATAGTTTCTGTGCAGTATGGCCAAAAGTGCCAATGTTAGGCTAATATTTACCCCACCTGCGGGGCAAGTTGTAACAGTCAGAGGGTTAGTTGTAACACATGCTTATGTCAGATGCTACATGTCAGATTTTACACAATTAATTTCAATTCAGTTTACTTTAAATCGTAGCTATATTTCCTCAGTATACTAGCTTAATTTATTTTTTTATTCTACATAGCACAGCATGTTTATTTATTTATTTATTTATTTATTTATTTATTTATTTATTTATTTATTTATTTATTTAACTTTTGGATAAGCACGTTTGGATTTCTTTGCATTATTATAAATTATCATACAATATATTTATTTGCAGTAATAGTAGAAAAAATATTTTTCTAATAAAAAATATTTTCTATTAAAATTTTTTTTATATTGAAATATTTTATCATATAAAAAGTTTTCAACATTACAATCAAATTTAAAAAACAACTTATTTAATTGGTGTTTAACAGTGTGTGGCTTAACTAACCCCACTGTGTTGTGTTTTCCTCAAAACGCTTGCAGTCACTGAGTGTTTTTACATCTTTCAAAATGGTTTCATCTTTTAAGATTTACATACCTACTTTCACAGATTTTTTTATTTATTTAAAAAATATTGACTATATTAAAAAATACTTTTATTCTGCAAAAATGTTTTCTCTTGTGTTTCCCATACAAAATTTTGCCAGACATGTTCAATAAATCGCAGAAAGATGTCTGCCGACACTGTGGTGAAAACCTCAGAAGCATCCCATGGTTAACCCTGAGCAAATACCTTAAAACTCAGTGTTACAGTTTACCCTGCATTACTTTGTGCCCTGTGCTCCCCTAGTTTACAATTATTTAAAAAAATAACTTAGTGCAGCCTGACATTTATGAAAGAAAAGAAGTTAAATATAAAACAGTACTGTTATGTAATATAGTACTGAATTGTCAAGAAAAAGCTGCAATCAAAATCAGACATGAGGACTATTTTTTTTGAGTATGAAAAAATTGACATTATTCTTACAATTGAACTAATATAAGTTATTTAAAGAAAGAGTTTGCCTTGCCTTGGGTTTTAAGCTATGGAAAAATCAGTGTAATTAATGATCACTGATCCACATCCAAAAATACTTGACACATATTCCTAACTTTGCTTTAGAAAGTCTCTGTGAAAAGAGCTGTGCATAGAATAAAAAAGTTGTACTGTACATGTTGACTGAAAATGCACTTACTCTTTTTGTTAAATATTCCTTTCATGCTTTTTGAGAATGTTAAAAGTCTACAACTTTGAAAGATCTGTGCTATTTTACCCTAAAACAAATAAGACTCTGAACTGCGAAATTAAGTTAGAAATTCCAGGTTAGTAACAGATCAGTAGCGAGTTTTTATAGCGTCTTCATTGTCTGCAAACAGCGTCTCCTTTGACCTGCCCTCAAAGATTTATTTTTACATCATTACAAAAAGAAGCATTCATTTTCAAAACTAAACATTCATTTAGTGCAGCTTTTCCAAAAACCTTTACAGTGTTACTTTACTTGTAACTTACCTGAAAAGGGACCCATTGGAGTGTTTACTAAAATGTGAAGTGTTTACTAAAATAAAGCCAGGGCCACATAAAGAAAGTATGCATTGTACCGTTTAATGTATAATAAAAGTCAGGATATGTATAGCTTGATTGCTAGAGGATTACACTGTATCAGTGTAACAATGATACTCACACTGGGCAAATGTGTTTTGAGTTGACTGTAAATTATATTCTAAAGCCTCACTAAAATTTAGTGACTTGAATATGTATTTAAATGATAGCACTTTTATATTTTGTTTTATGTTTTATAAAATTTATTTGATAGCACTTAACTTTACAAATGTAATGCAACGACTTTAATGAGCTCCTTGCACAAACAACCTGCTTGGATCAAATCTTTGAAGCAATCAATCTGAGTATCTCAGAAATAAAGATTAGAGAGCTGTCACTGGGGCAGTTCCTTTTTAAAAAGTACATGTTTGTACTTACAGGGTCCATATTGGTGCCTTAAAGGTACATAAAATGTTTACTATTGTAATGTTTAGGTACTAATATGTATCTTTGTTTGTCACGTTAAGGTTTTAAAACCCTTATAGTACAATGTGTACCTTTTGAAAAAATACTACCCCAGTGACATCTCTTTTATTTCTGAGGGAATAAAACTAATGTGAAATGTTTATTTTGAAAAAATAAAAGTGTTTTGGGGATTGGTGGCTCAGTGGCTTGTTAGCACTGTTGCCTAACAGCAAGAAGGTTGCTGGTTCAAGTCCTATCTGGACCAGTTGGCATTTCTGTGTTTGCATGTTGTCTGGGATTCCTCCAGATGCTCCAGTATCCCCCTCAGTCCAAAGACATGAATAAGAATAAACTACATGAATTAGATGAACCTATTTGCCCACAGTGTATAATTGCGTGTGTGAATGCAAGAGTGTATGAGTGTTTCCCTGTACTGGGTTGCGGAAGGACGGGCATTAATTTATTCATTAATTTTCTTTACGGCTTAGTCCCTTTGTCAATCTGGGAAATGACCCTTCCAGCTGAACCCATCTCTGGGAAACATCTATACACACTCATTCACACACATATACTATGGTCAATTTTAGCATACCCAATTCACCTATACCACATGTCTTTGGACTTGTGGGGGAAACCGGAGCACCCGGAGGAAACCCACGCAAACACTAGGAGAACATGCAAACTCCAGACAGAAATGCCAACTAACCCAGCCGAGGTTCAAACCAGCAACATTCGTGCTGTGAGGTGATTGTGCTACCCACTGCACCACCGCGTCGCCCAGGACGGGCATCAGCTGGGTAAAATATATGCCAGAATAGTTGTTGGTTCATTCTGCTGAGGCGACCCCTGACAAATAAGGGACTAAGATGAAGGAAATTGAATGAATGAATTTTTTTGTTCACATGTAAACCTATTACAAAGTAATTGAGGCAAACCCCCAAAACAAACTTTGAAGCCTTGAGAAAGTATTTTACATCTTGATCATCAGTTAATTTGCACAATTCATCATGTTTTCTTTCTCTCTTTTTCAGTAGCTAAGTAACATCTGGTATCGTAAGAAAATGGATGATTCACCTTCAAAGCATCTCCTTGGCCCTAAGAAAAGAGTCAAAATCCATCCGAACACAGTGACGGTCAAATACGCCACTCACTTCCCTCAGCCTGGAGACGAGGGCTATGATGATGCGCCATCTTTCGAAGACTTTGGCTCCTTCATCGAGGGGACCTCAGACAAAAAACACCTCACCGACAGCAAATCAGGAAGGACTTTTTTCAGTGCTCTTGACAGTCGGTCCAAACCGCCTGGTGACCAAAAAGAAAAAGGGGTCGGAGGTCAGCTGCAGAGCTTCGGTGAGGCCTCAGTGTTCGCCTCACGAATGACGTGGGCCGCTCTGTTTGGGGCAGCTCTGGCACATGGGTGTGTGGCTTTAATCACACGACTGGCTGCCGACCGCTCTCGAGTGCCCTCACTGGAGCTCCTCTTCATCCGCTCCGTCATCCAGGTGTTGTCCATCGGGGTGGTGTTTTACTACCAGGAGCCGCCCTTTGGACCCCAAGGCTACAGACTGCGTCTTTTCTTCTACGGTGTTTGCAATGTCATCTCCATCACATGTGCGTATACATCCTTCGCCATCGTCCCACCAAGCAATGGCACCATCATGTGGAGGGCAACCACAACAGTCTTCAGTGCCATCCTGGCATTTCTACTCATCGATGAACGACTAGGAATGACCGATGTGGTGACGGTGGTCAGTAGCGTCTTCGGCCTCTGCTTGGTCATGATTCCCAACATCGTAGGCGAACACAGATCTCTGAGTTTCTGGAAGGAAGCTTTCGGTTACACCATGACAGTGATGGCAGGCTTAATGGCGGCCATGTCCATGATCATCTACCGTGCCATAAAAGAAAGGGTGAGCATGTGGACGGCTCTTTTCACCTTCGGCTGGACCGGGACGGTGTGGGGGGTATCCACTATGTTCGTTCTCCAGGAGCCCATCATTCCTCTGGATGGGGAGACTTGGGGGTATCTGATCGGCATCTGCGTCTGCTCCACTGTGGCGTTCCTGGGTGTTTATTATGCCCTTAACAAGTTTCATCCGGCTCTGGTGAGCACCGTTCAGCATATGGAGATTGTTGTGGCCATGCTTCTGCAGCTCATTGTGCTCCACATGGTCCCCTCAGTCTATGACATCATCGGGGGCCTCATCATCATCATCAGTGTTGTCGTTCTGACGGCCGTAAAGCTTTATTGGGTAGGCAAGAGCAAAAGACAAGAGTATGAAGAGATCCTTGATTCGCCTATAAAGTGATTCCTTATTAATCAAAGTTGTTTTATTTATTTGTTTGATTATTATTTTTATGGCTTTGAATTGATGCTACTCACCTGTGATTGAGGTTACTGTGAATGTCTGAGAAAAAGATGTGTAAAGTTTGTGTCTATTGCTGAAGTGCCATTGTGACATTGTCTTTGACTGCTGTATTATGTGAAATCACAAAGAGGATATTGATACTCATCGCCTATTATGAATTGTTTTGTTTTGGCTAGGTTATGTTTGGTGATGTACATCCAAATAAATGTCTCTGCAATGACAACATGAGAGTTTCATGAATATACACATTTTCCAAACTCACTTGGTCAAGCGCGCCCCCTGTTGGTGGTTAGTGGTTATGTGATCCTCAGGAGTGTATTTGGCAACAGACTCGTTTGACTGAGTGAATCAAATCTGTTTTGGCAACAGCGATTCACACTGTTGTCTGCCAGAGCTTTTCTGTTGGTATATGATCTCATGATTTCCATTTTAATAAGGAAAATTGAATAGCTCATGGTATCATGGAGTAATGCTTTTCAGAATTTAATTTGGAAATAAAAAAATTACTTGTATTCAGAAGATGTTTTTGCAAAGGGCTATATATGTCATATTTGAGGTTAAAGTCAAAGTTTAACGTTTTCAATTGTTTTGACAGAGTGTGTAGCATTACACAGATATGCCTGGTAAAAATATAAGTTTTCAGTCTACAGAAAAGGCAATGTTTGAGCCATGCAAAACATAGATTTTTCACAAAATGATCATGTCAACTACAACTTTTTTTTGAAAAAGGAATTAATTAAGTTTTCTAAAGCCTGAGAATGTCCCTTTTGTGTCTTTTGAAAACTACAGAGATTATAAAAATGTGTTTTTTCTTTTAATAACAGCATGTATTAATAAAGTCATGTATTAATTTTAAATTGTGCTATTCATTTAACGTTTATTTGAAATCTCCTCAGTATCCACAAGGGGGTAGAAAAGGACCAAAGGATTACATTAAATCTGGAATAAACGTATAATTTATATTTTAATATATTCATATATAATATATATATACATATTATGAGAAAATACCACTGGTGGTTTAGTGGTTAGTACTGTCGCCTCACAGCAAGAAAATCGCTGGTTTGAGTCGCTGCTGGGCCAGTTAGAGTTTCTGTTTGGCGTTTGCATGTTCTGCACGTGTTCGCATGGGTTTCCTCCGGGTGCTCCGGTTTCCCCCACAGTCCATACCAGTGTATGAGTGTGAATGAGTGTGTATGGATGTTTCCCAGAGTTGGTTTGCTGCTGGAACCAATAGTATCTGGATGCAGCCTTTATGATGCAAGCTGAGACTGCATCACACAGTAATGCAATGCACTCAATGGAGTGAGTGACGTCATTGTGACGGGTAGGGTTAGGGGTGGGGTTTGGTGAGCGCATTAAAAAGCATTGGATGCAGCTCAGATTGCACTGCACCAAGTCTGCAGCAGACCCTTCTCGCTGGAACGGGCATCCGTTGCGTAAACACATGCTGGATAATTTGGCGGTTCATTCCGCTGTGGCGACCCCAGATTAATAAAGGGACCAAGCCGAAAACAATATGAATGAATGAATGAATGAATGAATGAATGAATGAATGAATGAATGTGTGTGAATGAGTGTATATGGATGTTTCCTTAAAACTGGGTTGCAGCTTGAGGGTATCCGCTGTTTAAAACAAATGCTGCATAAGTTGGCGGTTCATTCTGCTGTGGCAACTCCTGATGAATAAAGGGACTAAGCTGAAGTAAAATGAATGGATTATTTTAACCAGCACAGTATGTTATCATTAATCTATGGTCTGTACGACATCATCTCAGCACACACAATTGAAGGCCTCCAACCAGGCCTAAATTTCATCACATAACATCACGTGCAAACATTTATTGCCTCCCTTGAGAAATAAACAAGTCTGCATCAGGCACAATGACCTGTGAAAACCAGTGTGGCTGCTTCTTCAAAGAATAGCAGTGTGCTGGAGTTTACTTCTCTGACTGCTCACAGGCCTCATAAGATGCAGATGTGGCTCTCACAATATCACTCACAGGTGGACTTTTGGTTCTTTTAAAGGTTTGTTTGCTGAGTTGCCCAACATATTGTGATTTCTTGAACTTAGATAAGGAATAATAATTACCTCTGTCTGTACTGTTGCATGCAATGCATAAAAACATTAAAAATACATTTAATAATATTAAATAATTTAAAATGTACAATAAAGAGATGGTACAGACAGTGACGTGTAAGATGCACCTTATTTTGAGGGGTGATCCTATGTGCCACAAATATGTATTATATTTGATTTGATTGTTAAAGTGTATTTAATTTAGTCCAATTTTGTTTAGTTTTATTTTATTTTATTTTATTTTATTTTATTTTATTTTATTTTTGTTTGCTTATTTTTCTAAGCAAACTATGTTTTATTGTAATTAAATTAAATTAAATTAAATTAAATTAAATTAAATTAAATTAAATTAAATTAAATTAAATTAAATTAAATTAAATTAAATTAAATTAAATTAAATTAAATTAAATTAAATTACTTTCCCAGTGCTGGGTTGCAGCTGAAAGGGCATCCGCCGCGTAAAACATATGCTGGATAAGTTGGCGGTTCATTCCGCTGTGGCGACCCCAGATTAATAAAGGGACTAAGCCGAAAAGAAAATGAATGAATAAATTAAAATACAGATCCACTCGAAATGCTTGTGTCAAACAGCCACAGCCATGTCACCCTGCAGTCCAAGACCGGTTACTCACTGAAGCTAAGCAGGGCTGAGCCTGGTCAGTACCTGGATGGGAGACCACTAGGGAACACTAGGTTGCTGTTGGAAGTGGTGTTAGTGAGGCCAGCAGAGGGCGCTCAACCTGTGGTCTGTGTGAGTCCTAATGCCCCAGTAAAAGTGAAGGGGACACTACACTGTCAGTGGGTGCTGTCTTTCGGATGAGATGTTAAACCGAGGTCCTGACTCTCTGTGGTCATTAAAAATCCTTTGGCACTTCACGTGAAAGAGCAGGGGTGTAACCCTGGTGTCCTGGCCAAAGTCCCTCTATTGGCCCTTACGATCATGGCCTCCCAATCATCCCCTTCCACCGAAATGGCTCTATCACTGTCTCTCCACTCCACCAATAGCTAGTGTGTGGTGAGCGCACTGGCGCCATTGTCCTGTGGCAGTCGTTGCATCTTCCAAGTGGATGCTGCACACTGATGGTGGTGAGGAGAGACCCCCCTCATGATTGTGAAGCGTTTTGGGTGTACGGCCATACACAATAAATGCGCTATATAAATACAAATTACATTACAAATATGAACAAACCAAACATTACATTACAATAATCCAGCATTTATGTACATAGTACAGGCAGTGCTGAAGGTACTATAAAGTCTCCTTTACAGACATTTTATTTTATTCATTTTTATTTTGTCTCCAGATGTGGAGGATGATCTGTGGGACTCCTGAATATAATCTGAGTCTACAGCTTTATGATCCGCAGACGACAGGAGAAATGAAACAGGATGTGTAATCCTGAAGTGAGAGTTCTCATGACACATGTCTCATACCGGCACTTTTGGCTTTACAGCTTATAATATCCGCAAACTCTCACGGTCCTGAGCTCATTCTGCTCTGTTTTGTCCCTTAAAGCCACATCATGAACATCACCCACTCTCTCCATGTGTAAGACGGCAGTAAAAGCAGAAGCTCTGTGTTGAGGAACAAAGCCTCAATGTTTGAGTCAGAGCACACTTTGTTCGATTTAAACTTGGCCTACCACATCCATTGGAAGTTCCTATTTGTTTGTTTTTTAAATTTTATTTATTTAATTTTTTCACTGATAGCTGATCATTCAGAAACTTCTTCCTTTGACAATATAATATTTATATATCAGACTTTATCAAACTTTATGCACAAAAACATGAGCTAAAAAGTTTAGATACACTGTCAACATTCATAGATGACATAGATAAGTAAAGTGTCAAAATGTAGACCACATTTACCCATGTTAAGTAGCAATTAAGTAGCAAAACTTATGAGATAAAACGTTTTTCATGAAGTCATATTTACACAATAACCAATTGCAGTTATGACACATTTAGTCATTTTATGTAGCTTTATGACAATTAAAAATTTTTAGATAAAAGACAAAACGACTAAATTAAAGGTTCAAATGATCACACTTGAATTTTAACTGGTCATAATAAGGAGATAAAAAGTTGAAACATGACAGTCCATTATAAAATACAAGGCAGCATTTTGACAAAGAAGTAGATTTAATAAGATAAAAGTCATAATTGTGATATACTAATTAAAATAATGTCACACTAAGTCAATTATTATGACAATAAAAGTTGAGATTATAATGAGAAAATAGAATTATACAAAATGAAAAATATACGAAATCAATTATTGTTATATCATAAAAGGAACATTAGGACAATAAATATGTTTTTATTTTATTATTTAATTGTTGACGTCACAGTAGCACAGTAGGTAGTGCTGCCACCTCACAGCAAGAAGGTCACTGGTTCGAGCCGTGGCTGTGTCAGTTGGCGTTTCTGTGTGGAGTCTGCATGTTCTCCCTGCGTTCATTTGGAATTCCTCCGGGTGCTCCGGTTTCCCCCACAGTCCAAAGACATGCGGTACAGGTGAATTGGGTAGGCTAAATTGTCCAAAGTGTACGTGTGTGAATGAGTATGTAAGGATGTTTCCTTGAGATGGGTTGCAGCTGGAAGGATATCCGCTGCGTAAAACATATGCTGGATAAGTTGACGGTTCATTCCGCTGTGGCAACCCCAGATTAATAAAGGGACTAAGCTGAAAACAATAGCGGAAAGAGTGGACCCATCATGAGCAATATATTTCAATATATATAATTTGAGATTATTTGCTGATATTCTTTGTTTTCCCAGGGGATTTGGAGAGGTAGATGTCACATGACGTACATACCTACATCACCCAGCGAACCTGTGTATAGACACACCAGGTTTAGGAGTGAGCACTGGCTTTGTATTTTTCAGTCTGGTTAAGTTTAGAGTAGGTAGATTAAGGCGTGCTTTTGATGATTCTGTTTTCAGTTAGATAAAAGAGTTATATTGAGTTTGTTTGATTGTTTTAGTTTTGTTATTTTCTTTTCTTTTAGCGCCACTTTTGTCCTCTTTCCCCTGCAGGGTTTGTTGGTTTGGGATTGTTTTGTTGTTATAAATTGTTTATAATTTACCTTTTGTGGTTATTTGTCGTTACCTATATTATTCTTCTGAGTTATTACTATTTTCTGTTTATCTTTGATTTTTGTATGATAAATTATTCTTTTTTAACAGTATTTTGGTTGATGCATGGTTCTTTTTCTCCCATATTACACAAAATTGTCACAATATAAATGTTACTTACAGTCCCTAGTCTAACATCAAGAAATCGTAACAGTTTCACATTGAGGATTGTTGCTGCGATGATTGGCATTGGCACAAATGACCAAAGGTTTGGCTATAGCAGCCCAGACATGAATAGTGACCCTGTGGAGCTCCCAATGAACAGTTTGGATGGAGACAGAAGAGTTGAAGTTCACATTTAATTCTGCAGTTTGTTGGACAGCTGTAGTTTTATGTTTTTAGGATACAATCCAGGTTAGAATCTGGACTTCCCTTTCAGACAGCTTCCTCTTGTGTCCATAGTTACTCCTGTTGGGTGTGATTTGTCCTACTTGGTGGTATGCTGACATTACCCAGGATACTGTGGCTTATGATACACAAAGACTTGCTGTCTTAGTCACAGATCATGTCTAGTGTAAAAGGTGATTATTTTCTTTACTTAAAAAGTGAGTAAACCTGTCATAACTTTGAACTTTTTCGTTGATTTAACTATGTTCATTCACTTAAAAATGTTAAGGAAACGGTTTTCTTAGTTTTTAAAGTAAAGTCAACTTTTTGTTTTAAAAGTAACAGGTTAACTCTCTTATTTTAGGTAAAGTCAACTAAAGACTTTACAATCTACTTGACAATGGAAGCATACATTTGGGTTTTAGGATCTCATTGACCTTATATCAAAGTCATTTATTTTTCAAAGTGTGTTTATTTTCTTAGGGTGGAAAATGATTGTGCTGAAGATCATCAATCATTCATTCAATGACACAGCGGAATGAACCGCCAACTTATCCAGCAAGTTTTTACGCAGCGGATGCCCTTCCAACCACAACCCATCATTATGAAACATCCCGTGCTGAAGATTAATCTTATTTAATAAATCTTTAAAATTTTACATCTCTCTCTGTCTACGCTCAAATCTCACTTCCTTTTTCGTGTATGAATGCTTATATCACACTGTATATTTCCTCAGCCACCAAACCGTCTCCCACCCCTCAGGAAGCAATTCAGTTCCCTGTTACTGTGACCTCATTGCCCCAAATTACAGCTCTGTCTGCTGGACCAGGTGCTCCAGAGGTACGTCTGACAGCCTGTCTTTCACAATAGATCTCCAGGTTTGTAAACAGTTGAAGAGCTGAGAGAGCTGTGAGAACTTACTCATGTGCAGCTCAGTTTACTTACATTACACACATTTTTAAACCACTGAGGCATCAGCTATTAAACAACCCATATCAGGTCAATAAAACTGCAGTGCAGGTTAATCTGTGGTGAGATCTGTAGTACTCTATTGTTTTTTTGCGGGCTTTGTGACTTTTTTTTTACACTAGCTGGGGATCAAAGTATCATTATCTCAATAAAATTCAGAGTTGAAAACTGTTACATGAACAGAAATACGTTCAATTATAACACAATGACACTGACTGAATGGTTACATTTTATTGTATAGTATATGTGCATTTACACTGTAAACCCCGCTGTTGTCATTACTAAAGATATTCATTTAATATAAGTTCACCTAAAATATGTTTTGGCATCAAAACTTAGACAGATGTGTTTAACTTACTCATTAGGCAGCAAAAAACATTTAATTAATATTTTAAGTTCTCTAAACTTAACATTTTAATTTCTTTAAATGATTCACCATGTCTCTGTTTACAATGATTGGTTATGCTTGAAATTCTGCCTTGACAACTGTGCTGATTGGTCTATATATGTTAAATGAAACAAGGTAGTCATTTTGCTTGTGATGCTGTATTTTGCTGAAGCACAGCAGGACAGAGGCACTACCTGAACCCATCTGACGAAAGAGAAAGTTAACCTATAGTAAGTAGATATTTAAAAGCTTTTATACATTTTTAAAATTGATATACATGATGACACAGGTGACACGGTGGCGCAGTGGGTACCGCTGTCGCCTCACAGGTTCAAGTCCCGGCTGGGCTAGTTAGAATTTCTGTGTGAAGTTTTCATGTTCCCTGGGTTTCCTCTGAGTGCTCCAGTTGCCCCTACAGTACAAAGACATGCATTCTAGGTGAATTGGGTAAGTATCCGTAGTGTATGTGTGTCTACCCTGAGAGCAAGTAATTAAAGAATATAAAAGCTGAAGAATTTGGAAGTTTAGTCTATTAGCCATTTAAAGTTATCTGTACTTTTAAGTTATCTGTAATTAAACATTTAAGTTAATTAAATGAAGAGACTACATTTGGTCAACTCAATTAATTGAGTTGTCAATTTCCGATTACTCAAACGCACTGAGGGAATCACTTTCCTCAAATCATTTCAGTAGTCTAAAGTTATTAGCGTTTACAGTGTGCACGCAGCAGTGGACTTTATAGTTCAATTAAATATGACAATTTGGTCATTGTTTACTCCTATTTCACTTGTTGCAAACCGGTTTAAGTTTGTTTGTTCTGTTGGTAGATATATTAAAGAATGTTGAAAAGCTGCAGCTATTTACTTCTATAGTATTTTGTGTTTCTACTATGGATGTCGATACTGCGTTAGTGTTCATTTAAACTACTTATTTAAAATGAGCTGAAACAACACAACTCCACAAGTTTTTTGGTTAAAAGCTTAATTGTTTTATGTTCAATCTACTTTGTTTTCAATATGCACCCTCTAGTATGAAAACATAATAATCTACCTTTAATGGCTTGCGTTTTTTCTCTGTTTTGTTTTTGTTTTAACAGTTAACAGATAATTTAGACAAATGCCTTTTTGTAATGTACCAAGTAAAATATTACTGAAAATTGATCAGTGCTACTGATTAAATAGTACGACTGAGACATTGTAAACTAAGCTAGATGTTGTTAATAAAATTAGTTTTGGTAAATCCCAGCCGTCAGGGGTGTTTCTTAGTTCCTCCTAAAGTTACTTCTAGATCTGTCAAATCTGGCTTGGTCATGTAAGGTACCGTGTTTTTTTAATTATTTTAAAAAAAGTGTTTTTTATGCTACTACTCGTGTGTTTTAGATAGTATATTCCATGTTAAATAAATAAAGTCATTCATTCATTTATTTTCCTTCGGCTTAGTCCCTTTATTAATCAGAGGTCGCCACATCGTAATGAACAGCCAACTTATCCAGCATATGTTTATGCAGCAGATGCCCTTCCAGCCGCAATCCAATTCTGGGAAGCACCCATACACTTTTATTTACACTCATACACTACGGACAATTTAGCTTACTTAATTCACCTATAGCGCATGTCTTTGGACTCCGGAGCACCCGAAGAAACCCATGCAAACATGGAACAAACTCTACACGGAAATGCCAACTGGTTCAGCTAGGACTTGAACCAGAGACCTTCTTGCTGTTAGGCGACAATGTTAACCTCTGAGCTACTATGTCACCCCTGAATAAATAAATAACTAAACAAAAAACTTGGATGTTTAAGATATAAGGATATAATTTTGAAATGAAAACGTTGAAATTGTGGCAGCCAAATGTTTAATGAAAAAGTCAAAAGTCAGACATATGAAATAATAGTTGAAATTATCATACAAAAACTTTGTATGATAAAAACTAAAAACTTTTTGTTTTGTTTTGTTTGTTTTTTTGTTTTTTTGTTTTTTTTTGGGGGGGGGGACTTTAAAAAGTTTACAAGTATATGTATTCACAGTATAAAGAAAATATGTTATCATACCTTAAAAAAACTTTTTTTAAACATTCTTTATTTCCCAGTGCTGGGTGGCAGCTGAAAGGGCATCCGCTGCGTAAAACACATGCTGGACAAGTTGGTGGTTTATTCCGCGGTGGCAACCCCAGATTAATAAAGGGACTAAGCCAAAAAGAAAATGAATGAATGATAACGTTCTTTGAACTATTTCTATTCTGGTATGGACTTTTCATCATTTACATTATTCACTTGTGTGTTTGTATTTCAGACAGTATTATTTTAATACCATCAAGAGATTTACGCATGCTCTAAAAACATGTTTAAAACTACCCAATTTGAGTTCTTTTTAGCACAGAGACAAAAGTCTGCTAGTGTAAATATTTATACTCTAACAGGCCACTTTATCCAAATTTGAGAAAGAATTCATTACTAAGACAACAATATTCATGATGTAGCTACAACGCAAGGTTTATTCGAAAGGTACAGTCTATAAGAAATATTTTTGATACGTACAGTACATACAAACGTCAAAAACAATTTCTACAAAATATGGCTCAGCAGAATTTACACATGCAAAAAAAGCCCTCTGCAGTTTTCTTTAAAAAAGAGAATTTTGTCTGTGAATGAAAAATAACATATTTTTCAACATAAGAGTGCAAAAACTGCACCTACAAAGAGACAAATGCTCCTTTTAGAAGCAAATGTCAAAGGCACTTAAAAGTGTTTGCATCTGAACTTTTCATAAAGCTCCATCTGTAGACTCATCATAGTGATAAACACAGTTGCCTTGAGTTTGAGTTTCCACAGAAGCCCCTCTGAGTGTTTTTGGGGCTCTGCCAGCCACTACAGAGCCTACAGAGAGAGCCTCTAGACAGCCATTGGCTAAAGATGGTCATGTGTGTGTGGGGTGGAGAGCGGCTCTGTCAATAACTCTGGACTTTCAGGAAGTTCATGGAAGAGCTGTGAGAGAGAGAAAGACAGTGTGTGTGAAAGAGGGCGGCTGCTCGCTGAGCTGGGAATGGAGATGGCCAACCTTTTTAAACACTTCTTTCGTAAGTACATGTTTATTATCTTCTTCTCTTCAAACATGACACTTTTGCCTGACACAGTTGTTGCCATTGCTTTGTGTTAGCATAATAAGTTTGGAAAGGGCAGTTTCTGTGAGTAATGGGTGTGATTTTGTTGTTTTGAACTTTGTGTTGTCAGTCTGTTGTAAGTGTCATTGTGTTTATGTTGCCCTCTTTGTCTCACGTGACCCGCAGAAAGTGGTTAAATACGGGTTTAAATGCAGATCATAATAGAAAAATACTGTCCTCAGTAATTTTTATAAACATTTTATCCAGAATATGTGACTCTCTTTCTTTATATTAAGTGTAATACAATTATTTAGTGGTTAATTACATGTTTTGTGTGTGTGTGTGTGTGTGCGTGTGTGTGTGTGTGTGTGTGTGTGTGTGTGTGTGTGTGTGTGTGTGTGTCACTTATATGACTTTTAAGTCCCACACACAAACACTCCATTGACATACATTTTAAAGGGCAGCTACACTCAGGTACTTCAAATACTCCCTTTTTGTCTATAAAATTGCCCATAAGAGAGGGAGGAAATAGCACCAGGCCCTTTGGGGTAGCTTGGACACTCTTAAAAAGCAAAAATCAAAGCAGAAACCCATGCAGGCCCCCTCAAACCTCCTCTATACTGTCAACTTGAGCTGCTCTGTGAAGGCGGCCGGAAGCCCTCTAATTCAACGCAGATTTCTAGCACAGGAAAAACAGAAGGATGTGAGGCAATGAATAATTGAGGTCTTTGACTCTGGGTTTCTTTCTCTCTCATTACGCTCCTTCTCCTTTGTAACACTTTCAGCATTTCGAAGTGTTTTATTTGCCGTATTACAGTGGACAAGACAGTGGGGTGTCGTGACTTGGCAGAGCCAAGCAGCGGATCTTTGGAGGACAAAAGAACAGTAGTGACGGGAAAAGGGCTCTTCAACAAATGAGACTCCTTATTTGCGTTTTTGTTTGCTCACTTGTGAATAGTCAGACTTGAAAATTTGGGAAGAGGGGAAAAATTGCAGGCTGCTCTGGTGGCCTCCTGCCAGCTCTCTTTCTTGCTCTCTGTGTCTGCCTTTCTTTCTCTCTCTCTCTCTGTCTGTGCATTTTAGCATGCAGTGGAAGTTCAGAGAGGCTATTGTATACCAAAAGGGGGTGTAACCGATTCCAGCACAAAAGGAAAATGTCTCAAGATTTGTGTAATTTTGCGTCCTTAAAAATGCTGCTGATAATTGAATGAATGTCAGCTACACAATGAGTAATAGTGACATTAAAGATTTCTGTAAACAGATCCATTAAACACTGTAGATATAGCTTAATATCGTGTCATTCTTTAGAGATCATTCCTCTAGCACTTATAACAAGATGTAGACCCTCGATTTACTCTCCTGGGGTAAATATTGTATAATTCTACGTGATCATTTATAAGTGGTTATAAATTATAAGAGGCTTTATTGATATTTTTTGGCCAGTAACAGTGATTAAAGGATAACATGAGATGTCAGATGTTCAGTCGTGTTTATTTAATGCTTTAACTAGTAGCAGAGATGAAGAACGTCTTTTGGATGAGACGTTAAACCGTGGTCCTGACTCTCAGTGGTTGTTGAAAATCCCAGGATGTCCTTCGAAAAAGAGTAGTGGTTTAACCCCGGCATCCTTGCCAAATTTGCCCACTGGCATCTGTCCATCATGGCCTCCTAACCATCCCCATATTATAATTGGCTCCTCTCCACCAATAAACTGATGTTTGGTGTGTGGTCTGGTGCAAAATGGCTGCCGTCGCGTCATCCAGGTGAATGCTGCACACTGGTGGTGGATGAGGAGACCATTAATTAATGGTCAGTCTTGAGTTTATGAATAGCTTTCTATTAATTAAAATAGGATACAGTTGAAGTCAGAATTATAATAATAATAAAAGCAGTTTTTCATTTTTTAAAATCCATTTCAAGGTCAATATTATCAGATCCTTTAAGCTATATATTTTTCAGTAGTCTACAGAACAAACCGTCCGTATACAATAACTTGCCTAATTACCCTAACCTGCCTAGTAAACCTAATTAACCTAGTTAAGCCTTTAAATGTGACTTTAAGCTGTATAGAAGTGTCTTGTAAAATATCTAGTCAAATATTAATTACTGTCATCATACCAAAAATAAAATAAATCAGTTATTAGAGATGAGTTATTAAAACTATTATGTTTAGAAATGTGTTAAAAAATCTCTCCGTTAAACAGAAATTGGGGAAAAAATTACCGGGGCTAATTATTTAAGGGGTTTAAGAATTCTGACTTCAACTGTATATCAAACAACACTGCATTTGTTTGATACATAAGCTTACTAAACTAAAAGCCCCATGATAAAAAACAAAACAAAAAACATTGCGGTATAAAAACAGTCATGATTTTAACGGTAAACGACTCTAAAATACTATGCTAAAAGCCTGTTAATTGTTAATGGTATCCTCAATATATTTAGCGTATTATTTCATGTATGATTGGGCACGTAAAATCTGATGTATTTTTTGTTGAAGAAGTACAGTATGTTTATTCTTAGTTTTTTCCCCCATATATTTTGAAATCGAGATTTACATATTTAAATCATAATTGGAAAATAAAAAATTTAATTAAAAACTTTGTTGAGTTGTTGGAGTTGTTGTTAAGGGATGACGAGCTGTTGACACAACTTGCTTCTTCCTGTTTTTGGATCATGTGTTACAATTACAAAGTGCCTTCACAGTTTTTAAAAATTCTAAATGTATTTATTTATTTATTTTTTTATCACAGACATTGTGAGAGATTTAAATCCCTGTTGATTATATATGCTCTTCTGTCATGGAAAAGATCATGGAAAGTGAAGCTTAAATCTCTCACAGGTGTAAGGATTTATTCACACACATTAAAAAAACTTATTAAAGGATTTTTGATATTCACATTTTGATTTAGAGCATTATGACAAAAGGCTATAATTTAACTTTATGTGTGAAAAACATTTGTTCAATGCAAAATCAGACACTGAGGAACCCTCATGTAGTCAAAAATGGCATGATCCTCATTTTGTAATTTACCAAATGCAAATATTTGACTGAGAGATTCGAATTAGACATCAAATCTTGAACTTTTCGGGGTTAACCAATATGTTTTCTTTATCTTTTTCTTGCTTGCATATTTTTACAGTAAGGTTTTGGAAATAACAACTGCTGTAATTTTTTTGTTTTTCTTTTTTTTTGTACAAATATGTATAAAGTTTCTTGCCTTAAAAAAGCTGGTTCCACAGGTGGTTTAGGTTTGTCCAAACACAAATCGATTTAGATAACCTAATGTTTTTTTTTTTTTTTTTCCCTTCAAAAAGTAACAAAACCTCAAGAATTGTGGCATTTTTGCTAACTTTTCATAAGTAAACTCAAAAAATGACTTTTTTTTTTTTTTTTTTGCTTGTTTTAACCACTTATTCAAAATGAGCTGAAACTACACAAGTTTATTTTTGGGACAACTTAATTGTTTTATGTTCAATCCACTTAAATTTGTAAAAACGATTGTTAACCTAATCCATTTGTGTTGGGATAACATGAAGAATTTGAGTGAAACCCTGCATTTTTTACAGTGTCGTTCGAACAAGCAGCTATAATATCTTTTTGAGTGCTCATTTTAAATGTCATTGCTTGAAAGGATACAGTAAAGGACACTGCAGCTGCAAGATCAAAGTGAACAGAAAAACAAACCGACGTTCATACCGGGTCTGTGTTTGTATGAATGTGCGTGTTTGTGTCGCTTTGAGAGTTAACGGCGCTACCTTTGCTGACAGTTCTTGGATGCTACATGTGTTTGTGAGGCTATTTGTCTTATGATGTCATTGGTGGAGTGAGCTCAGCCGAACAGAAACAAAGGCGGGGTGATTTGGCTGTGTTCACTCAATTCCTGTCGTGGATACCAAACTGCAGCTTGCCAAGGGTCACATTACATCGATAATCACACTCAGCTTTTTTAAAACCAAGCCAGAGTGAGAGATCTCAATCAATATAAGAACAAAATTAGGTCAATGCAAAACCTTAAGTTGTGGAAAATGGTGAAACTGGAACAAAACAACATGCAAACCTCACCAGATGCATGCAAACTCATTTCAAACCTTCAGTGTTCAATGCATCTTTGTTCAGCTCTTGGACTGAAGTCCACTCTAAGACTTTATGAGCTTGCCATTCCAGGCCTACTTTCATATGGACATGTGATGCCAAAGGTTTTTTTTCTGCCTTATTCTGCCTTATCTTTGCTTTTAAATGTTTTTACGCATGTGGAAAACTGACTGGAAAGCTGAGCTGCAGTTATTCTGGCTGTCAGAGGAAATGAAACAAAAGCAGACAGGACGCAGTGCTTCCAGCTTTGTCCTTGAGTCATGTCATAAAGACAGTCAAGATTTGCGTGGATCCCGCTTTCATTACCATTGCCTGGAATTTCCACTGAAATAAAAGTTTGACTTCGTTGTCTTTTCCACACGTCCGCACAATGGTTTTACCTCTCAAATGGGTTGCATCACAAATGGCCGTGATTGTGATTTATCACTGACAACTTGTTTCCCTCCAATTTTTGGCCTGTCACTTTTTATGCTTTCATGGTTAGTTGGAATAAAGGGGCTGTTATGGATAAGTTTGGAAAGTTATGAGCTGTAATTCCACATATAAGAATGAGTTAACAGGATCACGAGGCTCTTTCAACACTCTGCCCCATGTATTGCGCTGGTGTTTATTTGACAGGAAACTCTTCTCTCACTCTTCTGCTTTTTCTTCCTGTTGATGGTCATGGATAGACAAAAATGTGGTTTCCTTTTCATTTGGAGGGCACGGCTCCCTTTGTTTGCAATTTTTTTTTTGTGTACATTGTAATATTTACAATGCTTTAAAAATAGTTGTAGCATCTCTGGTTACTTGTGTGGATCTGCAATGACCGATTTTTTTAAATGAAATGTCCGATTATGGTTTACCATTAGAAGATGCTATCTGTACTGAATTTATGTAGATTTAATATCAGCAAAAATAATTTGGATCGTTTTCATTTATAAATACCACATATCAGCGATAACTTATTGAAATACAGCTGTTGGTTTTATTTAGTTTTTATGGTAAGCTTATTGTTTTTGTCATAAATATATAAGTATATTATGTGTATTATATAAGTGTCAGACCTAATAAAACAAATATTAAATTATATATTTTTTTTCAGTTGTACTCAAAATCATAACTAAAATATCCATTGAATTCAGATTTCTTTTTTTCCATAGCTGTGCAGAATTGCATTTAATTTGAAAATATATAACATATTTTAAATAAATAAAATATTAATAAAATATTATCAGTCTGGAATCTTAGACACATTTTGTGTTATATAATAAAAATAAAAAATTAAAATTAAAACAAACAAATAATTAAAAAATAAAATAATTATAAAATAAAATAATATAAAAAGTAAAATATAAAATAAACATAAATATTAGTCTGGAATTTCAGACGCATTTTGTGTTATAAAATAAATTCAAATACATTCCAAAAAAATTTATTAAACTAAATTTAATTTAATGTAATTTAATTTGATTTAATTTTATTTTATTTTATTTAAAGATATAAAATTAAATTAAAATAATATATTTTCTCAAAAAAAGAATAAAAAGAAGAATTTCTCAGATAAAATCTCAGAAGCATTTTGTGTTATTAAAATAAAATGGTTTGTATAAAATAAAGTAAAATAAAATGAAATGAAATGAAATTAAATTAAATTAAATTAATGAATTAAGTTAAATTAAAATACATAAAATTTATTAAATATATAATTAAATAAATAAATAATTGAATGAATGATTAAAAGAATAAATAAATAAATAAATAAATAAATAAATAAATAAATAAATAAATAAATAAATAAATAAATAAATAAATTTGCCTTGATGGCAGTACATAATATTTTACTAGTTATTTTGTAAGATTGACTAGTTTTCAGCTTAAAGAGCTTAAAAATTTAAATACTTAAATATGTTATTTAGCAAGAATTTTGTCAAAAGTGGTTTGTACTGTAAATCATCAAGGTGGCTGATACTATTGACCTTAAAAATGTTTTAAAAATAATAACACTTTTAATTCAGCCATAAAAAAGACCGTCCCCAGTAGAAAAAAAAAAAACAATTATACAAAATAATGTTAAAATTTCCTTGGTCTGTTAAGCATCACTTTGGAAATATTTGAAAAAGAATTCAACTTTCATAGGATGGATAAAAATGTTGACTTCAACTCTATATACATTTTATAATAATATACAAAATGTCTATATGTGCTTGAGTACTGAGTGCACTTCTGCTTCTGAAATCCAATTTTGGTTTTAACAATCAACAATGCTCATGAGAAACATGTTTTTCTAAAAAGCTCATTAGCCTGCTGTTCTTCTGAAGACTTTTCCATGAATTACTCTCTTGAAAGAACAGAGCAAACTGGATCTAACCAGTACAGTGAGAAGTGACTGCCCTTCTCCACAACAACAAGATGAGGAGAAGAGAGGAACAGCCCCTCATTGCTGCTTTATTGAAAACTACATGTCAAATATCAGTTTTATCAGCAACGGGGAAGACAAGACCCTGGGAAACCGCTGGCCTTTATAGGATAAACTCCAATCTGACACTTAAATATACAAATAAGACCATGTGCTGTTGTAGGAACTGTTTGATCACAGGGCCAGTGAGAAATAGACTAAAATGTCTATAACACCTCGGAGAAACTTTAATGCATCCTTTTATTAAGAAGTGTCTGTCTCTTTATGATTCCACAAAGAGTGCCTGAGTGATTCCACTTCATCTGTTTCTCTATAAATCATCCTGTGTAAGCCATGGGAAGTTTTTATCTTGTGACCTTACTTTCAATGCGAAAGTAATCTCTTTTGTGTAATTGTCTTTTTATGATTAATTTGCGTAAATGACTACACTGAAAAAAGATATCTGTTAATTAACAGTTTCTGTATTTTGTGTTTTCTGTTTCACTGAAAAAAATGATTTCAAAGATGATTCCTTGGATTTACATTTTGTTTTTACAGTAAGTGGTTGTAAACAGTTTATTTGGGCTGAACTCAAACAAGCAAATTAAGCTGAACATTACTAAATTTAATTTGTTTGTGTAAATTCAATTACTATAATTTTTTTGGTTTGCAACAACTTTGCAGACCTTTTTTTTTCAATGTTATTTACATTTGTGACTTTAATTATGGGACCTTGATCTCTGCTCTGTTGACTTTTGATGTTGAAAATTCAACTGTACAGTTTAACTAATCGAATTTTATTGAGACTTAGTAGATCAAAATAATATAGTAGTATAAGTAATAGCATATAGAGAAATAAGTTTGTAAAAAATCATGAAATGTACTGGCAACAAATACAACACCAACCCAGACAATATATCACTTTAAACTATTTAAAATGTCACTTTTTCCAACTTTTTAAGGTTAGAAGTTGACAGAAGAAAGATCAAGGTCTCATAATGCGATTTAAAACATAAAAAAACACACAAAAAAAAACAAAACAGGGAAAAATAAAAACAATACAGAAAGCTGGTAATTTATGGATATTTTTTACAGTGTAGGAATAAAAAATATGGTAGTAAATGGTCAAACTACTTGCTCTACAAACCAGTGTGTTTATGAACCTTACTAAAATACTATAATAAGAAAATACCAGTTTGTAGTTCAAGCAAAATCAATGTAAATGAAAGACCAAAAAAAACTAAATGAGACCAAAAGTCTCTACACAATTAGGTTACAATGATCATGACTGCTCCTACATAAAAGATAAAAAAGTTGATAGATAAAGGGAGAGTTCAGCCAATTACAAAATGTTATTTGCTCACCAAATACTGTATTTTTTTTTTTTATCTCCATTGACTTTTATTATATACTATAGAAGACAGTGGGGACCAGCAAGAATGTTTGGTAAACAACACTTTTCAAAATGTCTGAAAATTTCAATGTCAAAAATGACTATAAACTGCACGTTTTAAAATGAAAGCTAAATACCATTGGCAATGGCTTCATTGAGAAGCTTTCACATACATGAAACCTTGAAAAAAGAATCATTAAAATGTTTTTTAAATTACAGAAGATATACTAAAACAATGTTTCTCAACCACGGTCCTGAAAGACCACCAGCTCTGCGCATTTCCATATCCACTTAACCAAACACACCTGATTCAGATCATCAGCTCATTAGAAAAGACTAAAAGACTTGTAATAGGGGTGACATACAAAAGAGACATCTAAAACATGCAGTGTTGGTGGTCCTCCAGGAACGTAGTTGAAAATATTAATTTTAGAAGCAAAGATTGTTCTTGTATGGCATCAGTGCAAAAACACCCTTCTGAAACTTTCTGTCATCATTTTCTGTCATCATTATGACCCACTTTAGTCTGAAAGGAGAATGATATGTTGACAGCCCTGGTTGGGTGTGTATTTTAGAGAGACACACAGTCTGAGACCTAGAAATGAGTGTCTGATGTTTCGTTACCCAATCGCCAATCTGGAATATCTTTCTTTTGGGATCATGGGTGTGCTTTTCTGACTTGATTTAGCAAACCTGTCAAACATGCTTGTTATGTGAGTTTGTCAGTGTTTACATTATTAACAAACTCTAGACACGAGATTTTGAAGACACAAGCTAATAGTTAGTCTTATGATTTGCAGGTCTGAAGCATTCAAATGATTAGTTGTTGTTTTTTTTCTGGTCTGTGCAAATATAACACTGTCATTGAATCAATTTATCAAAAGAGAAAACAATCAATAGTAAATATTACAAATTATTTTGTATTATTATTTTTATGTGTATTGGGTGGATATTACCTCAGTCAACCAAAATGCTTAAAACTGCAAAAAAATAAATTATATATATATATATATATATATATATATATATATATATATATATATATATATATATATATATATACATATATATATATATATATATATATATATATATATATATATATATATATATATATATATAAACGGGACATCATACTCTAATGAACAAACATGACAAGTGAAGGCCACATTTTTTAAATCTAAAATTAGGGATAGAGAACCATAAGGAATTATTGTTATAAAGACAATTCTTGATCCAATTGATTTGAAAGATATTGTTAATATTTTCGAAATCTAATGCATTTAATCCTCCTTCTGATATTTTCCTAACTATTGTTTTTCTTTCAACATACTCTGTTTTGCCTCTCCAAATAAACTCAAATACGTCTGTAAATTGTGGTCCACATCTAAGAGTCTACATAGAGGGACTCCCATGATTTTTTCAATGATTCATTGGTTCCCAAACCCCTCCTTAGTGCGATGCTAATCTGCTCTGATTGGGCTGATGACCCAGTCTGTTGCGATTTGGTCGACCGCGTTTGACATGAGACCGAGAGAAACGCCATCCATGTCTTATCAACTTTGTTGAAGTAGTCAGAGTGCACAGTGTATGTGTGAGCACAATGCAGGAGTTTAACACCAGCATATTGCTCTATTCTTAACCATAAGTAATAATAACAACACATATTTATTATTAATCCACACAATGACAAAAGGTGACTTATTTTGAAACTTGACACTGCATGTGTAGGAACAGCTGATGCTGGCCATAGCAACGACAAATGGCAGAGGATCACAAACACATTTAAACCCGTAAACAAAGCGGCACGCGCTACATTTTCAAGATGGCTTTAGACACAATACAGTACAAACCACACGGAGCGGTTACAAGCAACACAACACAATTAAATACATATTTTGCAGGCTAGAGAAAACAAGGAGGGAACCATTTTAATCGCACTTACACTTGTGAAATGGAGGAAGAAACTGGTCCATGAAATATGTATTGATAAAGTTCCTGTCAAATCTGACAACGTCCAATACATCAATAGTCTTTTCTGATCCTTTTCTTTAAAAAATGGCAGACAAATCCCTCATTGCAGGGTAGGTTATTGTATTGGTGTATCACCAGAACATTCACTCATTTATGTTCACTCATCTTCAGTCATGATCAATCTCTCACACACACCCGCACTCCACTAGTGTTTGAAAAAAAAGGTGCATTCATCTTCTACCAGACCTGGCACTTTATATTTAGTATTGTTTCATTTCGACTTTGATACAAACAGACAAAAGATCCAGATGAACGATGAATATTATAACAACTCTGAGTCAAATCTTTTATTAAAACATCTATACTTTTAAACAAGGTGCACTTTCAGATTTAAACATCAGCTGGATTTTTTCATACACTTTGAGCTTTGTTGCGCACTGCATGGAAGGTCATTTTCAAAAACCCATAATAGGGGCTTTTTTAACAGTTTACATTTCTAAACTTAACGTTACCCTCTCTCTGACTGCAGGAATTGGGAAAGTGAAGCAGAAAGGCTGTGTACGAGATTTGCCCTCCAGTGCAGAGAAATATGAGGGCGATGAGCGACTTTATGACCTCAATCTTCCTGCGCTGGTCAAGTTCAACTACACCGCAGAACGAGAGGATGAGCTCTCTCTGGTCAAGGGCACAAGGGTCATCGTAATGGAGAAGTGCAGCGACGGCTGGTGGAGAGGATCCTATAATGGCCTTTCTGGGTGGTTCCCCTCTAATTATGTCACAGAGGACATGGACGGGACAATAAGGGGCGATTCCGTGAACCCCGATAAACTGGGGCACAATAACAACAGCTCTCAGGTTCTGCAGACTGTACAGGCACTTTATCATTTCAGCTCTGGCAATGTCGAGGAGCTTAATTTCAACAAGGACGAACTCATGGATGTGTTGGAGAAACCCGAGAACGATCCTGAGTGGTGGAAGTGTAGAAAGGAAAATGGGCAAGTGGGTTTGGTGCCCAAGAACTATGTGACGGTTGTGCAGAAAACACATAAGGAATTGGGCATTTCAGGGCCTCATCCTTCAAACTATGACATTAAGCCCTCTATGGATGGAAAGTTTGGAGGAAAACAATGGTACTATGGAAAACTGACACGGCACCAGGCTGAGATGGTCTTGAACCAGAGAGGTGTAGATGGAGATTTCCTTATCAGAGACAGCGAGTCTATGGTAAGTCCAGTCCAAACTTACAAGGAAACATAACTATTTTACGTCCTGTCAGAAAAGTGGCAAATGTATTTGAATACATACAACTTAATTGGTACAAAACCGCCTATTTTTAAAGGGCCATGAAACCCCCTCGTTTCAGCAGGGTGTTTTCACACCTCTACTTTGAAAAAAGTCAGAAAAGTGGGCGTGTCCAGCTGTGTTTAGGGGGGAGTGTCATAGGAACTAAAGTGGGACGGTGTGGGAGTGTCTATTTGGGCACGCGCGAGTTTCAGTCAAAATACACACAGGAGAAAGGGATGGTGTTTAACCTACATGGACATCTGTAGTCAAATTATTTGCCAAATTATTAAATGTTGGACTTTAACTGCAGTTTGGCTCTTTCATTCAGGGAATTCATTCATGCCCCTTGCGACAAACGAGATATTTGATTCGAGGAACTGCTCTAAGCGTGTATTTTTCATGCAATGTTTGATACCGCACGGCGAATGAGAGAAAAAAAACCTCCGCATTTCCCGGAAACTTAGATGCACACGGCAGGTAGTGTCAGAAAGCCGCGTGTGTTATTCCGGTCACAAAATGCGGTGCTAACATGTTTGCACTCAGTGCAATAGTTAACTTAATTCGATACGAACAAACTGAATAAACAAAGAGCACTGGTCGCTCACTTACCAAATCTGTAGAGACAGGACAATCACCAGCAACTAGAGCCGCGTCTTTATGGAGAGAATACTACAAACGAATCCAGATCTCAGCGTTTGCAGATGAGAACAGCTCTCAGGTAAACAATAATCCCCCTTAGACACGTAAGTTATTGTTGTAGAGCGTCGCATACACTGTTAATCCACACGTGATCCAGATAAGCTCTCACAGAGTGAAAATGAAAACAAAGCTTAATGGCAGCAAACTGTAAAAGCAACACTTCATGCTTATTTTGCCAACACAACGTGGCGTCTCTGTGGTGTAACCACGGTGACACTAATGAATATTAATGAAGTTGCAAAATAGAGCGCGCTGATTGGTTTGAACCAAGCCTTACTCAGGCATTAATGCATCACACTGTAAGACGTAATAAGATACACTCTGGCACAGACGTCCAGTCTGCACGCTGGAATACAACGATATTATGTCATGACTGTGACGCAGCTTCAAAAATTCGTTTCAAACAGGAAGTACGAATTTGCTTGAAATAACGCAAAAACAACCAATTTACACTTTTTAGTGAAATATAGGTGTCCTAATAGTGTTTTTAGCAGTGTGGGATACATATACGACTGTCAACAGCTCAAAAAATGTGTTTTGGTGTTTCGTGACCCTTTAAAGGCATTCCCCCAACCCCAGCCTTCACTGGGAAATGGTGATGGTGCCACATGGGTGGAGCACACCTCTGATAAGGGGAAGCTTGAGCTCCCGCTCCTCCTCCTATAAGCTGTTTCAATGCGGTCACTTTACCCGCCCCTAACCCCAACCCCCAGTGACATTACTTGTAGAAGAAGTGCAGCAAGGAGGAGCTGGAGCTCAAGGTCCCCCTTGCTGTAGCTCAGCTTTGCTAATGTCGCTCTGCCACTTTGGGGGATGAGCAAATAATACTAAAATGAATGATTGAGATTTTACAAATTTAATTTGGAACACACCATCAGAAGAAAAAAACTTGTTCTTTTTTTATTTACATTTTCATGTTTATTGAAACAATGATGTCAATAAATACAAGTAGTAGCAAGAATCAAATGATAATATAAAAACAAAGAAGTCCAGCTGGGATTAAAGAAAGCTGGGTACAGTCACACTTTTCAAGAAAACACATCTGAGGTGGTCAGAAGTCATTTAGAGGCATCCATTTTCTTTGAAAAAATCCCCCTTAATATTCTAATCATACTGTTTCGTTCTGAAATTATTGGAAACACCCACTGTTTTGATTGGCTAACAGTGTTCCATATTTAATTTTCAAAAGTTTGACCAATCAGCTGCGTGCTTCCAATTTAAACCTCTGCATGTGATGAACAGCCTACAGTACATCCTTCATAGACATCACTGCTGTGCTTTATGTTAAAAATGCTTTAAAATGAGTGCAAATTAATAATCTGTAAAATCGGACAAAGCAATGGTGAACAAATAATAAAAAACAGTTACTCACACTGCAGTGTGACATCATTGTCATATCTTAGATAGTCTGTAAACCAACATCTTCTGCACTGAAATGAGTCATCATAGTTCCAGTATCAGTGTGCATTTATATGACAATGATCACGGAAAACTCTTAAAAGTTCTGTATTATTCTTTCCAGGTTTGTTAATGGTGATGTAAAGCAACACACAAGCACGCATACTAGTAGCCATTAGTGTACTTGCACAAGCCCAACGACTGAACATGTGATATGTATGCACATGACTGTTCTATATTTTCCAAAGTTACATACGGAAGACACTTTTCTAACTTCAATAGCATTGAAAGAGAATGATTTACAGTTACAAAACCAACTGTAAGGTGTAGATCTCAAATATAATGCACACCTTATGCATTTGTGATATTCATACATTTTTTTCCATATCAACGTTTTTCATTACTAAATTGCCTCAGATGCTAAATATCATAATTTAAAGGTCAGTGGCATTTGATGAGAATGAGGTTTACAGTCACAAAACCATCTGTAAAGTGTTAACATTGATCTCATATATAATCCACACCTTTTATATTTTTCATATTTATTATTATTATTCATAAACTGTATTATTTTTAAAGCTTAGAAGGGTTTGTGAAAAGTTTGGGATTTTAAGCCTGCAATGCTTTCTTTAATAAATGAACAGTGTTTTTTTAAAAAGTGTATAGTTTCCTTAATTCCTGCACAAACATAGGTACGTGCAGTCGTGTAAAGCATACAGAAAAATCATGCTCAAGTAAAAGTACCATTACTTGCCTAAAAATGTAGTGCAAGTAGAGTAAAAGTGTAAATATTACTCAAAATATGAGTAAAAAAAAGTAGCCCTTTCAAAAGTACTCAAGAGTAGTGAGTATGCTGTAAAAAGCTGATGCATTTACATGTAATTTGTGCATGTGTGTGTAAATGTAACATTCTGTAGTGCATTCAGTCATTGCCCAGCAGGCACACGTTGTCATAATTGATGTCAGGTGACCAAAATTTAATGTCTAACCAGCGTCTAAGGACAATGTTATTTTAACGTACAATAACGACATGAAATGACGTTGATATTTGGTCGATTTAAGGTAGTTAGAAAGTGACCAATAACATCTTAAAACCATTGTCATGTTGACATCAAATACTGACATTTATTCATCAGGTATGGCAACCAAAATTCATCTGATAGACGTCATAGTGGTAACATCAAGCCGTAACATCATCATCAGATGTTGATATTTGGTTGATTTTAGGTTTGACGTTGGACATTGACATCGGCCTGATGTTGAGTTCTGACGTTAACCTGATTTTCATTTCCAAACAGAATGCAACATCCCCATGACGTTGGGGTACAATGTCAATCTGACATCATGTTGACGTCTTGTGCCTGCTGTGTTTAAGACCATTTCAGTCATCGTACAGTAAACATCCATCATCTTCTCATCAGTGACATGCATCTAAACAGTCTCTGGGTCAATGCATGTAAAGATTTTTATCATCTTCTTGGACACTTTTAATTCTTCCAAACAGTTTGCTGAAATTATAAATGGCCCATGTCTTGAGGTTGTTCATCATGATGTGATTTACCTTCTTTGTGAGATTTGATTGGACAGGAATTACAGGAAATAGTAAAGTAGTGACTGCAGGTTGAAGGAAAGTAGTGGAGTAAAAGTACAGATACTGCACTAAAAATGTACTTAAGCGAAAGTAAAAGAACATATCTTTAAAACTACTTATTTAATTACAATTCCTGAGTAAAAGTACTCAATTACAGTAATCTGAGTATTTGTAGTTACTGTACACCACTGGGTATGTGTAACAAAACTGTATAAAAAGCCAGACTTTAGTTTTTTTTAGCCACATATCCACAGCCAGGCCAGTGCGAATTATGCTGGAAAATAAAATAAATCTGGGTTTCTATGCATTAAAAAGTAAAAGAGCTTAGCTTATAACAGACTTTGTGCATACACAAGCCATATCAAAAAGGCACATGGAGAGACAAAGGAAGTATGAAACCTTTGAAAAAGATCTGTTTGCACTGGTGTGTCTGTAAGGCCACCTGAGGTAGTTTCAGGTTGTCAGTTTCAGGTTCTAATAATAAGATAATTGAGAACTGACTGCACATTCTAGACCAAAGGACAATTCTTGTTGAAGTATTCAACATATACTCAAATTAAACCTTATTGCAGTACTATGCAATGTCACAAGGTAGCATAAAGCAAGTGAAAAGTCAATACCACATCAAGGAAGGCAAAACTGACAATACACCATACGGTGTTCAATATCAGATTAATTATTATTATATTATACTTTGAAGAATCACCAGAAATGAAAACATAGTAAGATGAGGTTGGACATACGGTTTATTTTGCTGTTGACTGAACGATCGAGCTAGCAATATGCTAATTTAAACAGTCACGTGAGAAACATAAAAATACCTACATCAAGAAAAATGCACTTTGAATTGCTTTAAATCCATAGTAGGAGACATCCAAAACAAAATTAGGAATATTTAAAATTGCATAATTAATAGGCATAATTTACATTCATACTTTACATAGGCTGCTTTATTTATCTTTATTAATGTATGCATTCTGAAGGGTATGTGCATTGATTTTATTTGTGCTTTTTTGAAACCGCAACCTCTCATTTTTAATTTCTTTTTCCTCAGCCAAACGACTTCTCCATCTCTCTCAAGGCATTGTACAAGAACAAGCATTTCAAGGTGCTGCTAAATGATGGATTCTTCTGCATTGGTCAGCGCAAGTTCAGCACCATGGAGGATCTGGTGGAACATTACAAAAAGGCCCCCATATTTACCAGTGAGCATGGAGATAAACTGTACCTGATAAAACCATTAACCTGAGCCTAGAGTCTCTGAAACCTCCTGTCATTTGTCAGCAACTTAAAAAATCCATTGGGATAGTGTGAAATCTCCTTTGATTAAATGCATTGTTCTTGAATTTAAAATTACATATAATAAAGATGCATTTGCTCCAGTTTTGCTATGGGATATTTAGCTAATTTGAATGCCACCTTTAATATACATTATATCAGGATGATAAGCTATAATTGAACAACTTTTTTCAGTGCAGCAGTTGAAAAATAATTCCTCACTTGGTCTTTGCGTCTGTGTATGTTTGTAGGCTCATTGTGTCAGTTTTAAAGTGGTAAAAATGAAGAATAAATCTCAAAATTTCACTGTAGTTTATGAGTACATGTCATTATTTGATCTAAAGAGCCTTGCCAAGGACATCGTGAGAAAGGACACAGTTGGATAATCATTCTGGGAAAGTAAAAGCCCAATATGTGACTTTAAAGCCAATATGTAATGAGATTTTTACCTGATAAATGTGTCATCATCATTTTATTGCTATGCTTTTCTTTTGTCAGTGCCAAATCTTTCGTTTTAATCTGCATTGGATTTTTACAGAAGTAGGTTATATTTCTTTTTCATTGACTTGTTGACTGTTTAACATCTTTTTCCCTAATTGTCTTTCTCAAGTACTAATTTGTAATTACAATTACAATTTGTAACAACTTGTATACTGTGAATGTTGTTTCCTTCCGCAAGAATGATTTTGTTTCATATCACTTCTTGATAAGTGTTTCTTTTAAAAATAAAGTATTGTCCATACAAGCTTGTCTTTTTTTATTTAATGTGTCTGACGATTTTAGTTAATTTATATATTAAAATATGTTTAAATAAAGTTTCTGGTTACTTTGTGTAAAATAAATTATAAAAATAACTTATAATAATATATATAACAATATACAATATCTATATCATTTTTATTATCATTATTATTTTTATTATTAGGGCGACACTGTGGCTCAGTGGTTAGCACTGTTGCCTTACAGAAAGAAGGTCACTGGTTCGAGTCCTGACTGGGCCAGTTGGCATTTCTGTGTGAAGTTTGCATGTTCTCCCTGTGTTGGCGTGAGTTTCCTTCGGCTGCTCCGGTTTAAGTGAATTGAATAATAAATTGGCCCTGGTTTATGTGTGTGCTTGTGAGAGTGTATAGCTGTTTCCCAGTACTGGGTTGCAACTAGAAGGGCATCCGCTGTGTAAAACATGTGCTTGATGAATTTGCGCTTCATTCCACTGTTGCGACCACAGATTAATAAAAGGGAATAAGCCAAAAATAAAATGAATGAATGAATGTAGTAGTACGGATAACAATGTAACAAATAAATACATGTCTAAATATAATTGATACATGATAAAATAAATCAAAGCAAATAAGTAATAAATCATAAAATAAATCAATTAAATATGTTATAAATAAAAGTCTTTATGTTAAAAGAAAAAAATTATAAATCTAAATTTCTTTGTAAAACAATAATTACTTATAAGAAGAAATAAATATGAAGGGAAAATATGTATTAGTATTAGTAGTATTTAGAAATCATAAAAATATTATTATTATTATTATTAAATAAATTGTCATTTTATTATTATTAATATTATTATTATTAGTGACATCAAGAAACTGCATATTATATAGACTACAGGAAAAGACAATAGTTCTTACAATATCAACACTAGATGAACAGTATTAAGAGCAAAACCAAAAATTAAGTGGATAAAAATAATAATAATAATGCAATAAAAAGATAAAAAATCAAGCATGAAAGATTTCATCATGTTTACGCAAAAAAGAAGTACATTTCTTATTATCAATCAATCTAATTGAATTTATTATGTTCTATTTCACATAAGAAGCCTGTAAGAGTTTGTGTTTTTTTTAACGAAACCTCTGTTTGTGAAAGTAAAATTTCCTAGCAAGTATAGAATGGAAATTTATAGTGGCTTTCAACGACTTGTTTTGATTTTCGAAATAACAAATACCATCCTTGAGGTGCAAATTACAACTCATTTTAACATCGGAAAAGTAATATGAACTTAAGCTACTGTACAATACCAATACAATGATGATACATTGTATGAAATAACAAGTGACAAATGTCTTCACACTCATTTTTACAAATGGTGCAATTATCAGTAAACTAAAAAAATAATAATATTCAAAGGATTTCTGTATTGACGACCGCCGCCATTCTCTCTCTCTCTCTCTCTCTCTCTCTCTCTCTCTCTCTTTTGGCGGGTGAGTAAACCTTGAGGGATTTTTATTATTATTGCACAAACCATGAGGAACATACATACAAAACAATATAAAAGGTGTTCATAAAAAACGAATATAACAATGTTACAAAATAAACGAATGTAAATAAAAATAAATATATTGTTTTCGATACAAAAAACAGTTCGATACAAAAAATCGATACAAAAAAAACAATTAATGTGAGAGATGACTTAGCATTTTTTTGTTTGTGTATGCGATATGTTATCAATAAATAATAAAGAGATTATTAACAATGTTTACAAGACTTTTGTTGAGTTTGTTTTACCGCCACCAGTCGGTCCTGATTGGTTCATGTGACAATGACGTAGAATGACTGCTGGCGCCGAAAATAGACGTGTGGTTTCAAAACACTCGCGCCACTCACTGTCGTCACGAAAGCGAGACTTGTATTCAGAATTAGATAACCGACCTACAATAAACCCGTGAGCGCAGCGATATTCATCGCCCATGCAGCATTTACAGTTGGCCTCATTTACAGTCAGATATTACTGAAAAGGACTCTTTGCTCAAGAGGTGGGTGTGGCCTGCAGCTCATAATTTTAACTTAATCCACGATAACAGCTTTGCTTGCCATTCTAGCTGAATGGAGACGTTTTACTGTGAATTATATGTAAAGTTAAGTAACTGGTATCTTGATTCTGCTTTATGGTACATTGGCTTTGCTCTTTAATTGTTTGTTGTCTGTTGCTTTTGTTGTTAGGACGTGGTTCAGTGAAGTTTGGTGTTTATGTTGTGATTTGCAGACATGCAGTCATCAAGCAGCTCAACAGCCTCCAGCAGCACCCCGCCAAGATACGGTGATAAAAACACAAATATCTACATATGAGAATATTAATTTATCATATCAGTGGTCCCAACTATATGCTAAATTACATTAATTAACGTTACACTGAAAAACTTTTCCCATTAAGTTTGAACAGAAGTTTAATATACGTTTTCTTGTTTGTCATCCACCATTAGCTTTCATAGATTTTATGGACGTGGGCAGCACAATGACCTTATCACAAGAACTTGCCAACTTAACAGAAGATGCAGGACAGGAGCTGGAGGCAGAGGGGAATGTTCTGTTTGGTTCAATTCAAGGCTTAATTGTTGGTTTGCGATACTACACTGGAGCGGTATGAATTGTTGCATTTTACAATAAATCAAATGTTGCGGTTAAGTTGGTTTTATATTTGTACATTTGTTCATTTTTAAGCAGTGAAAACTTAACGCTTTGAATATTCGGTCTGAAATATCATGCAAGAATGACTTCAAAACAGCACCATTTAACTGACTGTCAACAGTGGACTTTAACAGTCATTGGCTGCTAATATAATTTCCCTGTTAAGAATTTGCAAAGAATAATTTTCTGAAATTATATTACTGAGAAGAAAGTTCGAATGTACAAATATAAAACCAACTTTACCTCAATGCAGATTTGTGTGTCCAGATATCTGTACAAAAAACCAATAACACTGCTATATTTAATAATCCCACTACCATGAAATTATACAGTATTTGATAATAGGCTTTTAATAGGACTTTACTTGTTTATATTTGTTTAAAGTAATCATTTTATTACAAGTTATTATATTATTATTTTTATTATCATTTTAACACCATTTTGTCTGGTTCTGTCTATAAAGCAAATATTGCACTTTTTAAACTTATTTATTTGTTCTTGGACAATTCCTGCTTGCAAGAATTTTGGGTAGTTGTTACAATAGAACTGCACAATATGTCGCTTCAGCAACGATATCGCAATGTGCATATCCGCAATAGTCACATCGCAATATATACAATTTTGAGTCTGAATTATAGTTGACCAAGAGCTACAGAATTGTATTTAATTACTGTATTTATAAGTAATTTATGCAAAAAAGAAAAAAAATTCTCACTTAGAATTTTTGTCTTGTTTCTTGTTTTCCAAATTATCCACATTTTAAAGCAAGAAAATAAGATTATTTTACTCACCTCAATGGTTTCAATGGCAGATAATTGTCTTGTTTTGAGGAAGAACTCATTATTTCTTCTGAAGTTGAAAACAAAACAATATTATTTACTTAATCTAAATATTTTTAGATATTTGGACTAGAAATGAGACAAAGCAAATTAAGAAAAGCATTTTTTTTGCATTTTGATTGTTTTAATTTCTGTACCTGAATAATGCTAGACTCCCCAGAAAATATTCATATCGCAATATTTATTGCAAAAAAAAAAGAAAATTGCAATATCAGATTTTTCTAATATTGTGCAGTCCTACTTTACAATAAGATTCCATGAGTTAGCAATAATTCTAATTAATATAATTATTTTTGATAGTGTATCAGTCTATTTTAACATTAACCACACAATCTGCAAGTGGAAACAGAAAAAAAAACATATATTACAATGATAGTTCACCCAAAAATAAACATTTCCTCACCCTTTTCTTTTACTTAGGTGGTTTTAAGAATTTGTACATTTCTTCTGATGAACACAAATTAAGATTGAAGAACGTTGAAAAAAAGGCAGCCACTTACATCCATAATAGAATCAAAGCATTCTATGAAAGTTAATAAGTGTTCAGTGTATCTTTTCTATTAAACAGAAGAAACTCAAACAAGCTATGGAACAAGTGAGGTTGAGTAAATGATGACAGAATTAATTTCTGGGTGAACTATTCTGTTAATCTGAGAACATTTTGTGACCTTTTCTTAACATGATTTTTTTCTTAAAATTGGCCAATTAATTCATCTGTGAAAGGGTTGGCATCTAGCTAGGTACATCTTGTGTCAGGTTCCCCTTGCATAAAGATACGACGATTGATAAAACAAAATCAGAATTATATGTTGCAGCACAACATGGCTTATTTACATATCAAATTTATTCTCCCGCCATCTGAACCTGCTCAATATCTCTTACCCCTTCATCACCTGAGAGAAACAAGGGATCTATGTAGTACCCCATCTCACCATGCAGTATAGAGTGCCCTCTAGGGGTAAAATAAAAACATAGAATCTAATATGACTGATTATGTTTCATAAAAAAAATATTTGATTGTGACACATGCCGCAGGTCAATAAAGGAGAGATGGTATCCTTGGTGAGAGAGCCGCACAATCCCTATGACCGAAATGCAGTGATGGTTGCCAATGTGTATGGCAGTCAGGTGGGGCACATCAAGAAAGAGCTGGCAGCTGCAATGGCCTACATTATGGACAACAAACTGGCCAGGGTGGAGGGGTACTGTGCTGTTTTTTTATTTTATTTTTTTACACGCGTTTAAAGCAATTTCTCAAGTTTATTTAAAATGTTTTTTAATAAATGAATTAAATAAATGGACTTTTTGTAATTCAATTGCAACAGCTTCTTTTATATTTGATCTTTTAATAGGATTGTGCCCTACGGAGAGAAAAATAAGTTCTCTATGCCAGTGATTCTCACCTTTTGGGGTAAAGAGGAGAACAGGGAGGTTGTGAATAATCTGATGATAGGCTTTGGTTTCAATCTGGACTTCAGAGGTTCATTCAGTAGTTTATTTGTTGGTTATTGCTCTTTGTTGAACACTTTATGTTTGTGCTATTGACCTTTTTTTGTTCTTGCAGGAGGTTCTTCACAAACATCTCTGGGAAGAGATCTTCTTGGATTATCCCCAAAACCATCTGCCATTCCTTTGTCTGCTGAAGAGGTACTTTTTTTGTGACACATTTCTTTTAGTCATAAAAAGCTAATACATTTTTTTATGTTTTAAAATGGTAAAATATAGATAAGTGGTTCTCAGCTTTCTTTCTTTCTTTCTTTCTTTCTTTCTTTCTTTCTTTCTTTCTTTCTTTCTTTCTTTCTTTCTTTCTTTCTTTCTTTCTTTCATTCAAATACTGACATAGTACCAGCAAAAATGTTTAAATAATCAAACATTAAAGGCACAGTATAATGTATAATGCATATTTACTACATACAAAGGTGTAGTTTGATGACCCTGTGACTGAGTGTGAAATCATGGGATCATGAGATTTGTTGTCTTTATTACATCTTAATGGGCTCCTGCAGAAAACATTTTCATGGATGAGCTAAAAATTTTAAAAAGTATTATCATTGTAGTATGAAGCAGAGTAAAGTTCATTGCACACTGAGTCTGAAATTTTAAATGACCTCACGTTGTGGTAAGGAAATTTACACGCTGCCTCCATAAATTATGTCCATAATAAACAAATTAGCATCAGGTTCTATTTCCCCGCCCATTTTTTGCATCCATAGTAAGTGTTTTGAGAGGTGTTTTGACTGAACTGAGATTTGTTTTGACTGCAACTGTAGGAGCAAAAGCATCACTACTTGAATTGACTTTGAATTGCAGTAATAGATTAATTATTACTCCTCGGTAGGCCCACACGGAATCTGTGCGCAGAAGTCTGCAGATTTTTAGCCCATCAGTGTATTTATTTGCTTGTGTAAATTTAAATTTATTCAGATTTTAAATTAATTTCAATAATATTATTGACTAATATAAAAATGTTCATATAATTTATTTACAATACAGTTTGTGAAGTAATATTTTTTGTCTTAGTATTATATGAGAGACTTGCTTTTGTTTACCAAATAAGTGGATTTAATTGAATTTGCATTAAACATTAAAGTTAAAAAGGTATTATTTTTATTTCAAATATTAAGTTTTTAGTTGTAATACTCTCAAAATTATTCAGCATTAATCCTCAGATTTTTTTAGACTTTTTTTTGGACTTCAGATGCTAAGACCTTAAGGCTGAAAGCAAAACGAGAGCTCAGAAGCAATTGCTGATGAGAGATGAGTACCAAGTGGCACAAAATCAGCAGAACTTTGATGTCACTGCGAACTGTTTCTGGTTCTTCTGTCCGAGATCACATGGGGAAGGAAGCAGCACAGTTTTATCATAAATAAAATATGTTTAGGGTGTTATAACGCTGCTCTGTGCAGTCTAATAAAACAAAGATCACATTAAAGCATCTTGGTCGTTTCTCTGTTTTCTAAAATACCTAACTGGAAATGGGAGAATTTATGATGTCACTAGCATGACGACACAGGACACTGGTCGTGTCACTAGTTAAAATTGCTTATTTCTTTGGATTTTAGTGTTCTTTGAAACATTTAAGATAACTTAAGTACAAAAGTCAGGAAAAGAACACTATTAGATATTTTAATAAGAAAAAAAAACTTACATACTATGCCTTTTAAAATAATAATACGTTTAAAAATAATAGTAATAATAAAACTTTATTTTGTTCCATCTTATCAGCTGAAAAATGCCTTTGACAAGCTATTTGATGATTTAATGGAAGATAAAACGAAAGAAATGGAGCCAGCAGAGGTGAGCACGGACTAAATGTTGTTTTTGTTTACTGTCAGTCATGTACTAATGTGTTCATGTCTGACTGTACAGGCAGTATGTACTCCTCTGCTGTCCCATCAGAAGCAGGCCCTCTCGTGGATGAGCTCTCGTGAAAACAGCAATGATCTGCCCCCGTTTTGGGAGGAGGACAAAGGCCTCTACTTTAATGTTCTCACTAACTTTGCTGTGAAGAAGCCACCAGAGAAAGTGCTTGGAGGGATTTTGGCTGATGATATGGGGCTGGTCAGATGACTGAATGTTGTTATTTTAGTGCTCGGTAAGCTCTGCTTGTGTAGTCACAAATGTTGTGCTGCGTTTCAGGGGAAAACCCTCACCACTATTGCCTTGATAGTCTCGAATTTTCGCAACGGGAAGCCTCTGCCACTGGAAAAATGTGTAAGATGCAAATAAACATATTTCTTCATGTTTTGTTGAAATAATGAAACTAATTACTGTGAGACTGGCCAAAATGTAATGATGCATCACATCAAAAACACCACTTTTCAGAAAGGACCATCCATGCCTTCTGCTAAGAGAAAGCAAGCAACTTCCAAAGGTAAGAAAGTAGCCCATCATCTGGAAATAGAAAACTGTTTTAATGTTTAGGTTTTATTCATTTATATTTAAAAAGTTTTTTTTTGTTATTATTATTTTTACAGAGAAAGGTGTAGACAGTGAAGAATCTCAGGAATCAATGGGTTTATCCCCATTAAAAAGACATGATGACACTGTTAGGGAAAATGGACCTCAGAAGAAAAGTTGGTTTCTCTATTTTTGAAAAAAAAAAAAAAAAAGATTGCCTAATATATATTTAGTAAACCTTGATACACACATCTTTTTATTTTATGTATATATTTAGGTTTTATTTGGTGAATACATTTAATATACATTTATATACATTTTTAAAGTAATGTAGAAGTTGTTTGTCACTTTTAATAAATTATTATGTGTTTTTCGTTAATTTCTCTCCCTTTTTTTTTTTTTTACTGACTTTTTTTTATGGGACCTGCAAAATGCATTTATGTTCATTTATGTTTATGCATGCGACTGACACTTTTGTGCAAATGTTATTGTTCAAATTTGCATTGATTTTATTTTCATCTCACATTGGTTTGTGTTTCTTATAGCAAAAACCACAAAGAAAAAGTCTGCCAACACCAAGAAAGGTACTTATTTCCTTTTTTTCTGGTAAGTTGATGCTTGATATATTTTCTTCATCTTGCTCTCACATACATAGCAGTGGTTCTGCTGGATGATGTGGGATTCGCTGCCGCTCTAGAGTGCAGTTCCTCACAGGTTGTGCCTTCAAAAAAGTGTGTGAAGAAGAGCTCTGGTGAGTGTAATGCTGATGAGAATTTCTTCAGATTATTTACTGAGATTTCAAGATTGTGTAAAGCAATTAGTCTGCTTTGTGTGTTGTAGTACCATCTGAAATCAGTGCGGGCTCTGTGGCCAGAGCCACTTTAATTGTATGTCCACTGTCTGTCCTTAGCAACTGGCTGGTGAGTGTTTAAAATCAGCTAATTGAAACAAACACATACACACACACACACACACACACACACACACACACATTTTTTATTTGTTTTAAAAAGATCATTAACTCGCATTGCTCTCATTTGTGCTTCATCTCAATCCAGGACCAGTTTGAGCAACATATCCGAACAGATGTCACAGTAAAAGTGTACCTGTACTATGGTTCTGAGCGCAATAGATCAGTCAGCCTTTTGTCAGAGCAAGATGTGGTTCTCACAACATACAACGTGCTTTCCTCTGATTTCGGGGTGAGTGGATTTAAACAGTCTTGCTGTTTCTGTTGTTGGTAGTAGTAACTGAAGAAAACTGACAGGAGGCTTATAAAATTTGGCATAAATACTTGGCAGGGTGCTATTTGCACAAAAATAGTTGTCTTTTACTATAAAGCTTATAGCGATGTGTCATTTTTAAAAGGCTCATTATTATGTTATTTTTACTTTGTGGAAAAGTGGCAGATACTTCAGGATCTGCATCTCGGTGTATTACAAGATATTACTAAATGGTATGTACTGTAAAATAAATGGACCTGCTGATCAGTAAAGATTTCCTCAAAAGTCCCAAAAAGAAGCCTTGATTTTGATTGTGGAACCAATATGAGCTACACGCATGTTGTGGCAAATATGCCAGGCTGACAGACACTACATCCTTTTTCATTTGTACGCCGTTATACATTTTTTCTAACATTAAATACCCATGCATTTATGCTTGTGTACAGATGAAAAAGGAGAAGAATTGGGAACAGAAATGCATAAACTTTGAACTCTACTCAGTAGAATCAGATTATCAGCTAAATCAACTTTCTTTTCTGTTCATGGGACAGTCTCAATGGCTCACCTAAACAGTCATGAACTTAGTTAGTGTGAATTTACTTTTTCCAAGTGGACATTTTAACACAGTGTCTATTTACAATATACAATCCACCTTGTTGGCAGAGAATGTAATGAGGCTGCAATAGTGTCCAGGCTGTCCACACATTAATTCCACTAACCTTTTTGTCTGGTCAGGTTTGAATAGAAATGCAGTGTGGTTGAACTTGTGTCTAATTTCATTGGTTATTCTTTAAAAAAAATGAAGTCATGCATGTCAGGTTTGGGTAAAAAAATATTTTAGGGTGATTGGCTTTTGGAATGAATTTTAGGACCAGAGAAGACCAGTTTTTGACATGGTGAAATAAATAAGCAACTTTTTAATAATGTACCTTTTTTAAATTGAACCCTCATTCTGCAGAACAAAGCCAGCAGTCCTTTGCATAATGTGAAGTGGCTGAGAGTGGTTCTGGATGAGGGTCACGTTGTCAGAAACCCCAACGCTCTTCAGAGCAAAGCTGTACTGGAGCTCCAGTCAGAGCGCAGGTGGATCCTGTCAGGTACATTCACTTACAGTACCACTGGAGGTTGGCAGATTCCTCCCTCAGTCTCAGTCCTAGGTAGTTTCCTCATTGACATGGTTTGCCCTTTTATAGCTTCTAAAGGGCAGATTATTTAAGGAATAATTTTAACCAAAAAATAATAAAATTCCTTATTATTATTATTATTATTATTATTATTATTATTATTATTATTATTATTTACTCAGTCCGATGCCATTTAAGGTGTTTATGACTTTCTTCAGCCGAGGGGAAATTTGTATTTTTCTCCGTCTAATGCAAGTGAATGTAACTCAGCGAATAGACTGTTGGAAATTCAGATTTATGCAGCGTCACAGTAATACACACGTCCACAGCTGTCAAATTTTTTGAAAAAATTAAATGTTATACTTTTTGACTACAGTTGCTAGTCTTGTTTCAGCTCTGCAATATATATGTGATGGTTTAGTTCACAAACTCTCACATAAAATATGCAGACTGGGAAGGTCAAGGAAGAACCAAGACCATTGTTTGTGTGGACGTTGTGCTTTGACCAAAAGTCTTGTGCTTTGACCAAATGCACTCAATCTTTGCATTAGTGTATGAGAATATTTCTAGTTGAGTAATTCAAAGAGATTTCTTCTTAATTCAAAATCATCTAAAACAACAGTATGACGGGTACTTATGTAACATTTGCAGATTCCTTTGTAAGCAATGTGGCAGTTCTTTTGACTCCTCTATATAGAGAATTCATGTCAGCTGAGAGGCTGTGAACTAGATGGTACTCGTTTAGTTTTTTCCTCTAAACAAAATGAGTTGCAAAGCTCCTTATTTGTTAGCTGGGTTTGTGTGGATTACTTCAAAACTGCCTAGATGTTGATTTTTGATAGAGTATGTTGAGCAGTCTCTTGAATTAAATGGAGTAAAATCCTCAAATGTTTCTCTCAAAACGTTTTCCTCGTCAGCTGAAGAATATAAATCGCATACATCTTTTGGGGGTAAATAATCAGAAAAAAAATAATTAATCTTAGTACCTATGAAGGACATCCATCTAGATATTGTTAGATGAACAACAGTGAAACACAAGGACCCGACATGGACAAATACCTGTCAGCCATTAAATCCATCACAGAAAGTTTACTGAAGATAATTTGCAGTTAATAGTACAGCAGAAGCCAGCTTCAGCACTCACACAGAGTTTGTTTGTAGGCCGCTCTCATACAGTCTCAAAGTCACATCAATTAACCTCTAAAATATCATTACTAACGGCATCATACATGTAGATAAATTAGACAATCTTTACATGTGTGCGTAAAATTCAGAGCAAAATCTGAAATCTAAAAAGATTACTTAAGCAACAAGTCTCCTCTCATAAAAAACACATACACAAAGTATGCCTATCTACTTCAAGGATGTCTTGCTCTCTAGTAGGCATCTTGTCGGAATGGTACACCGTTTGGTGTTTGGTGACCCCTGATCTAGTCTCTTAAACACAAATTCAAATGTATTAATAATCATAACACTAAAAGGGTATTTGCCAATCCTGGAGGGGTCATCACCTGGACAGCCACTTCTTTAATCTGTATCTTGACTTTCAGGAACCCCCATTCAGAACTCTCTGAAGGATCTGTTCATGCTGCTGTCTTTCTTGAAGCTGAAGCCGTTTGATGTGAAAGAGTGGTGGAGCAGAATCATTCAGAGGCCTGTGACCATGGGAGACAGAGTTGGGCTGAAGTATGTTCATAAATGCTGCATCCAAAATAACATGTTACCAATCTCTCAAATTAAATGAACTCCTCTAGCATTTGAATGTGTTATCAGGAACTTGCAAGCGCTGGTGAAGGGCATCACACTGAGACGCACTAAGAACAGTAAAGTGGGCGGACGGACGTTGGTTCAGCTACCAGAGCGGAGAGTGTTTGTGCAGTATGTAACTCTTTCTGGGATGGAGAGGGAAAAGTATGAACGAGTCAAGGGGGAGGGCAAGAATATCGTCGGCAGGTGTGTGTAGTTTTGTTACAGCTTCTAAAATCTTTAACATTAGAGCATGTTTAAAGTCTGAAAATTGTGTCTTCACAGATATTTCCAAGAGGGAACGTTCATGGCAAACTATGCTGATGTGTTGACCATCTTGATGCGTCTGAGACAGTGCTGCTGCCACCCCAGTCTGGTGGGCAATTACACAGCGGCAGGTATGAAGGAAAGATTAGCCACTGGTTGCTTTCAGTTGTCCATGTTTTCCCAACATTATGTCCATCTCATTAATATATGAAATGTGCTGTATTTTATATATTAAAGTGATATAATTCAATTCATCTTTATTTCTATAGCGCTTTTACAATGTAGATAGCAGCTTAACACAGAAGATTAAGTAAATGTATATATATGTATATATATATATAAAATTGTGGATTTAATAGTTGTTAACTTTTTCCTTACTAATATTTTTTGAGGTACCAGCCACCGCCAGTGTTTTGATGATTTTTACCTAAATCATCCTCTGATTATTTTCTGCTAAATATCTAAATGGAGAACCGAACCTCTGCTTTTAAATAAATTTGATCAAAAACTCTCAAATCTTTTGACAAAAAAAGAGAAAAGGGCATTTTTTTTCCTCAAAGTTATTCCTGCATTTTCAAGCATGCATACTGTACATCCGTGTGTAAAACCCATAGATAACTTTATCCAGATCAATAATGGCAGAATTGTCATATAAGACTTGTGAGAATTGTGATATAGAATTGTGAGATATAAACTCAAATTTTAGTGAGTTAAAGTCCATTCAGGGAATTAAACATATATGTTTTAAAAATATTGGCATAATGCAATTTTGGTATTGTAAATAGTATTCAGATGTGATGTATGTTCTGGAAAATACTGTAGATTGTTTTCAGTTAAAATCATATTAAAAGAAACAATTTCTTCCCGCAGTTTCTTCCCTTAGGCAATCCATCTTATGAACACATTATGATAGTTAATAATTGACATGATAGATAATTGTAAAACAAACATCACTACTTTTTATACACATGTACACTTATATTTATTAAACATATTTTACATGCCAGTTTGCACATTACAGCTGCACATATAATGTTGTATATTGAAATATATCTGTACATACACTTGTATATGCACAATTTGTATATTTGCATTCACTACTTGCTTCTATTTTTAAAATATATTAATTATTTGTTTTTTGTCCTGTCTCTGTAATTCTGTTGTGCAGTAGAAGCTCTGTCACGAACACAAAGCTGTTCATATGTGTAAACATACCTGGCAATAAAGCTTTCCGATTCTGATATTTAGATTCCGATTAATATCTTAAATATGGACAAAACTGCATGTAAGAGTAAGTGCACTGACTACTAACTATAGATATACTAAAAATGCTTAAACTATAGACATACCCTAAGACAGACCATACAAGTACTTTTACATAAGACAAAACAACATTGTAGTAATGTTTAAATAACATTTAACAAACATTATTAGTAAAAAGAATTGTTAACATTTCAAACTTTACAACACAACTGTTTAGAAAACTACTACTACTACCGCTGCATGTGCATAGTGGTTAAAAACCCCATCTTTATTTAATCAAATGCTTTAAATGTGCATTAGATGTTCCTGGGACGCCTAGTGAGCTGCGGGAGCGTTTGATCCAGAAGATCACATTAGTGCTGAACTCGGGCTCAGATGAGGAGTGTGCCATCTGTCTGGACTCCCTCCGTCAGCCCGTCATCACCTACTGTGCTCATGTGTTCTGCAGACCCTGCATCTGTGAGGTCATCCGCTCGGAGAAGGTCAGCACTGCTTCATCATCTCTGAGCTTTTCTGAAGACTTCTCCTGTGTTTTATATGGTTTGTGTCTTTTAGGAGCAGGCCAAGTGTCCTCTGTGTCGAGCTCAGATCAAGACCAAAGAACTAGTGGAGTATCCTGGAGAACAAGCGGAGACTCGGTCAGACACTGGAGAAAACTGGAGATCCAGCTCCAAAGTAAACTCAACTTTTGTCAATATTTATCTGATCTCTTAACTCTTTTTTATTGTTGGGATTGCTTGAAATAAATTTTTTGTAAATTTATGGAGGGATGATTTTTGAAGATATAAAAACAAGGATAAAACTTTATTATTGTTAAAAGGACAGGAGGAAAAGTTGTTGTGATGCCCAAAAATATGTTCTACTCTGAATCATAATGCAAGGCAAGTGAAAATGTATACTTCTATTCGTAAATGTATAGTACTTTGCTTTGTCTTCACAAACTTGAAGGTGGCAAATTTATTTTCTATGACACTCACCGGCCACTTTATTAGGTACACCTGTCCAACTTCTCATTAACGCAAATTTCTAATCAGCCAATCACATGGCAGCAACTCAATGAATTTTAGGCATATAGACATGGTCAAGACGATCTGCTGCAGTTCAAACCGAGTATTAGCAATGGTAAGAAAAGTGATTTTGAACGTGGCATGGCTGTTGATGCCAAACGGGTTGGTCTGAGTATTTCAGAAACTGATGATCTACTTGGATTTTCAGACACAACCATCTCAAGGGTTTACACAGAATGGTCTAAAAAGAGAAAATGTCAAGTAAGCGGCAGTTCTGTGGGCGCAAATGCCTTGTTGATGCTAGAGGTCAAAGGAGAATGATCAGACTGGTTTGAGCTGATAGAAAGCAAACAGTAATTCAAGTAACCACTCGTTACAACCGAGGTATGCAGAAGAGCATCTCTTAACTCACAACATGTCCAACCTTGAGGCGGATGGGCTACAGCAGCAGAAGACCACATCAGGTGCCTCTCCTGTCAGCTTAGAACAGAAAACTGAGGTTACAATTCACACAGGCTCACCAAAATTGGATAAAAGAAGATTGGAAAAACGTTGCCTGGTCTGATGAGTCTTGATTGCTGCTGTGACATTCGGATGTTAGGGTCAGAATTTGGTGTCAACAACATGAAAGCACGGATCCATCCTGCCTTGTATCAACAGTTCAGGCTGGTGGTTTAATGGTGTGGGGGATATTTTCTTGGTACACTTTGGGCCCATTAGTACCAACTGAGCATCGTGTCAACGCCACAGCCTACCTGAGTATTGTTACTGACCATGTCCATGCCTCTATGACCACAGTGTACCAATCTTCTGATGGCTACTTCCAGCAGGATAACCCGCCATGTCATAAAGCACGAATCATCTCAGACTGGTTTCTTCACAGTACTCAAATGACCTCCACAGTCACCAGTTCTTAACAGAGCACCTTTGGGATGTGGTGGAACGGGACATTCGCTTAATGGACGGGCACCCAACAAATCGGCAGTAACTGCTTGTTGCCATCATGTCAATATGGACCAAAAGAGTAAGGAATATCTGAGGAATATTTTCAGCACCTTTTTGAATCTATGCCACAAAGAATTAAGGCTGTTCTGAAGGCAAAAGGGGTCCAACCTGGTACTAGTAAAGTTTACCTAATAAAGTGGCTTGTGTGTGTGTGCGTGCGCGTGCGTGTCTGTGTGTGTGTGTACACACACAGTTGAAATCAGAATTATTAAACCCCCTTAATTTTTTTTATATTTCCCAAATAATGTTTAACAAGGCAAGGAAATTTTCTGTGTCTGATAATATTTTTTCTTCTGGAGAAAGTCTTATTTGTTTTATTTAGACTAGAATAAAAGTTTTTATTTTTTTTAAACCATTTTAAATTAAAAATGATTAGCCCCTTTAAACTATATTTTTTTTCAACAGTCTACAGAGCAAATAACAATAACTTGTCTAATTACCCTAACCTGCCTAGTTAATCTGATTAACCAAGTTAAGCCTTTAAATGTCACTTTAAGCTTTATAGAAGTGTCTTGAAAAATAATAAGTGTGTGTGTGTGCGTGCGTGCGTGTTTGTGTTGTGTGTGTGTGTGTTTTTTTATTTAAAAATGCTGCCCTGGTAAGCATTATAGACTTGTTTAATTTTTTGTGTTTGTTTTCTGAAGCTTGTTGTCATTATGAGTAGCCATGTTTCAGAACTTTACTTCTCCTTTTTGCAGGCGCTCGCTTTGATGAGCAACCTGTTGAAACTCCGCAATGAAGATCCCACTGTCAAGAGTATGGTGGTCTCTCAGTTCACCAGGTTTCTAGATGTTCTTGAGGTCGCCTTAAGGTACAGTCTTCATCCTGGAGATTAAGGTAAACTACAGCCTGAAATCAGCCATGACTTTGTTGATGCTGCTTGTGTCTGCAGGGAATATGGCTTCTCTTTCACTCGCCTGGACGGCTCTCTGATCCAGAGGGCCAGAGCAAAGGCCATCGAGGACTTTCAAGACTCCACTCCGGGAAGCCCCACAATAATGTTACTATCACTCAAAGCTGGAGGCGTTGGGCTTAATCTGACCGCAGCCTCCCAAGTCTTCGTGATGGACCCTGTGAGTGCTGGGATAGCCAGTAATGTTTGAGTGTGTTCACACATCTATAATGAGCAATGAATTGAGGCTAAGGAAGTCAAAGAGCTGATTTGTTCATGATGTAATGTGCTGTTTGTTCAGGCCTGGAATCCTGCGGCTGAAGATCAGTGTGTAGACAGATGTCATAGACTGGGCCAGAGCAGAGATGTGGTGATCACTAAGGTACGCTCTTTGATTTCTGCTGTGGCAGGCGCTCAGAGGAATGTTAGCGGCTGATTCCAATAGCTATTATTTCGCGTCTGGCGTTTTTCTCAGTGGTAAACAGAAGTGCTGACAAATGTAACAGAGCAAGACGTTAATGGCTTTCTCTTTAGTCAATGACTACTAGTTTTATTATTAGCAGTTGTTGGTAAAAATTTTGATCAAAGGTTTACAACTTGGGAAAACTGACACATATTTACAGTGTGTGATGTTTCCTGTCATGGTATTGAAGGAATCGTCCACCTAAAAATGAAAATGTATCATCATTTACTCATCCTCATGTTATGCCAAACCTGTAGGACTTTACATTTTCAAAACAGAGGATATTAAAATGAATATTGATGACTATACTTTAGTTGAGTACTGGGGGAAAAACATTGAGTAAGAATTCTAAATCAATTAGTTTGTGTTCGAAGGAATAAAATGAAGCAACAGGTTTGGAATGACAATGATAATTTCATTATTTTGGAGTGTTGAAACATCTCTTTAAGAATGTGTTGCATATAACCATGAACACATTGAGTAAGCCAGTGTGTCAATAAGTCAATTTAACCTGTATCCTGCTAATATATGGTAACTTCACTGACATTGATTACAATATTATTTACAAAAAAAAAAAGACATTAAAGTTGAAAAGTATTGTAATGACCCCTATTAACTCGTGTCAAAGAGTTACCTATAAAGGGTCAAACTTTCATAGACTTTTCTCATAGTACAGGATTCTAGTGACAAAACTACATTCTCTTCACTGTGGTGCTCACACTACACAGCAGGCTTGTGTCATCAGTTGTCATGTAAGCAGGGTTCATACGGACATGGAAGACCTGGAAAAGTCATGGAATTTTGACATGACATTTTCCAGGCCTGGAAAAGTTTTGAAAAAAAAAAAAAAACACAAAGTTTTGGAAAAATTATGGAAATTAGTTGAACAAATATCTGCATGGTTGAATTAGGGCTGCGCAACTTTGGAAAAATCTGACATTACAGTATTTTGTATTTCTGTGATATACTGTATATTGCGATGTGTATACACTTTCACCAAATGATTTAACAGGTTTAGGTGGATTGATTGGGGGGATTTTGAAGAGGAGTGATTTGAACAATATAACAAATAAATACAAGCATAGATAAATAAAGTATAGTAAACATAAAAGTGAATTATACTTTTCAGCTATTCAATATTCCAGTACAGAAATTGAATAATCAACATTGTATGATCTTCACTGTATATAATTTAATCTTTATTAAAGTTACAAAAAAAATTGTGGCTGGATGTTTTAACATTTGAAATATTGAAATGTTCACTCAGTCACAGGGATAGTTTACTCAAAGATTCAAATGTACTCAGTGTTTACTTACACTTTACTTGTTTCAATACTATTGGAATTATTCCATTATATTCTTTTTGTGTTCATTAAAAAAAAAAAAAAAAAAACTCCTAAATGTTTGTAACAAGTGAAAGGTGAAATGAAATTTTTTTTAAACTCCACTATGATTAAACTATAATCTCAACATTGCATATCCTGCGATGTGACTATTGCGGATGCACACATTGCAATATCGATGCTGAAATTATATATTGTTAGCCTTAACTTGAATATAGGTTAGTTGTCTTTACTTTTCTGTCCTTGGCCAAAAACTTGCTCACATAGTTGGTGCTGCGTAAACATTATCTAAATCAATTTTACATAGATATAAAAACAAATTAGAATATTTACTATGTAAATGTAGACAATACGTCATGAAAATGTACTTGAAAGTTCTGGAAAAGTCACAAAATTTTAGTAGTAAACGTGTTTGAATCTGGGTTAAGGAATATTGTATATCTAGACAATTGTTCTCACAGGATTATAAGCAGCCTGACACAAAGCAGAAAAAATGGCTTTTTTCTGAAAAAAAAAAAAAAAAAAAAACACCTAGATGTACATTATCCCAGTTATTACACAGCTACTTGCAACAAACTAAACAATTAGACGCAAAAACATTGATCTGGGCTGTAATAACTTACAATAACCTAAACGTAAATGAATTATGAATTAAATATAAAGCCGAAAGAAACGGCTGCATGCAACCTACACTAACAACTAAAAGTGGATATGAATGTGTTGACTAATGATCAAGTTGATTCACAGCACTTGCATGAGCCTGTTAGTTTGTGAATCAGAACCAATCAAATTGACCAATCAGAATTAGGTATTCCAGAGTCATGTAAAAAATATCACACACACACACACCACAATGCTGCCAAAGTGAGGGGAAAATGCTTCTTTATTGAAATCGTACACTGCAACATGGGAGAAAAGCTCATTCTGTGACATCAATGTCTACACAATATAGGACAATTGATGACTGCCAGTGGGTTTGAGGTAAAAGGAGATCGAAGGACAAATCATTTTAAAATATAAAATACTTCAAATACAAATTATTGCTTACAGCCAAATCCACCAGTGCAACAAAAGAATTTATGGCAACCAGACTGAAATATAAAAATAAATAATGGTCTTCCATTCAAAGTAGGCGTGTTCAGCAATACTTTCAGGTGTTTTAAATCAAGTACTGATGTGCGTCCTGATTACAACAGTCACACATCCAGCTGATTTGTCACAGTGTTTTCCCTTAAGATGACATGAACAGAAATTAAACAGCAGATGATTACTGTCATTAAGAGCTTATATGTAGCTCTACTTAGGAAATTAAGGTTTTAGTCAATCAGCCATAGTTTGTCATTTACAGTTAAAAAGTCAGCATTAGTCATATCAGACCATATACTGTTCAATTTAAGCCACGTCATTTTAAAATGAAACTTTCCTGTTTTCTGTTGTTTAGTTTATCGTGAAGGACTCAGTGGAGGAGAACATGGTGAAGATTCAGAAAAAGAAGCAAGAGCTGGTGGATAAAGCTTTTGGAGTGAAAAACTCACAGGATGCAAAACAGGCCCGGATAGATGATATTCGAGCACTCATGGAGCTTTAGTTTTCCTGCTAACATTAGTGAAGTTCAGTCGTTTATTAAAGCAAATCCTTTAAAAAAAAAGACTTGTTTTTTTTTAACACTACTTTATATGCAGTTTGTCAACAGGATTATCTGAGTTTATGGGACTCTTTTTGGTAGATTATTAATTTCAGATGTTACAAGTGTGGGGGAAAGTAACAGGAAGGTTACAGTCAACTACAATATAACTATTAGCTGTAACCAGGTGTAGAAAAACCCTTGTCACTGGTACAGGAGTAAGCATGCAGAGTGATCTTAGAATCACACAATAAGAGAGTTGCTGATGTGTATCAGAGTTATCAGTTAAGCAAGTTTGCAGCACACTAGTTGTTTTGTAAACAAGGTCTTTGCAAAGGTGGCCAGAAGATAAGTGAACAGTTTTGGTTGCCCAATTTATATTTGGGACGTTTAAAAAAAAAATAAATAAATAAAAAAAAAAAGGGAATTATATTGTTTGCTTTATTTTTTTTTCCCCCTCAATGTTTCTGATCTTTCAAAAACAAAGGCAAATAAGGAGGTAAGACCTGAATGTTGTGAGACCATAATCATGTTATGGCATGATGAACAAGAGAAAGATAACAGTAGTGTATTGTTCAGCGAGATCAGAAACATTGTGTCAATGTCTGGTGCAAACAGACCACAGTATGGTAAAGGTTAAGTGCATAGGGCTGCATAGATGATTTGGACGGTAGAAAAATCAAAATGCACAATAATTTCTTTCTCCAAATGTTTTATGGACTGTACATACATACATACTCCAGTACAAAACTAGATCTGATTGTCTACATCTCACTTAAGGAAGGAATCTAGCTTTTTCTCTATGTTGTCAAAAGAGTCCATTCCCATGTAGTCCGCTTGACCCTGTTCCCACTTCTGCTTCCGCTCCTGAGACGACATCGGAGGTGAAGGGGGATGGGATAAGTGCATCTGACCCACGTCAACATGGATATCACCCTGAGGGGGCAAATCAAAATCAAAAGCAAATATCAGAAACTGTGGAATTCGAATTCTTTGCAATCTTGTCTGTCGTACTAGCAGCATTTACATTAATAAAAAATTAAATAAAAACATTGCACCAAATAAACTAAGCAGCAATTTAAAAAAAATTCATATTACATGTATAAACTGCAAATATCTCTTAATGTACTAGCCAAGTTCACTGTATGGTTTTTCACACCAAATAAAATATGCAACAGTGTGCATTTAAAAATAAATCATTCTAATTCTGTTTTCTTGTATAAGAAATCCTTACACAAGACAGAACTAGTCATAGTCCTCATTTCCACATTTTGCCTCTATGACTGGCAGTGTGGAGCCGTGAAAGCTCTGCTCACCTCTGTGCAACCAGAATAGAAGGGTTGGTCCCCGTACTCCTCCTTCATGAGAGCCAACACTGAAGAACTGAACAGCTCCCACCACTGCAGCAGGTAGTTGGGGTGCATATCAGCATCGTGGGACTGTCCCTTGACCGTTTTGCTTGCGGTGTCAAAACTGTAATCCCATGGTTTGACTTTGCCAAGGAAATGAACTACCTTGGCATCATGGCCGTATCTAGAGGAACAAGGAATGATCAGATCGTTCCGCCAAAATTACAAGGATTTAGAAAATCCAAAACACTGGCCAATCGGAAGTTCTAAAGAGAGATCAGCCAAATGGGTCAAATTTGATACTCCCTTAAATTGTTTTGGGCATTTGATGGCATCCTAAAAACGTCCAATAAAAAGTACATCTAAATCAGAGCTTGACTAAGCTCACATGTTGGTAATGGAAAATAGATCATGTAGCAAACTATTCAAAATGACATTTAGGCTCTGTGTAAAGACCCTAAAATAGCCTCCTCTATTTTGGATTGGGAGGAAGTTGCAGTGCAAAGCAAAGAACAGAAAAGATTTCTGGTGCCGTTTTCAGCTCTTGTTACAACGTAGCAACACAAACAGGCTTTCATTTGACCTTGGCACCTTTTATGATGCAGACAAATATTTACAAACTAGCATTTACAACATTAATGAAAAATGTGACTAAACGACTATACAAATAAAATTGATTGTATTTGTGCAGACTCCTCGTCCAAATTAGGCCATTTATGGATAAATGACAAACCCTCAAATGTCGCAGACATGAACCAAATACTTCATTTCTAAATGAATCAGCTATGTTTAATGAATCAAGTGACTGCGTTAAGTTGTGAATCAATAACTTAAACCAATTAAATCAGGAACTAAATCCTAAAAACACTTGCTCTGAAACACTCAAGTTCTGCCCCAACTTTGGAACCATGTGTTAAGTGTAAATGTGATTAACTTGTTTGCTGAATGGTTCTCAAACACTTTTCCCCCAACCACAACAGATACTATAGTTTAAAAATTGAAAAGCCTTTTTTTTTTGCTAGAATGAATTATAGAACCATTTAAACTGCACTTAAAAGCTTCAAGTACTGAACGCTTTTAGAGCCTAAAGACCTGTTTTAGTTAATTTTTTTCCCCCAAAGAAGCACATCAGCCTGCACAAAATGAAAAAAAAATCACAAATTACAGGAGTTGACTGCATTGAAATTGCGGTCCACAATTACAAAACAAAATGAGAATTAGTATCAATTCTATGAGGAATCAACAGCACAAAACTGAATCTGGCATGTTAACATTTCTCTTACTGCTTGAATGCTGGGAGATAAGTGTAGATGGCGATGCTGCTGAGGTTGTAGATGAACGGAAGGTGTTTTGAAATGTCTGCTGTTGCCCAATCACTGAAGAAGCTGTTGAGGACACCCTGATCCCCACCTGATGAAAAAACATCAAAAACAAACTGAGAAATAGTAGTCCTCCGGTTGAGATGTTTCTGGTGCTCTGCTGTGCTATGAAAAATATTTACAGAGGGTTGAAGCAATCAGAGGTTGAGCAAACTGAGGGTTTGGTGAAGGGAATGCATACAACATTGCTTCGGGACACACTTGTTTTGCTGTTTGTTTAACCTTAACCCTTGCTTTAAAAAGGGCATGCGAGCAAAGAAAACTGACCTGGGTTCAGCTGACCTCAGATAGATATCAGTGAATAGTAGGCTTATGTTACATGTGGAAAAAGCACCTATACATTACAACAAGACTTTTGCATCAAGGCATTGAGTGCTGTTCAAAGTCAGAGCCAAAGCCTAGCTTGAAAAAAAAAACAATGACAATGAGTTGCACAAGCATGTTGGATTCACCAGGTTTTGTGCCAAAGCAGGTTCACCAAGCAAAGAACAGTCACAACTGTCCAGATGTTTTAAGTATCAGAGCTGGCTTATAGCTCTACTCCAAACTAGCAATAAAACTAGCTTTGGGTTTGATTGAATAGCACTTTGATTGTGATCAGGGAGTATGATGAAGGGCAAGCTCAAGGCCTTCGCTTCATTATGAGACTTTTCTTTTAATAGAAACTATTTGCGGTTAGTACACAGTGTTGCCAAATTTCATGGATTTTAGAGCACCATATAAATACAGCAATTTAACATGCATAAAAGCACACCAAATATGAAGGCAAACCATATTTGAATTTAATAAATAAATAATAAGTCTTGGTTTAAAAAAAATTACTTTATATGGATTAGGAATGTAATTGATTCCATTAAAATGTCTTAATTTCAATTGAGGGGAAAAAAAAATTATGTATATATGATCACAGGTGGTATTATGGGTTCCTCCTGGTATTAATTCTCTTTTAAATGAATCTTGTGATCACTGGTGTTTGAACACTTCTCACTCCCATGCAAGTTTAGGAGATTTAATAAAAATAAATAAAAAAACTACAGAAATCAAATTGAAAGCAAAAGTGAATTTACAAGGTACTAGGAGTGGTCTCATTTAAGAAGCCTTTGTTTACTTTATTCCCAGGAATAAACTCCCTGGGGTATAGCGGTGCACCCCACAAAAAAAAAAGGGATATCACAGAGCCACCTTGTGCTCAGGCTACAGGACTAATAAAGAACTTAGTCATGGCCATGTTGAGCACCAGCAAGTTTGTGTAACTTTCACAGCCCGGGGGGGGGATCATTATGCAACCCAGTTTTGCAAACCCAAAATTTAAGAAGCTCCACCCATAGCTTCTTTACCAAATCTAAAAAAGGTCACTTGCCATCAAAGCTGCCACCCTCTGAACAGGCGGTGATGAGTTTCCCATAAGTCTCATTGGAGGGGCGGAAGACAAACACACCAGAGTTGAAGCAATCAGGCCAGCCAGGATCTGGTGCAGCAGAAAGCTCCTCTCTCTCAAATAATTCATCAATGTTAGACAAAACCTGGAGAAAATCAAACATATTAATGAAAATCTGTAAAAGATCACAAAGCCATTACAACCAACACTGAAGGCACTCACTAGAGTATCTGCATCCATAAAGACACATTTGGAGTAATCTGTAAGAGTCCAGCAGTGGAGTTTGGTGAATGTGACACCCAGGTCAGGTCTCTTCATCATGGCCAAGTGTGCAGCATCCCGACTGTCCAGCACATCCACCAGCCTGACTTCATCATAGATTTTATGAAGCACTGCTCTACAATGAGCACACAGAGCAAAGTCAGACTGATTGATCTATAGATCACACTCTGTAGCATGGAAAACAATGGGACTAAAAAAATATAATTTAATCTTTAAAAATTGTCAATTTAAACAAGCGAAACTTGGTTCCAAGAATTTGACCATGTCAACATGGAAGCCACAACAGCCAGACTTCATGAACATCGGAAGTCTACAAATTATTGATTTGTAACAGTATACTGCATGTATAAATCAGAGTCAAAATGTGCACATCTACATGTACTAAAACAGTGTTTCTCAACCACGTTCCTGGAGGACCACTAACACTGCATGTTTGGAAGGCCTCTTTTGTCCATCTCCATTACAGGTCTCAGTCTCTGCTAATGATCTGAATCAACGCCAGTACTACAACTGAAAACTACTGTAATTTGCCCGTGCTTCAAAAACACTTTACCTGGAGGGTTCAGAGACATGGGGGCCAATCAAGGCCACTAGTTTCTTCGATGTGTTGTGGTTCCTCAAAGACTTGCCAAGTACCATTGCTCCTTTGGCATACTTGTCAGTTGTAGCAAGGGTGACAAAAGCCTGGTCTGCAATAGCATACAAACACACCATTATCAAATATTTTAATATCTGTAGAATCTTTATACCATAGATGAAAATAATTTCAAACATTTTAGCCCAGCCATTTGTCACCCTAAGGAGGGGTGATTTTTTTTATAACAGTACTGGAACTTTTTAGTTTGTTTAACCCAGAGGATTACATTTTTCCAGACTAATAAAAGTGTGGATGTTAATCAAAATTGTCACCTTCTGCAAAGGGCAAGACCTTCAAATTTCTGCTGACAATTTAAAAAGCAAATTGTCATTAACCAATTGTTGCAATCTCAGATTAGCAATGCTGTAGATGTATGGAAAGCAGTGGGGGGCAAAAGTTTATTAAATTTTGCTAAGACTCAGCTTGACCATTTGCTGAAGTGGCAAATTTTGAACATTGCCAAACGGACCATAGGTGATGCCAGCATTAATCACCCTTCACAAATACGCATGACATCTGATGCAAGTTTATTCAGATGTAGCTTTAGGTCACAATCAAATAGTCTCAAATGTAATTTTATTGAATACTATACTTGTCAATGCCAAACTGTGTTGACAATGAAATTTTATAATTTACTTGAAGACTCTGGCCATGATCAGCTTGCAATTACGGTCATCAACAAGTTAGACATGTTGCAAGTGGAACACAAGTTGCAAACTTCTTCATTTTATTACTCCAGACCTAGTGGTGCATTGGTGAATGCATCAGCAATTTTTACAATTTCACTTGAGTGACCGAGTATTTTCTTTAATGCTAAAATAAATAAAAACTTAAATTAGCCAAGCTTTCATGTGAGGGCAACTTCTTTAATTTGTTTTAAATTTTACAAGCTAAGTGTTTGTGTTACCCAATGCCTTTATCTTGCTGTATGATATTAGCTTAATCCAATCATCTGCTGAAATACACTGCAGATTTAGATGCTCATACCAGTGTAACTATGGCTGAGGCACATGGCCAAACTCCAAGTCTTCAAAGACATTTACTAATAATTTAGGTGATGCTGCTTGAGGCAGGTCAAGTTTGTTAAATTGTAACAACTTAAAACATACGCCTTGGCAGAAAATTGAGCACCTTGTGCGTTTAAGTATTCCTACAGCTAACTACACCAAACAATTAGAAGTACAAGCAAATATGGTGTACTAAAAACATTACTGAATGAGCAGCTAGCATCACATGTGTTCAGCTAGACCTTGCGTTAAACTCTGTACCTGTAGGGATGCTGGCTAATTTCCTCTTGAAAATTACTTAATATATATATAGCGACTTTAAAAGTTGCCAGATCAGAGTAAAAAATAAAGTTTTTCCAGGAGCTTAGGAGTTATATTTAACAATTAGAAGAGCACATTAGATTCCTTAAGGAAATTCAAGCCAATCAACTTCATAAATATCAGATACATACAATTCAGATAAACATGCATTTCATTAAACCTTCATCACAAAATAGCAATATTTCAAAAATAAAAAAAATAGATGGAGCCTAGAAGGCATTGAAACTTCTAGTGAGGTTTAAAAACTGTTAACTTCTGTTATGTGGTCCAATGACCATTAGTAAATGTTTGAAGCCATTTTAAATCTAACACACTAGTGTAGTAAAACGTAAATCAATGTAACTGAACACAGCTGACCAGAAGACGCGTTTGTGCCAAACCGATTCTCGACTGCACGGCCGCACTTAACGCCACTACACCGGGATGAAGTGACAAACTAAAGGCAGCTCTTCCTCAATGCAAGGCCACTGAACGGTACTGTAAACAGCGCATCAAACAGTTGCTCCGCATGTGAGATGAGACTAGGCCCCGTTAAACCACAGAGCAGCCGCTAAACAATTAGTATCACAACATATTACACGACGGCAGAGTCTACACAACGCCGAAATTAAATGTCAGCTGTAACATCCAGCGCGTCCAGCGACCTTCGGAGCAGCGCGTGCTCGAGACCGAGTGCAGATACCAGAGCAAACGCAGCAGTTTACGATGTTTTTAAATTTTGAAACACAAACAACATGAGATGTTGATGACATTGCTTACCTGCCATGGCTCACGTAAACCGTCAAACCGAACCGAACCGAATAGGAGGCCTCGGCTTGAAACGCTGGGAGAGAAAGTGGACGTGCTCTGTCAGTGGATTTATAGTGACATGACTTTACACGGTCACGTGACAGCTGACAACAGACACGCCCCCCTCACTTCATGACGAAGATTTTTTTTTGGTACAAAACTCACATTTATTGCATGGAATTAATGAAATAATTATGGAATAAAAATACCTTTAAAATATAATTCGACATTTAAAAATGTTGTAATGTTCAAATGAAAACTAATATTGTTTATAGATTATTAATTTACATTTTTGTTGTTGTTGTTTGCTAATTAACTTTTTATGCCCGCTAAAATTATTTATAAAAACAAATAAAAACTGAGTTATCTATTTTGAACTCTTCAAATACACCTCCTCATTTGTGTAACAAGTCATCTCATTTCATTGATGATTTGGTGTTAAAAGACACTACTTAGCACATCTATATATTTTCATTCCCACTACTGCACATTATATAGAGAAAAATGGTTTTACAGTTCAAAATAATTACAGCCTTTTTGGAATATGAAATGACAATGGTAAAAGAAATATATATATAAATATATATATATATATATATTTATGTTTCTTATGAAGTATCTTTTTTAAATAATCATCAGTCTATAAACATTTTAATCTGCTTCTTATTTTTGAGGAATACATTTGATTATACTTTAACAAATGCAAAGTTACAAAATATAACAAAACAGCTTTTATTTTAAGCAAATCAAGTGTGTCATTTGACCAGTTTAATGAGTTCATCATGAATTATAACAGTAAAGAATGTGGAAAATATTTATAATATTAAACTCTTTTAAATATATTTGAAACATTTTAATGATACTATATGACAAAAAAGAGGCAGTAGAATTGTTGAAAAGACTGATGTTAATAAGAATCACGAAGGCTCATACAGTAATGATAATGCAAGAAGTAGTTTAAAATGTATTTACCCAGGAAACAAAAAATTATTCGCATTTTAAAATAATATTTCACTATATCAGTTTTTCATTGTATTTTTGATCAAATAAATTGAAAAAAGAAATTTTAAACATTAAAATTATTAATGTTTCCAGATCTTGTAGTGAATATTTTTTTATTGATATAAATAAATCACATCATCATAATATTACATCATTTCATAAACACAACATAAAAACAAAGAACTGACTTTTATATTGTAGGAAGAATGTTCCTCGCAATTCACAAAGTGAAGTTTATTTATAAACTAATTTAAAGAGGATCACGTGATTATGATTGAACACGGCTGGTTCTGCATTAGCTACGTATGATCCACCAATCAGGTCAGTCCTAACCCACTATAAAGAGCCACGGTTTCTCACTAAAGTCATTTTCAATTTGAAGAATCGCCCTCCTTCCACCCCCTACTTCTGCACCTTTCACTTTACAGGGTGGCATGGTGGCCCAGTGGTTAGCACTGCTGCCTCACAGCAAGAACGTCACCGGTTCTAGTCTTTTAACAGGCTGGCGGTCGTTTCTGTGTGTAGTTTGCATGTTCTTCCCATGCTCGTGTGGGTGTTATCTGGTTTCCTCCCACATTCCAAAAACATGCACTAAAGTGAATTGATCAATCTAAATTAAGCACTACAGTCAAAATCTTATCCTGCAGCATATCTCTCTCATACTATTTATTTTATTCATCAGCTCTTATCAAGGGGGGAGTTGTCGAGATCTACCTGAGCTCAAGGCTCCCCTCTCGCCCTGCAAATGGGAGGGAGCCCAGGGCTCAAGGACCATTTGGGCTCAGGGCTCTCTCCTGGGACAGCATGACAAACTTGCTTAAAATCAATCATCAGCTAAGTGTGAACTCTTGAAAGGATCATATTTGAGTGTCATAAATAAGTTTGAAAACCCCTGGACTAATCAATGGAGCTGTGAGACAGAATGCTTGAAACCAGTTTGGGTTAGAAAAGACTGCTGTACATTTATCATTAATTCAGAGACAAGGAATACACAATGGATATATACATATACACACACGTGGTTTTGGATCACATTTACATATACAGTACATTCATGGCAATAATCAAAAATAAGTCTTGTTGTTTATGGAGGATGAGAGAGTTTTATGATTTCATCTAAAATATTTTGTATTTCAACGATAAACATTTAAAGGATGGAAGATGAAGATTTTATGGTTTGGGAGTGACATGGGAGTGAGTAATTAATAACAATTTTTATTTTTGGCTGAACTAACTCTTTAAGCAATATAATGAGTGCATGTGCGCTGCTCTCAATCTGCTGAATATGCAATGTCACTGAAATTTATTTTGTATGTATGCATGCTTGCTGGTTACATTCACCTCAGAACTTGCAATCACTTACAGCTCATTTTTCAAGGTATATTTCAACGACACTCGTCCTCAGCAAAAATAGCAACTTTAATGTTTGATTGTGGTTAAAATCACACTAAACCATGGCGCTAAACCAATGAAAAGCTGCTTAATAGAAAAATGTATTTTCAATCAAAAGCAGCACTGACACTATTTTTTAATACATGCTTAATAATGTCGCTTGTTAAAGCACTGCTAAAAGTTAAATGCTATAAAAATACACACAATGTGACCTGACAGAACTGCCAAATTGCAGACCTCAAGCAGACACCCACATTAGCTATGTTTGAAACCACCTATTTTTTTTACGTGCTCTTCAATAGTATGTGGATGCAGTCTTGAATTTGCAAGCTGAAACTGCAAGTGTTGAACTTGCCATGTCAGACACAATGTAAACAATGGAGCTAATGAAGTCACTTTGAGGAGTAGGGTTACGGGTGGGATTGGGTGTGCACAATAAAAATGCAGCTCAGATTGCAACTGCACCAACTCTGCATCCAGACCCCGCTCGTGCATTTTAGATTATCACAAATATTTGTAAAAAATGATTAATGGAAATGTGAAGATGCACATTAGTCTTGAAAATTAATCGCAGAACTGAGTAGGATCGACCTTTTATTAGAAAAAGTGCACAATTAAGATGGAAATACATTTCCCGAATTAATTCTAGCATGCGCATCAAAAGTCACGTGATTTTGCTTTAACGGATCATGGACAAACCAACAGACCAACCACATTACATGACATCTGAATTTGTTTTGTTTTGTTCGTTCTAAATTGCCTCGAATCCCATCTACAAAGTGGTTCTGTATTACTTCCTCCAGAACCTGAGAGTCTTGAGTGGCTGTGCTCATATGAGCAGTCTTGTGTCTCCAAAAGCCACTTCATCTTCTGAGGTTCAAGAAATTTCTTATATAGGAAAAAAGGTTGTGGCTTCTCCTACCGCAGCAAATATTTCCTGTTGATATTTGGCATTAGTTCATCAGGAAGTTACTATTTTGTTCCTTTGGATTGGTTAAATGGAAACAGTGCTCAATTGGCAATGTTTTATGCAATATTCCAGTTTTGGGGATAAGTTTGATTTGCATCTCCAAAAAGCTAGCATGCTCACATGCTTTCTTAACTGCTGTTTTATCATCTCTGTAATTGTAGTTGTACATTTACTCTGTTATTTGCAGTGTGGCACAGTGTGTACTCGCCTTACAGCAAGAAGGTCGCTGATTTGAGCCTCGCCTGGGTCAGTTGTCATTTCTGTGTGTAGTTTGCATGTTTACCTCGGGAGTTTCCCTGTGTTTGAATGGGGTTCCAACACAGAATCCAAAGACATGCGCTATAGGTGAATTGAATGAACTAAATCGGCCATAGTGTATGTGTGTGAATGCGAGAGAATATGGGTGTTTTCCAGTAATGGATTGTGGCTGGAAGGGCAGTCGCTGCGTAAAACATATGCTGGAATAGTTGGTGGTTCCTTCTACTGTGGCGTTCTCTGATAAATAAGGGACTAAGCCAAAGAAAAATGAATAAATTAATAAATGAATGATCTAATCGTGGCTTCTTGAATATTTCAAATTACTTTTCACTTCTAAATAAACACAGAAAAACATCTATTAAGACCATACTCATAACCCAATACTAAAACTATCCTTTGCGCCCCCTCCTAAATGTGGTCGTTACCCAAAAATGACAGATGAATCACTATATGTTGTTCCCATTCCAATACCAAGTCACCAGCCAATAAACAAGAGTCACTTTCTGAATTGAATCACGGTGAATTAAGAAAGATGATTCACTCCCTTCCTGTTTTTCCGCTCTTCCTCTCATGTGGCCCGAGGAAGCGAAGGGGTTTTAATGACAGAGAGGTGCGATAACTCTGAAGTTCGATATGAAAGTGAGCTCATTTTAGTGCTGAGGGCTGGATGAGAGGCCACGGACGTCGAGGAGCACCTTAAGAGCTTCAACAAGTTCCTCCGGAAGTTCTTTCCAACAAAACTGTACAATATTGGATTCATGCAGCTGTTGAAAAAGGCAATGCAAATGGTGAATGGCATCCCAGTGTCAATGATGTCCACAACGTCACAGCTAGTGATGACTTTCAGCAGGAGAAGCATCTCCATGAAGTTGAATATCTGATGTGGAGCCCAGCAAAGGAAAAAGGACAGGGCGGCAGCAGCCAACATGTTCAAGACCTCATCCCCGTTTGACCTGGCATTTCTCTGAATGTCCCTTGCTTTAGGCAGAGCCCGACCAATTAGGCAGTAGCACGTGAGGATGACGGTGATAGGCAGAAGAAAGCCAAAAACGCTCTTCATCAGACTGAGAGCTGCAAGGACATTACGAATGTCTTCTTTGTGGTGAATGGCGCATACGGTGACATTGCTGTCCTGGATGAAATGGGTCCCACGGATGATGGCTGTGGGCAAGCTTAGGCCAAATGATACCACCCAAACTAGAACGCATGTTACCCGGGCGTAGATCACTGTACGGCAGCGTCTAGACTGGACAGGATGAACGATAGCCAAATATCTGTCAACGCTGAGAGCAGTGAGAAGAAAAATACTAGTATATAGATTTAGGAGAGCCATACCAGCTATTGTTTTACATAGGAGGTCTCCGAAAAGCCAATGGTAGCCTGTTGCAGTGGAAATGGCCCAGATGGGAAGGGTGAGGAGGAATGTAAGGTCTGAAACGGCTAGATTGAAGACAAATATGTTGGCTACTGTCTTCAGTTTTAAGCAGAAGTAGATGACGGCGACTACCAGACTGTTGCCTATGAGTCCGATGATGAAGTTGAAGCTGTAGACAACTGGGATGAAGGTGAAGATGAAACTGTGGTGTCCTGTCATGTTACAGGCGAGGGCAAGTCCTGTGTTGGAGTCGGAAGTGACGTTGTCCATTTTGGAGATTTGTCAACACACTGTTGTTTTTACAGATGAAAGAGAGGCATCATTATTAAAGGAGTCCTGTAAAAGTAGAGTGGACACTGATAGTTAATATGAGAAAAGGCTTTATGTATGTTTGCAATTTGTAGGTGCAATACTTACAACACACACCAGAGGTCTCCCTGTTCATGTCATTTAAGAGTTTGACTGTCTTGGGTTACAGTTGAATTGATTGTACTTCATCAGCAGCTCCATTCAGAACTTTAATGTAAGTTTCAGAATATTAACATTAGGAATCTTGAACTATTAATGTATAATACACAACTTTTACTAATCTATTGTTTGTTTATAATTAAACCATTCATCAGTAACAATTTGTGTATATTTGCAATTGATAAATTAATTTATTAAACTTCAAATGTTAAAAATGTGTATGGGTCATAGACAAGTAGTCTTGTTTTGGTGTCTTCATTAAATTTAATTTAAAAAAGTGATTTTATTTACAAGCAATCAAAATCTATTATTTCTGAAAATGAGATATCAGAATATTGATGAAATAATGTTTCATCGTCATTCAGTGTAACAGATATTTTTATGTAAAATAAGAAACAACACGCTTATTCTGAGCTTTACTATTTAAAATATATAAAACAACAAGTAATCACACTTGTTTTCTGAATGACAATTGGCAAACTCTAAAGCTAGAATGCTGCAATTATTTTGTATTATTTGTGTTCTGTAAAAGTAGTCTTTAAATAATATCATTCTTTTATATATTCTATTTTTAGAATATATAAAATATATTTTAGAATATATTTTTTATTTATTCATATTCTTTTATATTTGATACATACATTTTGAAGCCTCTTAATTATCAACATTATCAAACTAGTTTTTACCACTTTTCAGCAAGTATAGATTTAGTTTTACTATACCTATAACCTGCCCGTCTTCACGTATGTGTCATGCAGAGAAATATATACTTTTTTGCAAACTATTGTTTAGAATTTCTAGAATTTCAAGACAACAATAAAAACCCAGAGCTTTGATAATCTTATTGGGAAATACAAAGAGGCTCAGTGTTGTCAACAGCGATAAGTAATAAACCAAGGGAGTAGATTTAGCATTGACGGAGGGGACACATGCCCCCCAATATCCACCAACTATTGAAATTTCCCCAATAATAATTTGATTAACTTAATTTAAAAAATGCTGTCAATATTAACCTAGACATGCAAAAAGGATTAAATAATGTTCTCTTCTCGAGTCGCACCACCCCCCAAACACATATGCAGACGTTAAAGCAGACTGATATAATCTGTGAACAATGTGCCCTAAAAACTAAATGCAGAATAAACAGCTAAATGTAAAAGTATATGATCCCTGCCAGTTCTCCTTATCTCTCAGAGTAGCATGTTTAATTTCAGTTGAAACAATTTGTCAGAGCCTCTACTCCATCTCTTATTAATACTAAAAGACATGTTTAATTTGCACTATGGCTAAAATAAATGGAAGTCTTTATTACATTTTCTCTTTATCAGTTAATAAACAGTATTTAACAGCGTACTATTAGGCATGTAGGCAACTTATTGAAAAGGGTATTTTTTTAACTAAACCTTTTTGCATTTATTCACCTCATTTAGTCTCTTCCCTATGTCCTTGTAATAAACAGTGGTAAACATTTGAAATGGATCAAAAAGGTATTTCAAAATTCTCCTAAGACATGAATGGGTGTTGTTCAATAGTTTTATGGCATCTTTAATGAAAGGTTTTGATCCACTTTAAATGTTGACGATATACTGTAAATATACAACAACACATTTTGCATATTTAGCTCAGTTTGAGTCTCTGAAGATATTTAAGGTGTTTTTTCCTCTTTAAGTATGACCTCCACATCTCCAGAGTACTGTGAGAGCTGTTCAGTCTCTCAAGCTGTTCCCACAACTGTACCATAATGAAAACGCATGCAAGGCTGCTCTTGGCTGAACTACTGACCTCTGGAAAAGGTCAAACATTAGTTTCTAGCTGGTCTTCTCCTGTAAACGCTGGATTCTCACCATAAGTGCAAGCATATCTTTTGGTTAATATAATGTTCAGCAAGAATTTACTAATGACTAAAAATATTTTTCATACTCAAAATTTTAGCATTCAGTTTTCAAAAGCACATGCTATAAATAATGCATCATGAAGAAATCTAATACATTAGATGCTCTGGTTTTGTGTATTAATTTTTCAGAAATAAGCCACCAAGGCAAATTCTTTTAAAATGTAACTTATTTGCCCAAAAAACCTGATTCGCTTCTGGATTTATTCAAATAAGCTATTAAAATTGCTCTGCTCAAACTGTTTGCTCCATAAGACAAGCTATTATGTAAGCAAATGCAGGCTTGCTGCCAAGGGAGTCAAGAACCAATAACAGACGGCACAGCATTTCAAGGTTCATGTCTTTTGAATATCATTCAATCTATTTTAATATGCTTATCAGACATCCGCTGTGGTTCAGGAAGTGATGGCTGATCAGAATAGCCTAATTTGTCAAACTGATAAGAGATTTTTGTTTTGGTTTGCATTTATTTTTATTTCGGTGGTCTAATAAAATGTTGCACTCCCTATAATGACGGATGACAAAATCAGCGAAGGACGGTTTATACACAAAATATCATGCAGGGAGATGTTTTATTTTTTGACTTAAATTTCACACAAAGTGATTTTTAGTCGAATGAAAAGAAAACTTTTTAATGTGCTCTATCACACTTCTGACAGCAGAATACATTTCTGACAGCAGAATTAAATTACATTACAAATGTTTTTAAAGGAATTTCTTCTCAAAATACTTTTTCTGCTTTATACTAAGCCAGAAATCTCTACTTTAGCAGTACATACAGCACAGTTTTATTCATATCTATATTTTAACTATTGTTTTAATGGGGCGATATGTTCTTATGTAATTTGTTTAATTATACAAAGCATTTTATTCTTAAAAATATTATGAATTAATGTTTTATTCTGGCTGTTTGCAGCATTTTCTGAATTATATTTAAAAAGAGATGCCCAAAATCCCGGCTCTAAAAAAAAATTGGCCTCTAATACCTCATTTCCATATCTGACCTGAACATTCTGAAAAATCTTCAATACGCAAATTTAAAAAATGTGTAATTCCTGTAACACTTTACAATAAGCTTGCATAAGATAATGTTAGATAATGAATTTACTGGCATGAACAAACCATGAACAATACGATTGTTACAGTTTTTATTTGTTGTTGTTAATGCAACGAAAAGAAAGTTTTTCATTGTTAAAAACTTCAACACAAAATCAACTCAAAGTGCATTAACTAATGTTATTAAGCATTAGATTTTAGACAACATTAGATTTTAATAATGCATTAGTACACTAATTGCTGAATGAATTATGATTAATACATGCTGCTGTACTTGTATTGTTCATTATTAGTTCATGTTAGTAAATACATCAATCAACATTATTGTAAAGTTTCACCATATTTTTCAATGCAATCCATTAACTAGGATATACCTATTAGTTATTGTTTTCATATACACCTGCTGAAATCCTTTCACTGTACTTACCTCGACTGAGAATCTTAATGTGAATGCACTTTCAAATCAATGAATGTATTGTAGCTGGAGAGACAACAGAGAACACACACTTACAAACTTTACAGTAAAAATATTTAGTTAGACACTTTCACTGCTTTGTTCCTGAGTTTATGTGTCAAATTCATTCTACAAATTGAAGGTGTGATTAAAAATATAATGAAATAACAAAACTGATATTTTACCTTTAGTGTAAGTCACCTTCAAGCCTCTCTGCCAGTTCCAAAATTCAGGATATGACTTTTATAAGAGCCGTCCTGACTCTTGATCATAACAGTGTGCCCAATGGATTTCCTCAGCGTCTCTCTTATACCCCTCTATCGTAGTCCTACAACCACACCAGGGACCTGCAGCGGGGGCTGCGCCGCAGGGGCCGGAAACGTCCATGACCATGAGAGAAAAAAGAGGGGGTGAGAGAAAGAGAGAAAGGCAGAGAGAGACCCTTGGGGGAAGAGACAGACTTTCCCATCATTTCTTTGGTCACCTTTTTCTCTCCAACATGTTCTGCTTACTCTTTCAACGCATTTTTTGTCAAAAGCTTTCAAATTTGCATAAAACACATTAAATGATTATCCAATAACACAAATATAAATACATAAGGACTTGTAGAGAGACATTTCGTTTTGACTGCACTATATTTACCCAGATCAACAAGGCAAGGTACAAATGAATAAGAAAAGCAAATGGCTCTCTGTAAATGTTAAAAGTAAACTCCTAGTAAATAACTGAATAATATTTCATTAAGCCAGACTCATTAAGCAGCAGGGAAAAATAAACTGGACATTATGTTGATGTCCATTATGGTGCACTTTTATTGCATAATGCAGACATTATCAAATGAATTACACGTTAACATATTTGTTATGTGCTTTTTTACAATAGCATAAATGAATATTTATATTTTACGGATGGTGAAAAGAAGGCTCATTTGAATAAAATCATACAATGTTATTTGTGTTCAAATTTGCAATTATTAAAAGGAAGACTCACCCTTGAACATAGCTATCTCTGCACGCTCAGAAAAATGGTACAATGTTGTACCAAAGAAGGTACAAACCCTTGTCACTGGGGCAGTACCTTTTTATGGGACAGAACTGTACCTAAAGACAAAGAAACAAATATGTACCATTGCAGTTTGTACCTTTAAGGACATCGTTTGTACCATGGAAAACCAAAATGTACCTTCGGTTTTTAAAACCTGCAGATACAATATTGTACCTTCATCAAAGGTACAAATCTAATTTATACAGGTACCACCACAGTGACACTCTGTACCTTAACAGTGTCAAAAATCCATACCAAACATTTATTTAAAATGCCTTAAATTATCAGTTTACAATACCTATAGTTTTATGTTTATTAAACATATTGTTTTTTAAACATATGCTTGTAAATGATGATTCATGTTTCAATATGGAAATTCATCATAAAATCACTTTGCCTTTCCCGTAATATTTATTTTCATAGGTATTATAATAAAAAAGGAGTTGTCCAACACTTTTGTACCTTTTATATGAGAACAATTGTGTACCTTTATTTTAGTTGTACCATAAAAGGCACAGAACAGTATCGTTAGAGGTCTTTTCGGTACGATATAAGGTACAACTTTTACAAAGGTACACAACTGTTCCTCAAGGAACATTATTTGTACCACCGTGCACCTTTTTTTCTGAGAGTGTGGAGAGCATTAGAAAACTGAAAACTGTACATATGAGATAATATGAATTCATACAAACAAGACACTAAATAAAAAAAGTTATGAACTCTTGTAAGGTTGCTTAACTGTTCACACATGGACGTTTTACAAATAGTTTCCTTTCAGTTTAAATATACTTTTGACTGCTAATAATAATGACTGCTATTAGTCTTTCCCTCATTTTTTAAAGGGGCCTCTGAGACCCTTGGCCTCTGTTTTTCTCCCAGGGGCAAATCCAACTGCTTCATCCATTCAGTCTTTCATCTCTTCCCTTAAACAGTCAATCAAAGCGGATAGTTTTTCTCCGCTAAAACGCTTGCGCACATAAAACTTGATGTCATGTCTAAAAGCAACTGAATTGTGAGAGAGTTGCTTTAACATCATTTCTCGACATGCCAATCTGTTCCGCTTATAATGCATCTATTTTGTACCAGAAATGTTCCTGCACTGTGGAATGGAAACTTTTAGCATTTAGAGACGTCCTATGACACTCTTTGTTGAGATATAAATATATAAACATATAAAAATGTCTGCACAAAGATGCAATAAATAAGGAGGGTTTTTCAAGGACTGGCCAGAGACAGAGTATAACGGTAAGTGGATTAGGTGTTGCAGCATCAAGAGGAGGCTAATTCAATACTCTCATGTGCTCAAAAGTTAATGTTGCCTTCAGGGAGCACTGTGGATGCTGATGTCTGCAGTCCCCCTGCCATTATTAGGGATATTTGTTCCACCTGTTCGTTTAGGTAAATGTTAAAGAGCACAATTCTGTTAGTAATCAGAATTCTGATGATAATGTGTAAAATGAATCTAGTGTATGCAGTTCATTTTATAAAGCTAGAGATGACAGATTTATCCTTCTTATTAAACAACTACTCACCAAATAATAAAAATAAAGAAATACTGTCATTTTTTCATAATGTTTTTTGCAAATGTTTTTTTCTCATGTCTTAACTTCAAATTTAGTAGATTACAATAATTAATCCCATAGAAAATTCAAAGTTTCGGGAGTGATAATTGCATTTAAATATAGTAGGGAATCTTTTTAATAATCTTTCTGCATGTGTACAGAACAGGACTCACTCTTGAATTTGCTATATATTGGTATGTGGCTTATTATTATATTAATGTTTATAATAATTATATTATATGTTTATTATTATAGGTTTATTCTTAATTCAGTTTTTTTTCTAGCAGGTTTTGGCAACACTAAATGCTTGGGTTAACTAAAAGTATACTATTGTGGATGGGCAAGTGTGACATACACACAGCACAACTGACCATATGCGGAAAGCATTAAAAATTGTTGACGAACTTTGATGTTGGGTTGGGAAAACCTAACCTGAAAGTTTGATGTACCCAGAAGGTACACAACATCATAAGATGTTAACATCAAGGTTAGATTAAGGTCGGCAGTGTCTAAGGACAATGTTATCTTGATGTTCAGTAATGATGTAAAATAACATAGATTTTTGATTGATTTTAGGTTGTGTGACCAAAATCTAACATTGAGCCAACATCTTAAGCCAACATCAAATTGACATCAAATACTGACATTTATTTATCATTCAACCAAAATCCATCATCTAATAGACGTCATATTGGTAACAGTCAAGCGGTAACATCATTAGATGTTAATGTTTTGTTGTTTTCAGCTTGCAATGGAAAGTAACCAAAATGCATTGTCTTTCTGATGTTGGAAATTGACGTCGGCCTGACGTTGGACTCTGACGTGAACGATTTTCCAATTTTCATTTCCACCCAAAATGCAACATCCCACGACATTGGCGTACAACGTCAATTTGACGTAATGTTGACGTCCTGTGCCTGCTGGGTAGTCTTAAAAAGCTTGAAGTTTAAAAAACTAATTATAAACAAAGACTACACAATACACAAAACATGTCACTCATAAAGTTTCGAACTGTGGAAAGTGTAATGTCAATATAGCAAATGAAGTCCCGCCTTCTAGTACAGAACCCAATCATTAATCGCTTTAAACTAACGATTCTCCAGGGGAGGGGCTTGGACCAGAGGTCTGTTTTAACAACAGTTGTTTTAAATTATCTGGGGTTGGCAAATGCACAGGAATCTCAGTGACTAATTGCTTCACAGACATACAGTTGAAACCAGAAGTTTACATACACTGTATAAAAAGGCATATAACCATTAAAAAAGTCAGATGTTAATGTGACTAAACTTTTTCTCTTTTAAGTAAGTTAGGATTATCAAATTTGTTTCTGTTATGCGAAATAGCAGAATAATGAGAGAGATCTTTTTTGAGAAATTGTTATAGCTTTTCTTAAGAGTCAAGTACAATAATATTATTTTGCCTCTGAAAAAGTTCAGATAATGGTGCCAAGGTTTTGGAAGTTTCTGATTGGCTTTTTGACAACATTTCAGTTAATTAGAGGCACAACTGTAGAATAGTATTTAAGGAAAACCTCAAACACACTGCTTCCTTGTGTGACAACATGAGAAAATCAACAAGCCAGAATCAACAACAAAAAAGCCAATTACAATTTGCTAAATTTCACAGGGAAAAATAATAATTTTTAGACATGTCCTGTGGTCTGATAGAACTAAGATTGAACTGTTTAGGCATAATGATCAGTGTTACATTTGGAGGACATACGGGAACGCTTACAAGCCTCGGAACACCATCCCAACTGTAAAGTATGGGGGCGGCAGCATCATGTTGTGGGGCTGTTTTGCTGCAGGAGGGACTGGCCCACTTCACAGCATAGATGGCATCATGAAGAAAGAATATTATGTATAAATACTGAAGCAACTTCTCAAAACATCAGCCAGGAAATTAAAAACTTGACCAAACAGACCATGACCCTAAGCATACTGCCAAATTAGTTAAAATGTGCTTTAAGAACAAGAGTGTGAATGTTTTGGAGTGGCCATCACAAAGCCCTGAGATTAATCCTATAGAAAATTTATGGGCAGAGTTGAAAAATCTTGTGCGAGATCTGACTCAGTTGGTCCTGACCAATTTTATCTGGAGGAATGGGTCAAAATTTCTTCAAACTATTGTAAGAAGCTTGTGGAAGCATCCCCAAAACATTTGACCAAAGTTATACAGTTTAAAAGCAAAGCTAATAAAAATACCAAGGACATCTATGTAAACTTTTGACTGTCTAGAAATATATTTAAAAATTCTCAAAAAAAAAAATTTCTCATTATTCTGGCATTTAGCAAATGTAAATCATTTAGGTAATCCTAGAGAACCTAAAATGGCTTTAATGCTTTTATGCAAACTTAATGCATTTGAAAACAAATGTTCTCTGGTTTTGTAATCTGTATAAAATGAATGCAAGGTACAGTCTGTCCTGTCAAACACATATCACATGACAACAACAACTAAAATGCCCACAAACTTGTAACCAAAGACGTCACTTTCATTTTGTGTGGAGATTTGCCATCAAGACCAAGTTGGGAATTACTTCAGATGAGGTATTAATCAGAGGAGGATGTTGTGATGTGTAACCCGTAAACAAAACAGCCATAAAGAAGGTTGGTGTCGTGATCTTGTTCCCTTCAAATTGCACATGCGGTAAAAAATGTAGATTTTGTGCGATTCTAGAGTTTTAAAATTAAACTTAAAAAACAGCCATAGTTTAATTTTATTGGTGATTTACTGGTGAAACCACATTCCCAGCATTTGTTGTTGTTGTTTTTTTTGTATTATCCTACAAAAATCAGCCACATCTATGTGTTTAAACATGTCAATAATAACCACTTTAGTTTGGTAAATAAAAATACAAATTTACAAAATAGTGAACTAATTCATATATATTACTCTTTCTGTTACCCACATTAGCAAACTAATAGTGTTGTGACGGATGGCAAGGCTGCTAGTATTTGAAGTACAAGCCTCTGACTGCAGATTTAATTCGATCCCACAGGAAAATACTGTGGTTTTGAGATTTCAATAATGATCTGTAGCGGTTCAAAACTGACAGCTGTGATTCCCATGCAGCAGTACCCCAGAGAGCTCTGTAGTTTGTCCACACCTAAATCAACATAGCCATCTCGAGGCAGACCAAAAACCAAACACACCAAAAGAACCCTCAGAGACTGTTAAAGTTTGTTTGAATAGATATTTGAGACTCGTTGTCTCTCAAAAAACACATTTGTCCCCCTGACAGTGCTAATAAACAGAAATTTTACATATAGCATATCTGTATGGTTCGCTGAATTTTGTGCTCTCAGCTAAACTACTGCACTGCATTATTACACGATGAGAAGTCAAAGCCAACAAATCTCTGGAGGCAAGCAAAAACGTTTAACTTAATTAAAATGCATCATTAAATTTTCCGACTTTTTACGACATCGAAGCTATTCGGTTTACCTCATTGCTGGGATGTGAATTTGCTTAAAAAAATACAAGCCCTGGACTAGACATTTATAACATGAGTCAGTCTCAGAGTCCTAACCTTTGCCACTGCTGATGTGAGTCACATACATGAGAAAAACATCCTGGATGAAACTATTCTACTCTATATTCGCCTCACAGTACCGCTCCACTGCAGGGAGCACAGGCATGAGCACAGGCATGAAGTGTAATGTATGATTGGACAATCTACTAGCTCAAATGCGTTCCCATCATGCAGCCTACTGCCTCTGTATTAATAAGTAGGCCTACATGAGTTTGATATGGCTGGTCGCTCTTCACTCAACACCTCCTGAGGAATTCAGATGAAGAGCAGAGCCTCGCTGCCAAGAATATCTCCTCCAATCCTTTACTGAGGATTTAAGGGAAGATGACACACATAAAATGCTGAATGTATGATACTAGTTGAGTCATTATGATACTTGCAAACACGTGAATTCCCTCCACTTATAAACTCAGCAACCACTTTATTAGGTAACCTACTTCAAATCAACCACTCGTACTAATGCAAATATCTTATCAGCAAGTTTTCATGACAGAGATTGCTAAAGACTGCTACTATGAGTATCAGAATGGGAAAGAAAAGTAATTTAAAGTCCCCATAAAATAAAATAAAAAAAATGTTCAGGTGTTTCCCAAGTAGCAAAGAATTCTGACCCAGATTTGGCATAAATCTGGCACAGCAGGCATTTATCTGGCACAGGCATACAGCATGTGGGCCAAACATGGCTTTGGTTTGACAGAAGTGGCTCCGTCTTTAAAGTAACCCACAATACTTGGGCCAGATGTAAAATGTAGTATTTGGCCCACATATCAGTTATTAAAATCTGGGCCATGTAAGTTTGGATGATCTTGACCCACATTTAAAACACTTTTTTATTATTTTCAAATAAAGAAAGACATTTCTACCAATGAGGTTGCTTAGAGAAAAAGCACGCCCAAAAAGTACAACGATTCATGGGTTTATCAATTTTGTACCCGTGACACACCAACACATCTGGCACAGTTTAGGCTCAGTAATGGATTATTAACTTGGCTGAGACTTGGACCAGATATGGTCCATATTTGCTCCTTGTCTGGAAGCCAGACTTGGTCCAGTCCATGTCAGTGAACGCGACACGTGGCAGAAATACGTTTGTACGGAACATTTTTTACCCGAGAGCTTTTCACATCTGGAAATTGTGAAATCCGGATTTGCTACTCGTCTCCTTTAAAAAAAGACGCAGTTGCAGTATGTGTTGATTGTCACTGTCTCTACAGATTGTCTCTACAGTAAGTGTGTGCGATCAATCCCCTTTCTTTGTACATTCCGATGGCAAAGTTATTGTTCGTATTGTCAGCAAAACTCCTTTAGTGTTTAAAGACAGACCTTAGTCAAAATGATTTCTAAGTTACTTAGTTTACGTTAATATCACAACAATATTATGGACTAAAAGATCCACTGTAAATGCTGCTCTTTAAGTGTAAACGTGAACACTGCAAGCTAACTATTGCGACCGTTGTGTTTAATTTTCGGCACATTTTGTGACAGGATAGTCTACACACACACACAGCTTTCTGACCTACCGAGTGCATCTGAGTTACCAAGAAATGCAGAGGTTTTTTTTCTCTTATTTGACATGCGGTATCAAACATTCCACTGTCATTAAACACAGTCACTGTCTTTCTCCCCTCCGTGTGTGTTTTTCTTCGGTGAAAATCAGCGCATGCCCAAATGAAAACTCCCATTTTTATTCAAATCCTTCCCCTTTTCCCTCCCCCGACACTACCACCCAAACAGAGCTAGGCACACCCACTTTCCTGACTTTTTTTCAAACTAGAGGTGTGAAAACACCCTGCTGAAACAGGGGGATTCATGGCCCTTTAAAATCCATTGAAACTTTTTAACTCTTTATAGTTTAAAAAGATTCTATGTATCATTAAAATGTTCTTCAATATAAAAAAAAATGTTCTTAGAAAGCTCACAGCGAGATTCAATCGTCAAAAATGAATCCTCTGTGGCATTTTGGAAAGGATTAGTTTAAAAGCTTTTTTGATGGACAGTAAGAATTTTTTAGCAAACATTCTCTATATGAATAGATAAAAAATATTTTACTAAAAGAATTTAGCATGTCAATATACAAAAAAATATATATAAAAAATTGAGAATGTCAATGTTTTTTGTTCTAATGTTTTATTGTTCATTTGTCCTACTGCTTTGGTGTCCAAACTAGGTCCTGGAGGGCCGGTGTCTTGCAGATTTTAGCTTCAACTTGCTTCAACACACCTGCAAGTATGTGTCTAGAATGCCTAGTAAGAGCTTGATTAGCTAGCCCAGGTGTGTTTGATTGGGGTTGGAAGTAAACTTGGCAGGACACCGGCCCTCCAGGACCGAGTCTGGACATCCCTGTCCTACTGTCATAATTTCTTCATGTAACTCGAACCACTAAATGCTTCACTCATCCAAAATTTTCATTTAAAACTCATTTTTGGAAAATGGCGTGAAATAAGCAGGCATATTAAAAAGAAATAAAAGAGATGTGCTGGCTAAAAGACAGACATCATGCCCAGACCTCAAAGAACCATCCCAAAAACAGATCCGATGAAGAAAATAAAAATAAAAATCTTTTAAAAATATATATTTCACATTTTTAATAATTCTAAATGTATTTCTATCAATCAGTTTTCTTTTCAGCTTAAAAAAAAAGACTTCATAGAATTTAGTGAAATTCAAAGTTTTCAAATTTCAAAGACAATAAGCTTGGAGGTTTCTTGCTCAAACAATTCCTTTCATCTGTGAAAACTCAAGAAAGGGAATCACCAGTAGTCTTTATTTTAGAACAACCACATTTTTATATTCTCCATCTCTTGAGGCCCAGTCATTGTGAATTACCATAGAGTTTACTTCTGAGAAAAATTAAAAAAGCCTCAACATCCCAAGAGGCGACAGAGAGCACGGAGCTGACCAGCATTAAACTCCACAAGACATATGCAATGTTTGTTATTATAGCATTTATTTATTTATTTATTTTTGCTTTTAACCACTGCTGCTTAAAAAACAGAAGCTGCCATATTTTAATATGTAATAAGCAGTTGAAGACAGAAGTTGTTTTTGTTGTGTACCACGGTATTTTAGTCAGTGGCTGAATGTTTACACTTGTACAGCTGGCCTTCCCTTCAGGCAAATCATAATGTACAGTACCACAAACAATATGATATGATCTGATTTACAGTCAGCACCTGCCAGTCGACTTTGTCACGTAGACTCATCAGTCACCACGAGGAAAGTGCAGCAGCCCTGCATGATACTGTTACTGTAACCAAATCAAGCTCTCTAATGGATGTATAAGGTGTGTTTTACGCATGGAGAAGGCGGCCTGAGGCTTCAATCAGGAATTTAATTACTTCTGCACAGGTTACTTGTGTCTTTTGATGAGTATCAGAGCTGTCAGGTTTATCACTGTACAGAAACGGCTTTGAGTGGAGAAGTACATGTACAGTATAGCGTGTTACTGTATGTGGGCTGCTTTTCTAAAGGATAATCTGTGATAATAAGGAAAGAAATTGGATTATTTGGACACCTAATTCAAATTTAACTGTTTTACAAAATAGATTAAATTAAAAAAGACATTTGTAAAGCTTTTTAATGCAAAGAAACATTTCTCTTCACTGGGATCACTTAAAAACGTGTGGCAATGAGATTTGGGATATAATTTTAATGAAGATCAGTGGGAGGCTATATGCCAGAATACTCTCATTCCCCTTTCCAATCACAGAATAATTGAACAAAATTATAAATTTATACATAGGATGTATCTGACCCCACTTTGTATGAGCAAAATGTACCCTAATGTATCATCCAGGTGTCACAGATGTAAAACCTATTCAGAATCAATCATGCATGTTTTTTGGAAATGCAAAAAGCTTAAATTTTTCTGGAAAGCAGTACAGGACTTTACAGCCAAAGCTTTGCATGTTCCATTGGACTTCACACCAACACTATACCTCTTTGGTACAGAACTAAACAAGACACTTGATCCTATTTCTATAAAGAGATTGGCATCATCTCCTATCTAGCAAAAAATGCACTTTGCTCAACTGGAACCAACAAAAACCTCTAAAATTTGAACTGTTCATAAAACTCTTGAATGAAACAATGTTCTTGGAACTATATACATACTACTTAAAAAACAAAGGGGATGCCTTTCAAAAGATATGGATGCCTCTAATGATCCTCTGACTCTATTTTCACAATATGTGTGACCTTAATCACGGCATGACTTTGTGTATTATGTTTTTTGTATTTTGGTTGTATGTTTATTTATTTCTTTATTATTATTATTTTATTTATTTAATTATTGTTTTTTTTCTCTTTGCCTTTTGCTGCTATACTTGTCTACTGATACATTTGTCTTTGCCCTTTTTTGTTTACGTTTGTGTGTTTGTTAAAATCAATAAACAAAAAAAAACAAAAAAAGAAATTTGCGTTAACAAGCAGATATACCTAATAAAGTGGCCAGTAAGTGTAAAAAAAAAAAAAAAACATGGGTTCATCCTGCCTTGTATCAACTGTTCAGGCTGGTGGTGGTGGTGGTGTAATGGTTTGGGGGATTTTTTTGGCACACTTTGGGCACATTAGTATCAGTAGAGCAATTGTGCCATTGTTGCTGTCCATCCCTTTATAACCACAGTGCCTATGAACCTATGAAAGTGGCAAGTGAGTGTATATTAAACAAAACAAACTGAGACAAACTAAATCCGGAAGAACTTTGGCAACATCTCAAAGATGCTTTAAAAAACTTACATGAAAAGCTATAGTACTGTTCAAAGTTTTAGGCACTTGAGTAAAAATGCTGTAAAATGAGGATGCTTTTAAAATAATGCATAAATACATTTTATTTATCAATTAACGTATATATTCTAACTAAATTAAATCAACATTTGGTATAAACACACTTTTCATTCAAAACACTTGGCCCCCAGTTTTTCAGGTAGCTTTGCAAGTAGGTTTTTTGAAGAATCTTGCCAAAGTTGTACTGGATTTATTTTGTCTTGGTTTGTTCTGTTTCTTCATGTCATTCTAGACAGACTATGTATAAAATCATATATATATATATTTATTTATTTATTTATTTATAAATAGTTTTTAAAATCTGAATTGCTAAAAGAGTCAACTAATAATCAGGGGCGGATTTAACCAATAAGCAAGGAAATATGAGGAGCCCTAAATAAGTATAAATAATAATTTTATATAACATTGTTTTTTATCATATTTTGTATGGTCAGGGTCTAAATTTATTTTATTTTAACGTAAATATTACATCTGGGCAAAGTGTCCCTAACCTTCAATCAAGGACCAGTCCAGCAGTCAAATCAGTAAAGATTTAGTTTTAAAAATGAAATATTTCATTTAGTATGTTTAGTTGTAAATCATCTTAAGAAAACAAATCGTTTCAAAAGTTCACAAGATGCTTTTCATGTTATTATTATTTTGCATCAAGATAAAATGTAGAAAATGAATGATATAAGAACAAAGTAGCAAAATAATTTTAAAAAAATTAAAGTACAAAAGGTGCATTTTATATATTTTGGGCCCCCATGGCTGGAATTGTTTAGGGCCCCAAAATCACTAAATCTGCCCCTGCTATTAATGAATGTTGCCGATGATTCGTCCCGCATCTCAGCTCTGCCACCTTGTGGCTATCTGCATGTTGACAGCTTCACAATTCATAACAAATTTTTAACAAACTTCACAAAAAACTTGTAGTGATCACACTAACATCTGGACTGATGATATAGAGTATGAGTTTAAGCAATGTATTAATCAGCAAACACTCAAGGGAAAACACCACTCAATGAAGGGTGAGAATGACAGCTGTACATTATTAGAGCATTTGAAGGCCCGTCATCCTGAGAGATGCAGATACTGCTGACAGCTGCACATGGAACTAAAATGACAGGTGCAGCTCTGATTGTTTAGTCCAGAGGGACAAACATTCAGACAAGAATCACTTTCAAAATCAGCTTTTACATGCTCACTGAGAAACACCATTTCAATTAGGACAGTCTAAGTCATCTTATTTCTATTGGGCTTTTATATTGTAAGCGGTCCAAGACAACAGTTCACCACCAAAAGTAAAATTCTGTCACTATTTACGCATAAACAAGAAAAGTGTTTATCTTAAGATATTTTAATATAATCTAAAAGATATTTCTCTTCTTCCACTGAAAGACCTTTAACACAAATCTCTGACGATTTCAAATGTTTATAAAGACAACAAAAATTATATATATATATATATATATATATATATATATATACATTTTTTTTTAACAGAGTGGCTTAACCTAAATATTTTGAAGAGACACTATAGTTTTATATTATATGCTCTCAGAAATAAAAGTATGAGAGCTCTCACTGGGGAAGTACCTTTTAAAAAGGTACACACTTGTCCATTTGGTACCTGAAAAGGTACATATTAGTTCCTAATATAGAGGCTCAATTAATGACCAAATTATAACAGGTTTGATGACTGGTTAAATATGGAGTTTTGAACATGAAATAAATCTGAATTTTAGAAAATGAAGATAACCTGTTTCCAAACTCTTACTTTTACAGTAGGCCTATTAAACTATGATAAATGCATGTTGCGCTTCTAATGTACAGTGCATCCGGAAAGTATTTATAGCGCTTCACTTTTTTCTACAGTTTTTAAAACACAGCCTTTTTGCAAAATGGATTAAACTCATTTTTTTTCCTCAAAATTCTACACACAATACATCATAATGACAATGTGAAACAAGATTTTTTGAAATTGTTGCAAATTTATTTAAAAAAACCCCCTGAAAAATCACATGTGTGCAAGTATTCACAGCCTTTGCTCAATACTTTGTTGACGCACCTTTGGCAGCATTTACAGCCTCAAGTCTTTTTGAATATGATGCCACAAGCTTGGCACACCTGTCTTTAGGAATTTTACGGATGATGGAGGCCACTGTGCTCATCGGAACTTTCAGAGCAGCAGAAACTTTTCTGTAACCTTGCCCAGCCTTGTGCCTCAAGAAAATCCTCTCTCGGAGGTGTGTGGACAATTTCCTTTGTCTTCATGCTTGGTTTGTGCTTTGACATGCAGCCTGAAAATTGAATTTGTAAATCAGCATGCGAGAAATACCCGGATGACTTACTATCTCCGGTGGGATTCTGAAGTGCGCTTTCCATGCACAATGCGCTATCCCATAATGCCCCGCGAGAGAATTCATGAATGGGACTGAAGCGAAGCAACTGGCGCAGGTAGGTCACATGACCATGACAAATCGGCGGATATAGTACATCTGAATTCCATTCATACTTTTCACATTCAAACTGTATAGGATGTACTTTTCTAACGGCCAAGAAGTATGTTTAAATTGAAATGCAGTGCCTACTGAGTAATAGGCGGTTTCAGACGCAGCCACACTGTCAACCCTGGAACCTTATACAGACAGGTGTAAGCCTTTTCAAATCATGTCCAATGAACTGAATTTACCACAGGTGAACACCCCAATTAAGCTGCTGAAACATCTCAAGAATGATCAGTGGAAACAGAATGTAACTTAGCTCGATTTAGAGCTTCACAGCAAAAGCTGTGAATACTTCTGTACATGTGATTTTTCAGGTTTTTTACTTTTTATAAATTTGCAACAATTTTTTTCACATTGTCATTATGGGGTATTGTGTGTAGAATTTTGAGAAAATAAATGAATTTAATCGATTTTGGAATATAAATATTATATAACTATGTTATATTATGTTATATAATTATATAACATAAAAAATGTGAAAAAAATTAGTATGCATACATTACAATGCATACTTTCCAGGTACACTGTATAGACACTTTTCAAATGCTCGTGTCTGTGGGTGAAGAAGGGATGCATGCACATGGCAGGGTCAAGTGATGAGGGTCAAGTGATGATCATTGGAGAATACAATGACCAGACAGCTGGGTTTAAGAATACACTAAACAGTGATCAAAAACTCATAAGGCTATCATTATTTTTCAGTCTCTTTAAAAATGTTTCAAGATTTTAAGAGTTTGGGTGAATATTCTTTCTTTAAATGGTGTCATTTGTGTACGGATGTAAAAGAAATAATTAGCACATATGAATTTTTTTTAAAACAAATTAGCAAACATGCGATGCGCTTCAAGCTTGTGGTTCTCATTTATGTTTACATTTTCAAAAAGGATCCAACCATTACTTTGATTCTACTCCACCAAAACTGAAATGTATTGTCTATTTAAGTTAAATGTACATTTATACTAATTCTTTATTAGCAGGATAAACTGTGATTAGCTGCTGTGAGCCTGTTCTAACAAACATAATTACAGCTCAGAGACATCAGATCAATGCATGGAGGATTTATTCTGTCTGGGTGAAGAGAACACACTGTTTCTTAGATAAACAAGACTTTTTCCAATACCTTCAAGTTAGAGACTACTTCAATAAAAACATAAGAGATTCAGAAGACATAAAAACAACAGTAGTGCAGGTATTTATAGATGCTTACAAAAAGAAGATTGATAAAAAACTAGTCTCAAGAATTTATTCCTGTCTGACGTTAACAAAGAAACACTCAACAATGTATATAAAACAGAAATGGGAAAGGGAGCTAATATAATTATAACACATGAGGAATGGTTAACTATTTGGAAAACAGAGATTATCACAATTAATTCAGATTAATGAATGGAATTTTTCTTTGAAAAATGTAATTGGGTTCTTTATAACATCTAAAATATTTCCACATATTTTGGGATTGTAATAATATTTACACATATTGGCAAGATTTGAATAAAAGAGATAAATTAAATAATGGGATTGAATCTGGAATGTAATTTTAAAAATATGTACCTGGGAATTTACTCTGCAGAAATACCAAAAATAATGCATATCAACTTAACACACTACATATTTTTGCAAATCAAAGCTGTACATCTAACATCATGACATAAGTTTAATTCAATGTCACATGATCCTCCAGAAATCCCTCTAATAGGAAGCTATTAAAATGTATGTACAATCTATTGAATTCCTTAAGATCATATGCCAAATTATATACCTTATTTGCTTTTGTTTTATAATGAATTCATGCATTCTTGCTATTAACGTGCTGTTATTTGTATTCATTTTTATATTGTTAATAAATGTCACAGTTTTTAAACTAAAACTGAAAACATTTAACAAAGTCTTGTTTTAAAAGATGACATTATGTGTGCAGACCATTTCAGACAAAACTAGCTAAGTAGATGACAATGCTAAGCTACACTGTAAGCTGTTTGCCTCTCTTGCCACTGTTACCACATCTCAAATCTCAATGCACAGAACATTACCCTTTATAGACATTGTTCTTAAAAGGTTAAGTGTAAAGAAAATGTTGTACACCTAGTTCATTATTAACTCTTAAGATTAAATTTAGCTCTGCTGAGTGAAAAAAAAACTCAAATCTCATTAGTAACTTTTTTAAAAGATATATTTTAGTGAGCTGTCTGCCTCTATATATTGATGACACTGTCACAAATCAACAGGTACACCAAACTTCTAAATGTTACTATACACTAGAATATAAATCCGCACAGCTGTTTTTAATACCGACACAAAAAATATATCCTAATCATCATATTCACTTCTTTACTGATATGTTAAAAATCATTGCATCTTTTTTTGTATGTGTGTAAAACTTACATGTGGTGTACTGCCTGTCACTAGACAAACACATTGTTGTGTGATGGGTAGATGTCCAGAATGACCAGCAGGCTGATGAACTCCTCAAGCTTCATGATGATATTGCCTGTTTGATCTGAAGTTAATAGAATAGTATAATGTACAATAAGTAATAGCATTCATTAGTTTTGTCATGTTTTTAGTTCATCATGCTGACATAAACTGTGCGAGACCATGTCCATCCCTTTATAACCACAGTGTACCCATCTTCTTATGACTACTTCCAGCAGGATAACGGCCATGTCATAAAGCGAGAATCATCTCAGACTGGTTTCTTGAACATAACAATGAGCTTACTGTACTCAAATGGCATTCACAATCACCAGAGCTCAATCCAACAGAGCACCTTTGGGATGTGGTGGAACAGGAGATTCGCATCATGAATGTGCAGCCGACAATTCTGCATCAATTGCGTGATGCTATCATGTCAATATGGACCAAAATCTCTGAGGAATATTTCCAGTACCTTGTTGAATCTACTGTGTACTACAAACAATTAAGGCAGTCCCGAAGGCAAAAGGGGGTCCAACCCAGTAATAGTAAAATGTACCTAATAAATTGGCCGGTGAGTGTACTATAAAATTGGCTTTTACTTAACTTTAGTGATGTAATTCAGTGATGAGTATAATAGGGACACAAAGCACTACAGTTGTACTTCTCTATTACTAAACACAGAGACTTATTAGCTCTATGAACTAAACTTAGCATGTTTGTAAAATGAGACATACAGAATGTACACAGCTGTGCATCTCAGGGTCGGGACTTAAAAACACTGTCCAAAAAGTATTCACTCAGCTATCAGTAATCAAGTTCAACTCTGTAGATTACCTGTCTCTTCTCCTCTCAACTTTTGATGTGTGGGTCAAAGCGCTGCCCGTATGGCTGGATACTGCTCCACAAATCATTCAACAAAGACAAAGACAGTCCCAGCATTTCTTCACATCAGAGGCCTGAAACTGAAAGATATACATATTGTATTTTTTAAAAGTTTAAATAAATGTAGCTTTGCCTAAGTTACACTAAAATAATGGGACTTGCTCTTGAAAACACGCTCTTCGTGATGGTCAATCTCTTGATCCTGTTTTACTTGGTTTGGAAGATATGGGATTGTATCTAAAGTGTATTTTTTTTTTAAATTACATAAATACTAAGAAAAGCACCACTGTTGATATCAAAATTTCAGCTCTAAACAAGTTAGAAAGCAACTGAGTACCAGTTCTCCGCACAAAATGAAAAGCATGAGTGATTTACTGAATCATTGACATATTTACACAAATTAATAGAGCAAGCTTTAAAATAATTGGTTAATTTACGATTTATTAGAACTAACGTTAATGTTAATGATTGTGATGTGTTTGTGAATGAAACCTGAGTATGAAGGTGAAAACAATAAACGAGATAATAAAATTTAATGTTAGCATGAAGAAACGGGCAATAGCTGAGCTTGGAGGTAGCGACCGCTGCACACAGTGAATGTAATTTTGGCAGACTTTGTCAAGTTAAAAGCATTATATTTAATATAACGTAACTATGATCATAATCTGTGTCGCGTAAGTAACTTAGGTTAACAATGCTATTAAATTAACTTTAACGAAACCGCGAGAGAACAAAGCGAAATTCACCACGTTTTCAGACATCAAAATCGCTACTGCAGTTTAAGTAAAGCATTTAAAAGTGATTATTTTGCTGTTTGTCGTGTTAGGCGACACGTTAAACTGTAAATACAAAATCATCTTATTAAGTTAACGTTAAAGTTACCTCAGACTGCTTCAAGGACCTGTGTGCATTTTAACCTACAGAACATTTAAAATTACTAACAAATATACAAAACTGTTAAGTAGTGACACTTTACATTACACTGTCATAAATGAGAAATAAATAAATATCTGTTGAGTGTACCGGTTCCTCCCTTTACTCTTTGCTGGGGCTGGGAGATTACCGTTAAAATGACGCTGCTGCGCATGCGCACTTGCGCAGATATCAATCATCCTCGAATGCGTATATAAATATTTTTGAATAATACAAAGAACACATCACATATTATCAAGATGACACAAAATCATTGTTACAGGTGGCTTTTATTCATTTTCAAATGAAAGAAAAGTTATTCATTGTTGGCTTGTTAACATTAAGGTTATTATATAATAGTAATACTGTTAATATAGTGTATTAATGGTGACAAGCACATTATGGATTTTAATAACACATTATTAAATGTTGAAGTATGATTATTAAATGATTTACAAGTGTTGTTTATTTTTAGTTAATGTTAATAAGTATACTAAGGTTAGATTATTATAGCTGTCTTCAAAAAAACAGATATTACAAAGGCAAAAGACCTTAACGCCCTATTCACACGAGGCGTCAGCGTCAACGCTTCCCATTCACTTTGAATGGGTGACGTCAGGCGTTGCCGAACTGCATTGTGGATCTGTCGGCGCCGCTTCAGAAGCGTTCCTCGCTGCAGAAGTTGGGACCAGCTCAACTTTTCAAGCGCCGACGGAAGCGTCAGCCAATCAGATCGCTGTATGCAAATACACCAGCTCAGACAGTGGCCTAACGCCCTATTCACACGAGGCTTCAGCGTCAACGCTTGACAGAGGGCGTGTCTGAAGTTGGAGCTGAAACGATCGTCATAGAAGCGTCAGCCAATGAAATTCAGTCAGCAATAGGCCACTGTCTGAGCTGGTGTATTTGCATACAGCGATCTGATTGGCTGACGCTTCCGTCGGCGCTTGAAAAGTTGAGCTGGTCCCAACTTCTGCAGCGAGGAACGCTTCTGAAGCGGCGCCGACGGATCCACAATGCAGTTCGGCAACGCCTGACGTCACCCATTCAAAGTGAATGGGAAGCGTTGACGCTGACGCCCCGTGTGAATAGGGCGTGGCGCCGCTTCAGGAGCGTTCCTCGCTGCAGAAGTTGGGACCAGCTCAACTTTTCAAGCGCCGACGGAAGCGTCAGCCAATCAGATCGCTGTATGCAAATACACCAGCTCAGACAGTGGCCTATTGCTGACTGAATTTCATTGGCTGACGCTTCTATGACGATCGTTTCAGCTCCAACTTCAGACACGCCTTCAGTCAAGCGTTGACGCTGAAGCCCCGTGTGAATAGGGCGTAACTCCCTCTTAACTCATTGAGAAAAATGACTTCAAAGATTTTTTTTTTTTTTTTGCCCAGACAAATTAGTAATAGATTGGGCATTGGAAAATATTTTAGTAATAACATTTATCAGCACAAAAACCCTTGAGCACAAACTTTTGACCTTTGACCCCTATTTTGAAGTTACTGTCCTTGGCCTTTGTAAAAGGACAACATTTGATGAGAACCACTAAGAGACGACACTCTGTTGCTATTTGGGAAACAGCCACTAGATGCCGCTAGCGTCACGTTTTAGAATGAACAACCAACAGAACAACAGCACGGGTGAATTACAATATTGAGTTAAATATGAGTTGAAATATGATATATTCATACACCCCCATTGAAAAGCAACATTTTAAACAATATCTCAATAAAAAGAAAAACAATTTCCAAAATTAGTAACGTCCACATGACAAATATTACAGCCATACTTATAGCTATCCTGTGCTTTGGCTGCATTTGCAAATTACTTCCAAAATATAATAAATAATATATAATTAGTTACTGTAGTTTGAAAGTAATTGTTTACAGTATTAGAATATTTGTGTTTGTGCATTGTAATATTTTACACTACTTTTGCATTGATTTAGACTTAATTTTTGATATCATAGGTATTTATACAGTCATAACCTAGTTATCTAGACTGTATATCAGCGGTTCCTAAACTTTTTTAGAGTGCCATACTTCTTCCTTTTGCATTCTCTCTTCTACTGCCGTCACTTTTCCCATTAGGCGCAATATTTTAAATTTAGATTTTAAAAACTCCATTGAATTATTTACCTTTATGGATTTTTTTTTTAATAATGTCTCAAATAAAAATATTAAAAAGAAAAATATGCAACTCGTAAAATTAGGTTTTCCATGTAATAACTAAAACCGCCAGTAGGTGGCGGTAAGACACTGTCTTAGTACATTTGTTCAGTAACAAAAGCAACGGTTGTATTTATGAATAGGTCACTGAATCGACTCTCACATGATTCATTTACAAAAATAAACAGGCCTCGCTTAAAAAAACGACTGGACCGATGATTTGAACGCCAGCAGTTTGGAATAACCATCAACATTGTGAAGTAAACATCCCTGTGGACTTTATTGTGGTGAATTTTATTACCTTTTTACAAGAAAAGGTAGGAACTGGTTTTTAACTGTGAACTGCACTGATTTTGTGTGATCATGCTGAATGCTAACACTGTCACGGCATTCAGTCAACTAACTTAACTTTGTGCAACTAGTCAATACTGTAGTCAAATTATGAGGAAAAAATAAATAAGATCATTTATTGTTACTTACAATTTACAGTCTTTGCTTGTGTGCAGAGCTTTAACTATATGTAGCTGATTGTTTGCCTATTTATGGTAGTATTATGACAGTAAAGCAGAATATTGTAACTCCAGGCAACTTCATACTGCCCATTACATACAGTGACCTCATATTGAGGCACAGCTGAACTGCAGAGAACCGTAAATTAATTGGAGCATAACGTTACCAAAACCAAAGAGCAGTAGCTGACAATGACCATACATTATATTTTCTTGAAGACAAAAAAAAAACAATGAAATTGACTCAATATACTTGTCAAGATGAAGGAGGTCTTTATTGTCCCAAAAATATCAATAACTCGTTTTCGTCAAAAAAAAGTGACGTTCTTTTGCCTTTGCACAGCATTTTTTCCTTTTAACGTTACAAGCAGAAAATGCAGAAATAAAATATGTTTCCAGACCTGTCTTTGGAAATATAACGTTACAGCATGAGATTAATATATATTTATGTAACCCACCTATGAAATTGATTTACTGAAAAGGGGAAAATTATCTACTGGGTCTGAGCTTTCTAAAGTATATATGAAATTTCAACACAATTTACTTGAAATCTCGCGTTCGGGATATCTCAACTTAACGACACAATATATTTATGAATGGTGTGGTCAAATTTTACATATTATTAATACTATAATCTCCAACTGCTCAAATAAAAATAAAATAAAAAACCCAAACACAAGAAAATACTTTTGAGTTTGCTGTATTGCAAATTTTCTGGTCTGTATCTGAACTGCTTTTCAGCCCTTATAAAAACATACTCAAGTATTCAAAACAAACAAAATTAAATAAATAAAATACAATATGTTGACAGCAATTCAGCCCTTTTTGAAAAAAAAAAAAAACTATACAGAAGTAGGAAAATACAGTTTCAGTTGTCTAAACGTCCCAATTTCAACATATATTTATATATATGAAACGTCAAAGTCCTGAATGTAATGTAAAACGTAGTTCAATGACTGTGAATCAGTGTATGTGTTTCCTACGAAAATCCTCGACGATTGAGTGATGACATGCGTCCATCCAAATTGGCAGAAATCCTCACGGAGTGAATGTAACGAGCCACTCCCCTTGCCTGCACGAGTCCAATGCGGCCGCGGCGCGATGGAACAGTCCAGTGTCAGTTAGCTAATGCAGCAAAACAATTTGGGACATTAATTTTATGCAGAATTGGCAGGATGGATTAAATTAGAAGACAGCCAAAACGTGTCTCTCCTGTCTTCACCACAAGCTGGCGTACAAGTGACGTCAGTCACCCTCTTCATATAACTTCACAACTTCACATAACATTGCTAACTTCAACTAAGAGCATTTTCACAAAATAGTTCACAATATGTTCAAAATATATACATATAAAACAGAGTAAAACACATTGAACACGGTAAACTTGTACATTTACAGCGATCCATGAACAGTATGCATCATCTATACAATATAGCTAAACAAATCGAAAAGTAAAATAAATATGCAGGAAATCCGAATGTATATAACTTACCTAATGCAGCAAAACAATTTGGGACATTAATTTTATGCAGAATTGGCAGGATGGATTAAATTAGAAGACAGCCAAAACGTGTCTCTCCTGTCTTCACCACAAGCTGGCGTACAAGTGACGTCAGTCACCCTTGACCTCAATTCCGGTTTTTAGAAATTAACTTCTGAATGTAAATTTATACATCTATAAATTTTTTTTTTAAATGCCCAATTGTTGTGCATTAGGTAAGGTAAGAAAATAAAACATAAATACATATATTCTGACAAATAAAAAAATTAATTAAGAAACTCTTAATTACATGTCAAAATAAAACAATATTTAATACTCAAAAATTTGAGTGGGTTACATCCTCCCCTGCTCAAAACTCTGATGTCCTCATCAGGCACTTAATAAGCTAACCTATAAGGCTAAACAACAATTCGCTTTGTGTTAGCTGCACTCGCATCTGTTGTTGCATCATCTCAAGTACTTGACTTAATTGACTGGATTGATTTTCCAGAGTAACACCCTGCCTCTTGCATTGTGCTTTCCACCCAACGTAATCATTTAATTTATTTGGGGGTTTCTTTTCTCTCTTAGACCTTCTTAAGCCAACAACACAATCACGCTCTTCAACACTCAACTCATCAGGCTGTACTGCCACATCATCATCTTCCTCCAAGGAGGAAACATCTTGCTGAATTTCAGTCTCGCAACTATTCTCAATGTCGTTCTCAACAGATGTAACACTCAATGTGTTCATTTCATCATCTTGCCTGTTTGAAACACTAAGAGTCCTAGAAAGCTCAGGAACGTTTTGCAAGACTGAATTGAATTCTGGAGCATGAGGATTCAAAGACTTTGAACTTTCAGCCTCCAAAATTTCACCAAAATTATCGACCCCTGCATCCCCTCTCAAATCATCCGTATTCACTCTAGAAGAGCAATTTTCTGGCACAGTGAGTATTTCATCAGCTACAGTAGGACTGACGGGAAGAAACCCACAAGGGAGCAAAAGATCTCTGTGGAGGATACGCTCAGAGCCATCACCATTCTCGGGCCGAACCACATACACCGGAATGTCTGCATTTGGCTGCTTGACAACCACATATACAGTGGACTCCCAGCGATCTGCTATTTTATGCTTTCTTCGAATGTTGACGTTCTTAATGAGAACACGATCGCCCACTTCAACTGAAGCGGCTGTGACTTTCTTATCCCATCGAGCTTTATTCATCAATTGCCTTTTCTCTGCATTTTGGACCGCTAATTTATAAGCATACCGTAGTCTTTGCTTAAGTTCAGTGACATAATGAGTGTGAGTTTTGGAATTATACCCCTTGGGGTTAATCCCAAAACAGAGGTCTATTGGAAGACGAGGTTGACGTCCAAACATTAAAAGAAAAGGACTCTCACCAGTCGCGTCATTTCTCGTACAGTTGTACGCATGCACCAGTGGACGTACATATTTTCTCCAATGTTCTTTCTTCTTATCACTCAAGGTTCCCAATAAATCCAGAAGGGTTCGGTTAAACCTTTCTACTGGGTTTCCCCTAGGGTGATAAGGTGTTGTGCGGGATTTGACACCAGCTAGAGTACACAATTCTTTTACCAGTTCAGACTCAAAATTGGCTCCCTGATCACTGTGTATTCTTTTAGGGAAACCAAAATGACAAATTAAATTTTCCCACAACACAGAAGCCACAGTCTTGGCAGTTTGATCTTTAGTGGGAAATGCCCACGAAAACTTAGTAAAATAATCTGTGATCACCAAGATGTTACGGGTGTCACTGGAGTCTGGCTCTAGTGAAAGGTAATCAATACAGACTAACTCTAAAGGAGCATAAACTTTGATGTTTACTAGCTCAGCACCCCTTTGGGCACGGGCCTTTCGCCTGATACAACGCTCGCAAGTTCTGCACTTTCTTTCCACATACTCTGCCATCTTAGGCCAATAAAATCTGGCTCGGGCAAGCTCCAAAGTTCTTTCATACCCCATATGCCCAGTTTCATCATGAATGCCTTCAAGAGCTCTGTCTCTGAAACTAGAGGGGACTACCAGCTGCCCATACTTTTGCCCATACTGATCACATACCATACGGTGCAAGACCCCATCTACTAACCTCAGTTTGTGCCTTTCCCTTAACATTAAATTAACTTCCCTAGACTCATTGAGTCTTTCCACATGAGACAGATTGTTCCCAGACTCCAAAAGACCAATCACCTTTCTGAGGGCAACATCCTCTCGTTGTAACTGATACCAATCTGTCCGAGTCATACTCGGTAGAGCAGTCTGTCCAGGCAAGCATTCTGGATCTATCAGGTCATCTGGCACTACATCCTCGTCACACAGTAGCATCTCCACAGCAGGGGTTGAGGTAGCCCTGGCTTCCACCAGGTCCCCTTCGCCTGGCTGTGAAGAAAACATTCCACAAAATACAGATTGTCTCATACACACAGCCTTAATCTCCTCCTGTCCAAACTTCTCAAACTCAACAGCGGCACATTCTGCTTTGCTCAGCAAGCTTTCAATTCGTTCATCTATCATGATGGTTTCGGCATCATCACCGAGTGGCTCTTGTGGACGCCGTGAAAGTCCGTCTGCGTCAACATTAGTTTTGCCTGCTCGATACTTGATTTCGAAATCATACATTGACAGAGCTGCGAGCCACCTATGACCAGCTGCGTCCAATTTAGCTGTAGTAAGCACATACACTAGCGGGTTGTTGTCAGTTAATACAGTAAACTTTGCACCGTACAAAAAGTCATGAAATTTTTCGCACACAGCCCATTTAAGAGCTAAATACTCTAGTTTGTGTACAGGGTAGTTTTTCTCACTCCTCGATAAACCCCGACTGGCATAGGCGATCACTTTGGTCTTACCATCTTGTACTTGATATAAGGCAGCACCCAGACCATTTACGCTGGCATCTGTGTGAACGATATAGGGTAACTTCCAATCTGCAAAGCCCAGAGTCGGTGCAGTTGTAAGCTTCTGAATAACAGTGTCAAATGCAATTTGACACTCATCATCCCATCTTCCAGCTAAAGATTGCAACTTACTCCTAACACAGTAAGATGTGGATGATGACCTCCTGGTGGAGAATTCACCTTGCAATAACACATTCAGAGGCTTAACTATCTTGGAATAACCCTCGACAAACCGTCTGTAATATCCAGCAAAACCAAGGAATGACCTCAAATCCCTGACTGTTTTCGGAATGGGCCATTCCTTCACGGCAGAGATCTTGTCTGGATCTGGGTGTATACCTTGAGCAGAAATAACATGCCCTAAGTACTTGACGGAGGTTTGAAAAATTTTACACTTGGAAGGTGCCAACTTTAATCCAAAAGTTGCAATCCGCTGAAGGACTTTCATGAGCCGTTCTTCATGCTGTTCCAGTGTATCTGAAAAAATTATTAAGTCATCGAGAAAAGCAATAACTTCCTGCAAATTTAAACCTGCCATGACTTTCTCCATAGTCCTTTGAAACATTGCAGGAGAATTTGTCAGCCCTTGTGGTAATCGCCTGAACTGCCAGTTACCAAATGGCGTAGTGAATGCTGTTTTGGGACGGTCACTTTCCTCTACCTCCAACTGGTAGTATCCACTCTTTAAATCTAAAACCGAGAACCACTTTGAGCCTGACAACAAAGTAAACGTCTCCTCGATCCTTGGGAGAGGATACGCATCTCTTTTTGTCAGTTTATTTAGCTTGCGATAGTCAACCACCATTCTTAAATCTCCATTTTTCTTTCTCACCAGTACAACTGGGGAAGCATAAGGACTGTTTGATTCCTCTATAATCTCACTAGCTAGCAAATCTAGCAAATGCTTCTTCAAATCATCAAAGTCAGCAGGTGAGACTCGACGAGTACGCTCTTTGAAAGGAACATGTTCCATCAACTCTATTCGGTGGGTTGCACCCGAAACATGCCCTACATCAAGATCATGTTTCGCAAATGCACTTGACACTTCTCTGTTTATTCTCCCCATGATGTGAGCTTTTAACTCCTCAGATATAGGAGAATCCCCAAAATCCACAGTAACAGGATCTTCTGTCTTCACTAAGATATTTGCCATCAGGGGTGTCTTGGCTTGTGAATTGCCTGTACCATCAAAAAGGGGCACAGATTTAATCCAGTCTACCACTGAACACTCAGCTAGCACTCCCTTTGGCTGTAAAGTCACACTGTGATCTGAAACATTACGAATGACTACTTTAACTTTATTCCGAGCACTGAGCTTTGCTTGTATCAATTTGCACTCAACCACCAAACCACCAGGAATTTGATGCGTCAAAGGCTCGTCAATAATCATTGTCTTGTTCAAACCAAATTCCTTCAATCTATATACTCCTGTTACTTCACACTTTTCCTCTTTACTGATTGTTACAGACTTTCTACCAGACAGTCTAACTGGAGTAGAATATTGTGGCTGTTTGCCGGGTGTCAATACTTTGTCACACTGGTGATAAGCAGTCATCCAATTGACACTGGCAGACATGTTCTTTAGGTACTCCTTTCCCTGTGACATCCTAAAATCTCGAACAAGATAGCGGAGTACATTTGTCCCCACTAGCAAGGGCATTCGTGCATTATAAACCTGATCAGGGCAAACCAATGCTAATGCTGTAACAACGGCATCTGTTCCACAAGCCGATTCTGGAAACTGTATGTCTATTTCAATGTACCCAATGTACGGAACTATTTGTCCAGCAGCTCCCTCAACTCTAAGTAAATTCCCTATGGGAGAAAGGTTTCGATGCCGCAAGTACTGCTTGTAGAATGATTCAGCTACACAGGTCACCTGGGATCCTGTATCTACTAAACAAAGACACTGAACTCCATCCAACCATGCTTCACTTTCCCATGGTTCGCCAATTAGACCCTCTGGAACGTGGTTACTCATTTCTGTGGAACTTTTCTCCAACTCAGCTTCTGTCCGTTCCACAACAGAAGCTATGCCAAGTTTAAATGTGTTGTGGGCATCATCATTTTGTTGGGAGAACCCCTCTGTTCATGCCTCTGCACTAATTTTTGCTGTACCAAAGCAGCATTCACAGGATTGGTGCAGTGTTGTAAATAATGAGAGTCCTCACCACAGCGGTAACAAAATCCACTGATAGGCAATTGCTTAGGTTGTGTTTGTGCTACAGGACGTGAGAGCTTCACTTCTTTACCTCTTTTCTTAGTTGCACTAGCCTGAAGTTGATCAAACCCCTGTTGGTTCACAGTAGCAGACGTCTGGTTTTTAGCTTTAACTACCTCAGCTTCAAGCTCTTTTATGCGTCTCATCAACACCTCATTATTTTGTACCCCCTCCGAACTAGCTATACTTCCTTGGTTTACGGCAACATGCACGTGACTCTGAGCTCTTTTTGGAGGCGCATTCAAATGCAGATTCATACGGTTCTCCTTGAGCTGCTTTTCATGTTCGTATGACCTTAGTTTGAAGAGTATGCTCGAATAACTCAATTCAGATGGTGATTGTTCTGTTAACAACTCCTTAAGACGCAACTGGGTTATAAGGGCTTCATCCCAGCACCCTCTAATGAACTGTTTGAGAAGTAAAGTGTCAGATTGTTTGCCAATCACTCCCTTCTTTTCAATCACCTCAAGCAGCAATGCATGAAGTCGTCTCAAATAATCAGATGGCTTTTCACCCCTGTTCTGGTGTGTCTCTATGAACTGAATATACAACTCATCACCACCAGTGACACTTCCATAAGCTTTCTCAAGCTCCAGCACATACACTTCTGGTGGTGCATTTGTACCAGCCCCAAGAGCAACAGTAAGAGCAGGAGGGAGGAGACTATCCAGAATGTGTCGTCGCTTATGCCTTTCTGTCAGAGAAGTGTCTGGGAGTAATTGTTTAACATATAATTGCCATGTGGTGAAATCAACTTCCCCATTAGGCTTGGGGCAATGTCCAGAAAACACTCGTAATTTGGGGGGCGAGAGGTGATGTCCCTGATATTCTGGATCATGTTTCACCACATGTTCCACTACCACACGCTGTACGTCTTGTGGTATAGTAAAAGTTACTGGAGTTTCGTTACCAATGTTCTTTTTTATAGGCGGTGAATCGTCTTGGTTTGCAAATGACACTTTTGAAACCGGCATTGAAGCTTCAGCGGACATTACATAGCATGGTGGCCTAGCATCAACAAACAGTTTTGCTGCAGGCGTCGAAGTGATAGGACCTTGATCAACATTATCAGTCTTATGCGCAAGCTTATTCACCACCTGTTGGCTCAAATCACTCAAATTTACGCAATGCATTTGGGCCAAATTCTCTATTTGCACCAACAACTGGTCAGCCATATCATCTAAAGTCTGCACTGAACCACTCTGGATTGGTGTTGAAATACTAGGTGGATGTTGCACATCTTTAAACTGTCTGCTATCCAGTGGAACAACACCCCATACATACTGCTCACTACCATTCAATTGTTCCTCTTCAACAACGAATGGAGTAGCGACCTCCTGAAATTCACAAAGCAACTCCCCTGGGAATTTGTCACCTATCCACTTGATTTTCTTCACATCATCAATGTGGCCAAAGGCTTTTCTGACGTCATTTAAAGTTGTGCCTGGATCTACTCGTGTAAGCAGTACAGACTTTTCAGGATCAAAATCATGTTCCCTGCATAGATCCATTTTAAATGTGGAGAAAAAATCACTCAATATGAAAAAAAATAATAATCCAGAGCAGTTAGGATTAAGATTAATAGAAAATCAATGCCATCCACGTTGGGCGCCAAATTTTTCTCTCTCTTTTCTGTAACCCACCTATGAAATTGATTTACTGAAAAGGGGAAAATTATCTACTGGGTCTGAGCTTTCTAAAGTATATATGAAATTTCAACACAATTTACTTGAAATCTCGCGTTCGGGATATCTCAACTTAACGACACAATATATTTATGAATGGTGTGGTCAAATTTTACATATTATTAATACTATAATCTCCAACTGCTCAAATAAAAATAAAATAAAAAACCCAAACACAAGAAAATACTTTTGAGTTTGCTGTATTGCAAATTTTCTGGTCTGTATCTGAACTGCTTTTCAGCCCTTATAAAAACATACTCAAGTATTCAAAACAAACAAAATTAAATAAATAAAATACAATATGTTGACAGCAATTCAGCCCTTTTTGAAAAAAAAAAAAACTATACAGAAGTAGGAAAATACAGTTTCAGTTGTCTAAACGTCCCAATTTCAACATATATTTATATATATGAAACGTCAAAGTCCTGAATGTAATGTAAAACGTAGTTCAATGACTGTGAATCAGTGTATGTGTTTCCTACGAAAATCCTCGACGATTGAGTGATGACATGCGTCCATCCAAATTGGCAGAAATCCTCACGGAGTGAATGTAACGAGCCACTCCCCTTGCCTGCACGAGTCCAATGCGGCCGCGGCGCGATGGAACAGTCCAGTGTCAGTTAGCTAATGCAGCAAAACAATTTGGGACATTAATTTTATGCAGAATTGGCAGGATGGATTAAATTAGAAGACAGCCAAAACGTGTCTCTCCTGTCTTCACCACAAGCTGGCGTACAAGTGACGTCAGTCACCCTCTTCATATAACTTCACAACTTCACATAACATTGCTAACTTCAACTAAGAGCATTTTCACAAAATAGTTCACAATATGTTCAAAATATATACATATAAAACAGAGTAAAACACATTGAACACGGTAAACTTGTACATTTACAGCGATCCATGAACAGTATGCATCATCTATACAATATAGCTAAACAAATCGAAAAGTAAAATAAATATGCAGGAAATCCGAATGTATATAACTTACCTAATGCAGCAAAACAATTTGGGACATTAATTTTATGCAGAATTGGCAGGATGGATTAAATTAGAAGACAGCCAAAACGTGTCTCTCCTGTCTTCACCACAAGCTGGCGTACAAGTGACGTCAGTCACCCTTGACCTCAATTCCGGTTTTTAGAAATTAACTTCTGAATGTAAATTTATACATCTATAAATTTTTTTTTTAAATGCCCAATTGTTGTGCATTAGGTAAGGTAAGAAAATAAAACATAAATACATATATTCTGACAAATAAAAAAATTAATTAAGAAACTCTTAATTACATGTCAAAATAAAACAATATTTAATACTCAAAAATTTGAGTGGGTTACATTTATATGAGACATATTTATCTGTGAGATAAATATTAGTTAGTACCAAAGGCAATGTGGATTCAGTGGACAAAATAATTTAAGACCATACTGCAAAAAATTAGTACACCCTAATGATTGTTTAAAGAAAACGTTACTACAGATAAACCTTAATCGCAATATTGAGTATCAGAGTTTTTTGAGCAAAATAATCGTTTTGATTAAACGAAATTATTTTCTTAATTTAAACAGTTGAAAACTTGGCTATTATTTATAAATTTATCATGTGAACACAAAAAGAAGACTCGAAAAAATGCATGAGAAATATACCCATCACACCCCCCCCCCCACACACACACACATACATACACACACACATATACCCGAAAAGAGCCACTAAAAGTATTGCCTATTTGTATTGAATTTTTTTATTTTTATGAATTTTTAAACGGGCCAATCACGTTGCAGCTTGGTTTTATTGGAATTTAGAATGTCACGTTCCATCAAGTTCTAAAGATGACGTTCTGCTGAACAGGCGCCATTACTCACAATCCACTGTAGTGTGAAGATATACGAAGACTTTCTTCGTCTTTACTGACAGTTAATTGTTCGTAGATTTGTTGTACTTTTGAAATTTTCCCGTTTTTAAGACTCTTTTAAAATGTTTACATTACTCGGAGTAATTGCTTTAGTCCTGCGGGGTAGGACAGTAAACGAACCCCACCCAGATCGAGAAGAACCCGTGGAGAAAAACTCTCCACCCACGATGACCAGTGATGGTAAACCATATACCGATGTTATAAGAGCACCAAATTCTGCATATACACTCGATGTCGTTGAAGTTTTTTATTATTAATTTTAAAACTATATTTATTTAGTTTTATTAATCAGTTTTATAAAGTCTGTGGAGTCGATTGTGTATCTACAGTTGATTTAGTATATTTCTTCAGTTATTCTCCATATTTCCAACCCAGCACGTCAAGTTCCTGGATAAACATGTTTAAACATTTAGATCAATTTTGCATGTATACAATGTTTTTGTAGCTCTGGGCAGTTTTCATTACAGCTCATGTGCAGGAGATCTTTTGCTTTTATATGTCTCATAGATAAAATGAATTAGCAGTATCTAATTTGATCAGCAACAATCTGTATGGTATAGAGGCTGAATAAGCAGCTTTGAGAATTTCAATTCTGATTTAATAAATATACCAAAGTGAAAATCTGTAATGCAGTACAATACAATAGATATTGTATTACAAAATTCAGAAATAAACTCAACATCCTTCAGTTTACTACATACAGTTGCATACAAGTTCATACTATCATGCATTTACAAAAAACAGAAATTCATTGCTTCAAACTGAATTTTGTGATGTTTTTATTCATGATGAAATGACATAGCAACTTAATTCTTTACTTAAGAAACTGTAAAAACACAAAAAGCATGACAAACACATCCATGCATGTTGAAAACACAAAACTAAACCTCACATAGTCACTTTACAATTTATATCGTCTATTAATATGGCTAAATTATATTTGATTTATCAAATATAAATAAATCAATTCTTAGTTATTACATATTATTTCTTTTTTAGGTCGAGAAATTGATGGCAGAACTGAACACCTGTCATCGGAGGAACCAAGCACCAGTGGTTGTCCAGTCCATGTTGATGACCACAGTGATGTCCTCCATTCTCCCATCACTGCACCGATCTTACAAATTCCAGACCATGCTGCAGCTCAAAGTGTTGACGACATCCCTACAGCCTGTGCCACGTCCGACTGTAGTGAGGATGATGTCCTTCAAGCTGCAGTGCCTTTGCTAGCTGACTTGTGTGCTCGTGTTCTTCAGGACACTGAGCCACAGTCATGCCAGCAGCAGGATATGGAGAAAACTGTGACTGGTCAGTTTGTTCACTTCCACATTGAGTAATTCAATGGACATGCACAGATTAGACGGCAGTTTAACAGCAGTGTAATTATAAGTTTGTGAGAAAAAGGGCAAAACTTAGAAGTGCCTCTTTGTTTTGTCAGTTGTGAATAATAACAGATTAAAACATTTGAATAAATGCCTGCCTGATTAAAATAATTAAAGAACTGGAAACACTTTACTTTAATGTTTGATTACTTAATGTTATTTAATGTATTTTCTAACATGAATTAAGAATGAAAATATCATGAACAGCATTTGCTGTGAACAATAACAAATACTTACATTTCTAACCCATTTTCAAAAAAGAGCAAGACAAATAATTAGAAAAGACAATCAGCTAAAAATGATTGTACAAAATAAAGGAGCACTCTGAATATTTATTGATTTCCTTCATTGACAGAGATGTGTTTGTCAGTGCAATGTTTCAGTATTCAGAACACGACTGAGCATTTACATCCAGCAGTGTCACTTTTCAATGTTAATATTTCATTTGTCAAATGTGAATAAAAAATCCAACAATATTTATTACATATTGTTTCTTTTTTTAGGTCGAGAAATTGATGGCAGGACTGAACACCTGTCATTGGAGGAACCAAGCACCAGTGGCTGTCCAGTCTGTGTTGACAACCACAGTGATGTCCTCCATTCTCCCATCACTGCACCGATCTTCCAAACTCCAGACCATGCTGCAGCTCAAAGTGTTGACGACATCCCTACAGCCTGTGCCACGTCCGACTGTAGTGAGGATGATGTCCTTCAAGCTGCAGTGCCTTTGCTAGCTGACTTGTGTGCTCGTGTTCTTCAGGACACTGAGCCACAGTCATGCCAGCAGCAGGATATGGAGAAAACTGTGACTGGTCAGTTTGTTCACTTCCACATTGAGTAATTCAATGGACATGCACAGATTAGACGGCAGTTTAACAGCAGTGTAATAATAAGTTTGTAAGAAAAAGCGCAAAACTTAGAAGTGCCTCTTTGTTTTGTCAGTTGTAAACATTAACAGATTAAAACATTTAAATAAATGCCAGCCTGATTAAAATAATTAAAGAACTGGAAACACTTTACTTTAATTTTTGATTAGTTAATGTTATTTAATGTATTTGCTAACATGAATTAAGAATGAAAATATCTTGAACAGCATGTGCTGTGAACAATAACAAATACTTACATTTCTTACCCATTTTCAAAAAAGAGCAAGACACACAATAAGAAAAGACAATCAGCTAAAAAGGATTGTACAAAATTAAGGAGCACTCTGAATATTTATTGATTTCCTTCATTGACAGAGATGTGTTTGTCAGTGCAATGTTTCAGTATTCATAACACGGCTGAGAATTTACATCCAGCAGTGTCACTTTTTCAATGTTAATATGTCATTTATCAAATATAAATAAATCAATTCTTAGTTATCACATATTGTTTCTCTTTTTTAGGTCGAGAAATCGATGGCAGGACTGAACACCTGTCATCGGAGGAACTAAGCACCAGTGGCTGTCCAGTCTGTGTTGACAACCACAGTGATGTCCTCCATTCTCCCATCACTGCACCGACTTTGCAAACTCCAGACCATGCTGCAGCTCAAAGTGTTGACGACATCCCTACAGCCTGTGCCATGTCCGACTGTAGTGAGGATGATGTCCTTCAAGCTGCAGTGCCTTTGCTAGCTGACTTGTGTGCTCGTGTTCTTCGGGACACTGAGCCACAGTCATGCCAGCAGCAGGATATGGAGAAAACAGTGACTGGTCAGTTTGTTCACTTCCACATTGAGTAATTCAATGAACATGCACAGATTAGAAGGCAGTTTAACAGCAGTGTATTATTAAGTTTGTGAGAAAAAGGGCAAAACTTAGAAGTGCTTTTTTGTTTAGTCAGTTGTGAATAATAACAGATTAAAACATTTGAATAAATGCCTGCCTGATTAAAATAATTAAAGAACTGGAAACACTTTACTTTAATGTTTGATTAGTTAATGTTATTTAATGTATTTTCTAACATGAATTAAGAATGAAAATATCTTGAACAGCATTTGCTGTGAACAATGACAAATACTTACATTTCTTACCCATTTTCAAAAAAGAGCAAGACAAATAATTAGAAAAGACAATCAGCTAAAAATGATTGTACAAAATGAAGGAGCACTCTGAATATTTATTGATTTCCTTCATTGACAGAGATGTGTTTGTCAGTGCAATGTTTCAGTATTCAGAACACGACTGAGCATTTACATCCAGCAGTGACACTTTTCAATGTTAATATTTCATTTGTCAAATGTGAATAAAACAATCCAACAATAGTTATTACATATTGTTTCTTTTTTTAGGTCGAGAAATTGATGGCAGGACTGAACACCTGTCATTGGAGGAACCAAGCACCAGTGGTTGTCCAGTCTGTGTTGACAACCACAGTGATGTCCTCCATTCTCCCATCACTGCACCGACTTTGCAAACTCCAGACCATGCTGCAGCTCAAAGTGTTGACGACATCCCTACAGCCTGTGCCACGTCCGACTGTAGTGAGGATGATGTCCTTCAAGCTGCAGTGCCTTTGCTAGCTGACTTGTGTGCTCGTGTTCTTCAGGACACTGAGCCACAGTCATGCCAGCAGCAGGATATGGAGAAAACTGTGACTGGTCAGTTTGTTCACTTCCACATTGAGTAATTCAATGGACATGCACAGATTAGACGGCAGTTTAACAGCAGTGTAATAATAAGTTTGTGAGAAAAAGGGCAAAACTTAGAGGTGCTTTTTTGTTTAGTCAGTTGTGAATAATAACAGATGAAAACATTTGAATAAATGCCTGCCTGATTAAAATAATTAAAGAACTGGAAACACTTTACTTTAATGTTTGATTACTTAATGTTATTTAATGTATTTTCTAACATGAATTAAGAATGAAAATATCTTGAACAGCATTTGCTGTGAACAATAAGAAATACTTACATTTCTAACCCATTTTCAAAAAAGAGCAAGACAAATAATTAGAAAAGACAATCAGCTAAAAATGATTGTACAAAATTAAGGAGCACTCTGAATATTTATTGATTTCCTTCATTGACAGAGATGTGTTTGTCAGTGCAATGTTTCAGTATTCAGAACACGACTGAGCATTTACATCCAGCAGTGACACTTTTCAATGTTAATATTTCATTTGTCAAATGTGAATAAAAAATCCAACAATATTTATTACATATTGTTTCTTTTTTTAGGTCGAGAAATTGATGGCAGGACTGAACACCTGTCATTGGAGGAACCAAGCTCCAGTGGCTGTCCAGTCTGTGTTGACAACCACAGTGATGTCCTCCTTTCTCCCATCACTGCACCGACTTTGCAAACTCCAGACCATGCTGCAGCTCAAAGTGTTGACGACATCCCTACAGCCCGTGCCATGTCCGACTGTAGTGAGGATGATGTCCTTCAAGCTGCAGTGCCTTTGCTAGCTGACTTGTGTGCTCGTGTTCTTCGGGACACTGAGCCACAGTCATGCCAGCAGCAGGATATGGAGAAAACAGTGACTGGTCAGTTTGTTCACTTCCACATTGAGTAATTCAATGAACATGCACAGATTAGACGCAGTTTAACATCAGTGTAATAATATGTTTGTGAGAAAAATGGCAAAACTTAGAAGTGCTTTTTTGTTTAGTCAGTTGTGAATAATAACAAATTAAAACATTTGAATAAATGCCTGCCTAATTAAAATAATTAAAGAACTGGAAACACTTTACTTTAATGTTTGATTAGTTAATGTTATTTAATGTATTTGCTAACTAGAATTAAGAATGAAAATATCTTGAACAGCATTTGTTCTGAACAATAATAAATATTTACATTTCTTACCCATATTCAAAAAAGAGCAAGACACACAATAAGAAAAGACAATCAGCTAAAAATGATTGTACAAAATTAAGGAGCACTCTGAATATTTATTGATTTCCTTCATTGACAGAGATGTGTTTGTCAGTGCAATGTTTCAGTATTCAGAACACGACTGAGCATTTACATCCAGCAGTGACACTTTTTCAATGTTAATATTTCATTTATCAAATATAAATAAATCAATCCTTAGTTATTACATATTGTTTCTTTTTTTAGGTCGAGAAATTGATGGCAGGACTGAACACCTGTCATTGGAGGAACCAAGCACCAGTGGCTGTCCAGTCTGTGTTGACAACCACAGTGATGTCCTCCATTCTCCCATCACTGCACCGACTTTGCAAACTCCAGACCATGCTGCAGCTCAAAGTGTTGACGACATCCCTACAGCCTGTGCCACGTCCGACTGTAGTGAGGATGATGTCCTTCAAGCTGCAGTGCCTTTGCTAGCTGACTTGTGTGCTCGTGTTCTTCGGGACACTGAGCCACAGTCATGCCAGCAGCAGCATATGGAGAAAACTGTGACTGGTCAGTTTGTTCACTTCCACATTGAGTAATTCAATGAACATGCACAGATTAGATGGAAGTTTAATATAAGTGTGTCAATAAATGGTTTGAGTCATTTTTGCTTCAGTTAGAGAGAAAATATTTAAAATAGCTTCTTTTTATTATTATTATTATTATTATTATTATTTTATTTATGAATATCAAACATTTAAAACTGATTTAATTTGAGTCCACCACAAAAAATATTATTCTGCCATCATTTACTCACTCTTGACTTGTTCCAAACCATGTTTTGTTGTTCTGTTGAACAGAAAAGAAGATATATTGAAGAATGTTGAAAGCCTGTAACCATTGACATCCATAGTAGAAAAACAAATACTATTAAAGTCAATGGTTACAGGTTTCAACATTGTCTGAAGCATCTTTTCTGTTAAAAAACAAACAAAATAGTTTGGAATAAATCAAGGGTGAGTAAATGATGACACAATTTACTACAGAGCAATTTTTCATATATGTATGTTTGTTTGACTGCTTTTTCCCATTGATAATGGCGGACTACCACACCCCAAATAGTCACTTCAAAATGTACAGCATACTTTAACATGGCTAATTAACATTCCATTTTTAAAAACTTGAATAAATCAATCCTTAATTCTTACATATTGTTACTTTTTTTAGGTCGAGAAATTGATGGCAGGACTGAACACCTGTCATCGGAGGAACCAAGCACCAGTGGCTGTCCAGTCCATGTTGATGACCACAGTGATGTCCTCCAATCTCCCAGCACTGCACCGACCCTCCAAACTCCAGACCGTGCTACAGCTCAAAGTATAGACAACGTTCCTACAGCCTGTGCCACGTCCGACTGTAATGAGGATGATGTCCTTCAAGCTGCAGTGCCTTCATTTCCTCAGGAGAATAAAACAATTTTCGGTCAGTTTGCTACCTTGACACTTATTCATTAATTTAGTGAACATTCACAGTTTTACCTCAGTTTGAATTCTACATAAAATAATCTACAAATAAATTAGAATAAATATATGGATTTTCAGTCATTGAAAAGAAATTGGACAATAATTATTATTGAAACCTTTGCTGCATGAATAAAACTAAAAACAGAAAAAACATTTACATTTAGGTTTTTATTAAAATGCTTAATATTTCCACCTGTATTCAGAAAATGCAAGAACCTAAAAATTATTCAGCTAAATTCTGGAAAACTCTGAATATTAGTGAAGGTGTTGTACTCTCTTGTTCATTCATGCACAGATATGTGTTTGTCAGTGCAGTGTTGCAGCAGATCACTACTGAGCATTTACATCCAGCAGTGTCACTTTTTCCATGAATGTATGCTTTACTGCATGTTACTGTACATTGATAATGGTAGACTGTGATGTCATGACAGATGATTAAAGGTGCACATGTGGCATGATCACAAATTTTGTCAGTAAAATGTGGAAACTACTTAGTGGATTAATAGTCATGTGGATCAATCCTCAGTCCTTTTAGGTATACAGACAAGAGTAATAATCATGCTTAATAAAAATTAATTAAAAAGTATCTCTTCATTGGATTTAGTAGTAGTAAGTGCTGTCACATTAATTTTAACATCTCTGATTTCTCTTTTAACAGTCATCAATTCACGCCAATATGAAGTTAATGATGAGCTCGGTGAAGGAGGTTTTGGAACCGTCTATGCAGCGACTCGTTTGGATGATGGACTTCAGGTATGGATCTGAACGGCAATATTAATCTAGCCAATCATTTTTGTCCTGTTATTCTGGTCTCACCATTGCCTTTGTTCGTAATTCTAACACATCCATTCTTTTGTTTTGTTGATCAGGTTGCAGTGAAATACTGCATGATGTACGACACGAAGTTCATCAGCATTGTAAGAAAACTGTGTTCTCTGTTTCTCCTCTGTTCCACAATTTGACATTTTAAACACGTCATGCTAACTTTGAAGGATGAGTTCACACATAAATGAAATTATGCTATTAATTACTTACCCTAATGTCATTCCAACCCCCCAAGACCTTCATTCATCTTCAGAACTCAAGTTTAGATATTTTAGATGAAATCCTAGAGATCAACTGTACATACAAAGCTCCAAGAACACTTTTAAGACTAAAAAACTAAGTTTTTGATACAACAAGAGGGTTATTAATAACAGAGTTTTCAGAATTGGGTGAATTAATTCTTTAACCACAGACAGCAAATGATATTTTAGTAGACAATCAACTGATTTCAATTCTTTTACCACTGATTCTTCATAAAAACTTTCTTTTTTCTAGGATGGTTTTGCTCAACCACTTCCAATAGAAATTGCTCTTCAAATCCTTGCGAATCGAGGCCCAAGGGTTCCTGAAATTATTGAGCTTCTGGACTGGCAGGTGGAACGTGACTTCTACCTCATGGTCCTGGAACGGCCCATACCCTGTCAGCCCTTGATCGAGTTCGTAAAAAGCTGTGTTGGCCCCATTAAAGAAGATGGAATAAGGTTCATCATGAAACAGGTCGTATCCGCAGCTCAAACGTGCTGCCAAAGAAAAGTGTTACACCGAGATATCAAGCTGGAGAACCTCCTGATTAAGCCGGACACCCTTGAGGTCAAACTGATTGACTTTGGGTGCGGGGAAATCCTCAAAGATGAAGCTTACACAGCTTATTGTGGTATGTATGATCACTTAAAAGTGTGGTGATGACTTGAGGGCTTTTCATACTTGACTCTGAGTGGGCCAAGCTCTCATGGATAATGGATATTCAATTAAAGATGCCATGTTGACTGAAACAAAATCTCTTTCCCCCAGGCACAAAAGAATATTGCCCTCCTGAGGTTTTGGTGACTGGCAAATACCACGGAGAACCAGCGACAGTGTGGTCTCTCGGAATAGTCTTGTTTTTATTGATTTTCTGGAAATTTCCAACAATGGAAGGACTGAATACGATGATGGATAAAGACTGGGTCATAGAAGGCATGTCAGAAGGTGAGATCTTCATTTTAGCAAAGAACAAACCAAATGAACTTGTTGCTTAATTAGGATGATCGTCTAGATCAGGGAAGGGCAACTTTAATCCTGGAGGGCCAGACTTTTACTTCATTACTAACCAAACAAACCAAACAAACCTGAATAGTCTATTTAATGTTTTCAAAATCACTGGAAAGCTATAGACGAGTGTGTTTGACTAGAGTTGGAGCTAAACTCTCCAGGACCTCTAAGAGCAAAGTTGCACATCTCAGATCTTGATCATTTGAGTGTCAACATATTTCAAGGTAATAATCATGTCTCTCTCTTCTTTCTGCACAGAATGCACCAATTTTATGCGCTGGTGTCTCAAGATAGACCCCAGAGAGCGGATTAAACTGGAGCGACTCAACCTCCACAGCTGGTTTAAGGTAAATGCATGTTAATGAGTTTTATATTTTTGATTTGATTAGTCAGCAGGTAAGGGGCATTAGATTTACAGTTTTATGTAAAGCTCTATAGTCAGTCCTAATACACTATCTTATATTCATTCTTCATGTTCTTTAATGTCCACTTTCTTTACTTTAGGCATGTTGCCTATATTTGTTTTATGCAGGTTGTGTGATGACACTAAATATGATTTCTGTTTCTGTTTCAGACCAACGAAGAGAAGAAGAGCAGCAAAATAATGGGTCAGTTTGTTACTGTTAACTCAGCACACGCATACACACACAGTTTTATGGCAATGTCTTTATTAATGTCAATATTTAATCAGCACTTATTTAATCAGTGTTTTGTTTATTAATAGATGATAAGTAGCAAAATGGTTTTTCAACATTCAACAAGATTTCATTGTTCATTAGTTTACATGTGTGTGTTGAATATGTAGATTTTACATGAAGCATAAATATTTCTATACTACAGTTCATTTAAACTGTCCTGTTTTGTGTGAATTTATTTTTAAGTACAAATATTGGGTGAGTATATGAATCAGACAATAGTCTTGGATTAAATAAACTCTCCACTGATTGACATTTTATTTTATCATCTTTGATTTTTCTTTTGACAGTCATCAACTCATCTTCTTATGAATTTGGCGTTCTGCTGGGTAGAGGAGGCTTTGGACTTGTTCAAGCTGCAACCCGACTAGAGGATGGCCTTCAGGTATCATCAATTTTCATTAATTAATATCTAGATCACTGCTTTAAATCAGAGTATCAGATAAAAATAATGGATAGAAATGTGATTCTTATTTTTGAGCTAAATTAAACAGCTTCTTTGTTAAACTGTTTAGTGTTAATGACTGAAATTCAGCCTGATCTCAAGAGAAAACTGAACTATTTTACCTTTGGTCACTTAGTGGCTAATTGTGGCTTATCGTATGAAAATGTATGATTTTTAAAAGGATGTGTGGCATCAAACCCCAGCCCTAAACCCAACTGTCAATATGGATAAGCAAATTACAAGAATGAGATTGTACAAATTCATACAAATCAGCCACTAAATCAAAAAGTGACAAATTGCCACGAGATAGCATTGGACAAATGTGAACTCTGAACACAATAACTGTATATAATTCTATAACACATGCTTTCTTTGTTCTGTTGAGCAGGTGGCAATTAAGTTTGCCAACACCAAGAACGTCAAGTTCATCGACATTGTAAGTATGCTGTGCTCTTCTACTCTCATTCACTGTTTCATTTCACCTATCTATAACACAAGACAAACTGTTATCGTTATCATGTTTTACACAATATCCATCCAATCATCATAACAAATATATTTCTTCCAGGACGGCTACTCGGAATCACTTCCAATGGAGGTTGCTCTTTCAATTCTTGCAAACCAAGAACCCGCAATACCGGAAATAATTAAGCTTTTGGACTGGCGTGTGGACGAGGAAGAGTACATCATGGTCCTAGAGAGGCCCATGCCCGCTGAAGAGCTGAGCACCTTTCTCATGTGCCAAGAGTCGTTCATTGATGAGGATGTGGCACGGGTGATCATGCGGCAGGCAACACTGGCAGCCCAAACATGCTGCCGGCGCAAAGTGTTTCATCGCGACATCAAGATGGAGAACTTCCTGATCAACCCAGACACCCTAGAAGTCAAATTGATCGACTTTGGATGCGGGGAAATCCTCACCGATGCTCCTTACAGAGGTTTTGCTGGTATGTATGATCCCTTAAACTGTGAAGTCTCAAACTGTAGTTATGAGTTCAGACTCTGAGTGGGTCAAGCTCTCACATACAGTAGCATCATAGAATGGAGTCCACTGATCTATTAATACTGAAGATCTGGTGTATTAAAGGGATTGAAGATTTGTCCACTATTTACTCTTCCTCGAGTGATTTTAAACTTTTATGAGTTTCTTTTGTTGAACACAAAGGAAGATATTTTGAAGAAAGCTGAAAACCTGTAACCACTATGAAAGTCAATGGTTAGAGGTTTCCTACTTTCTTCAAAACATCTTCTTTTGTGCTCAGCATAAGAAACTCAAAAGGTTTGAAACTGGTCAAGAGTGAGTAAATGATGACAGAGTTTTACTTTTTGGCTGAACTGTCCCTTTAATGAACGAACTGAAAAACATTGCTTAATCCCTGTTGTAAACCGAATACTTTATTGCTGAGTGATGACTATTTGATTAACAAAATGACTAACGGTTAAAATCTCTCTCATTCAGGCACAAATGAATATATACCACCTGAGTATCTTATGACTGGCGAGTACCACGGTGAACCAACGACAGTGTGGTCTCTCGGAGTACTCCTTTATGCGATGATGTGTGGGGAGTTTCCAAATCGACACGACCTGCAAATGATCAGATATAACATCTGGACCAAAGATCACTTGACAAAAGGTAAAATCTCTATTTGGGTCAAGGAAAGTGGTTAATCTGAATAACACAAACTAGAGTTGTGAAGTAAATTTATGCTCTCTCTCTACTTTCTGCACAGAATGCTGTGATTTGATCCGCTGCTGTCTCCAGATCGACCCAGCGCAGCGAATTGAACTTGAGAAACTGAGTCTCCATGACTGGTTTATGGTATTGTTCACATTCTGAACATGTTTGATATTTCTTATGCACTCTTTTTACTAAATTTTCATAATCGTTTCGTTTGCATACAGTTGAAGTCAGAACTATTTGCCCTCCTGAATTATCAGACCGCTTGTTTATTTTTCCTCCTATTTCTGTTTAACGGAGAGATTTTTTTAACACATTTCTAAACATAATAACTGATTTATTTTATCTTTGCCATGATGACAGTAAATAATATTTTACTAGATATTTGTCAAGACACTTCTATACAGCTTAAAGTGACATTTAAAAGCTCAACTAGGTTAATTAGGGTAATTAGGCAGGTTAGGGTAATTAGGCAAGTTATTGTATTATGATGATTTGTTCTGTAGACTATCGAGGAAAAATATGGCTTAAAGGGGCTAATAATTTTGGCCCTAAAATGGTGGCTATTAATTCTGACTTCAACTGTATATTGCCTCTTTTTAGATGTTGTTTGGTTAATAATGCATTAAATAGCAGACCTCAATTTTGTTTTTTTTTGTTCAGACTGAAGATGTGGAAAGACTTGGACCCGAGGACTGGCTGGTCCATCAGCTGTCAGAGGATTTCCAACTTTACTATGTTCCCTTCTTTTTAATTGTTACATTTTTTTTCTTTCTTTATATTATATTGTTGTTGTAGCCAGCCATGACAGCAACCCTGTGCCACCTCAAGACCTTAGAAATCTTCAAGAACCCAGACTCAGGGACTGACTGATCCATCAGCTGTCATGGCATTCTCATTTTTGTTTTTGTATTTTGTACAACTTTATTGTATCAATAAATATTTTGTGGAAATACTTATGATTGCTGTGCAATTGAAAATGCAAAAAAAAAAAAATCGGCAACAATTATAGTAACCCAGTGCCGAATAAAGAAGTGCATTCACTGTGAAATGCTCCATAGTGATGTACAGAGCTCTCAACAACTGCAAGACATATGCACAATATGTACATCAACCATTTAAAGAAAGGAATTGCATTCATACTCTGGTAACACGCTGGACTGTACATACAAAATCCATGTTCCACAATCCCATGTTTGTAGTCTTGAAAAACAGGTAGCCATGCTTACTGAGCACATCGACAACTTGGAGAATCGAAGCTATCGACAGCCACTGGCAGCTAGCTCTCTGCAACTCTCACATGGTCGCCCACTGAAGCTAACCAGGGCTGCGCCCGGTCAGTACATGGATGGGAGACTACATAGGAAAGCTAGGTTGCTGTTGGAAGTAGTGTTAGCGAGGCCAGCTGCGGGCACTGAACCTGCGGTCTGTGTGGGTCCTAATGCCCCAGTATAGTGATGGGGGCGCTATACTGCTCAGTGAGCGCTGTCTTTCGGATGAGACGTTAAACCGAGGTCCCGACTCTCTGTTGTCCTTAGAAATCCTTCAAAAAAAAAAGAGTAGGGGTTTAACGCCGGCATCCTGGGCTAGTCTGCCCACTGGCCTCTGTCCATCATGGCCTCCTAACCCTCCCCATATCATAAATGGGTTCATCTCTGTGGATGCTGCACACTGGTGGTGGATTACGAGATTCGTAATATTACATAATGTCCGTGTGGACATTCATTTATGTGTATTCTGTTTTTTATCAAACTTCTCACTGTTTCTGCCATGTTGTATTATTTGTAATATAATAGCTTATGGCTATGGCCATATGTATACGTTTGTACAGTATATGCAGTTATGTTTTGTGTCAGGCATTTTATGTTGTGTTTGAATTTTTGTTTCGTGTATGTCTAAAAAGAAAAAAACTAATAAAAACTTGTTTAAAAATATATATATATATATATACCAACCATTTTTTCCCCACCACTACGTCACTTTCAGATCTCTGTAAAATAGAAGGTACCACACTGTATGTTTAATGTTAACTGTAATGTGATGTTGTATTGTATGTACATTTTCTATTTGCTCAATAAAAAATTACACTCAGAAATGGCATCTCCATTTCTTTCATTTCACTTCTTTTTTATTACTTTTTTCTTAAATTTTACATTATTATTAATGACAGTAAACAATATTTATATATGCAAATTACGCATAGAATTTAGGAAGGTGAGTGGGTTATAGTTACAATATACAACAATCGGATCACAGTTGGAGAAATAAACCAATTACCAATTACTTTTCCCAAATAGACAAGAGCTGCTTTACCATATTCACATTTGGCCAAGTTGATGGTAAGCTTAGCCTCTGCAAGTCAATTAAAAAATTGTTTGAGTAAATTGGAATTGGGAACACCAGCCAACACTTTGTTGATGTGTTGATATAGGGTGAACGTCATTACCCTATAATTAAGAAAAGCATCAGGGGTGATAAATGATGATATTTCTTTTGAACATTCAGTTAACGCCACCTGCCAGTATCTCTTAATCAGGTCGACTTAAAAAATGTACACAGAACCTACATGATCCACACAATCATCTATTCTTGGCAAAGGATAGCAGTCATTATTTTTACAGCATTTACCAGTCAATAATGTGTGCAAAATCTAAATGTGCCATCAGATTTTTCTACCAGCAAGCATGGCGAACGCCACAGACTGTTACTGGACTCAGCAATGTGATTTTCCAACATGTACTTCTTTTTTGTAAAAATGACCTTTTAAGTGGACTGCTTTATCGCCTGACTCATTCATGTTTAATAATTGAGGTTATATCAGAAATATCAATGAACAACATTGGAAAACTTTTTGCTAACCCGATGAGTCAGCTTTCTCAGCTTGACAAGTGAGGTAGCTGGCTAGTCAAAGTTGTGAGCATCTTAGAATTTTTTAACCTCAACGGTACGTCTATATGGTTCTACGTCGCTTTCATCAACAGATGTAAATGGTCCAACAGAAAGAGACTCTTAAACAGGTACAATGTTTAAAACTTTTCAGGTATCTGACTCGCTCTCATAATATAGTTTAATCATATTTACATGACAAACTTTTTAACTTTTGCAACGATCGGGCGCATAGAGGGTCGGACAGTTTCTTTTTGATCTCGTAAGTGTAACGGAGGCCAGCTACTGAGTGCTGTGCATGTAAACCTCACTTCTCTGATCTCTAAAGGTGCTCTAGCGACATACACTAGAGGCCATGGTCTTTAGCCTCCTTGGTAGAGCAACCGACTCCCATGCGGAAGGTTGCTGGATCGATACCAGTTCAGAACGGGTTGGGTGGCGTAGGACCGGCGGGGTTACATAAGGACCATCATAACAAGCTTGCGTTGACCCACCCAAACAAATAATATTCAGGAACAGTGATGCTTTTTGAATCAAAGAGCCACTTCTCTTTCAATACAGCCAAAGGACAAGTTCTGCCCCAGTGATTCTGGTATCACCTCTCATGAAGCGAAAAGCAACCACAGAATTTCCTCCTCTCTCAAGCTTAAAGTAGTATGTGCATATCATAAAATAAGATAAATCCTCTCCAAAGCACCTTGACTTTCTGGATGATAAGCAGTGGAGACGTTATGTTTAATAGCGACTCATTTCAGTTCTTGAGAAAATGTTTGAGATGTCAAATTAGTTCTTTGAACAATATGAAGAGTTTTTGGCAAACCAAAGACCGTGAAAACCAGTGCTTTGGTGATCGCTCTAGCAGTTACACAATGTAAAGGAATGGCAACAGAAAAATGTGTAGACACGCACATAATTGTTAACAGATACTTATTGCCAGATTTTGATCGTGGAAGAGGTCCTACACAGACGAATGAAATATATTCAAATGGCTCAGAAACCATCAGAATTAGATAAAGTGGTGCAGGTTAAATCATTTGGTTGGGTTTCTTAACCACTTGACAAATGTGACAAGTCTTACAAAATCGTGAGACATCCCGTTTTAAACCAGGCCAATAAAACTTTCGCAAATCCAGTCATCCATTTTTAAAACACCCAAATGACCAGCTGCACCGTTGGTTGCAAAGTCTAAAAACATGTTTTGATAAACTACTGGAATTAGTAGGACTTGAGGAAACCCACTTTCTCATTAGAATTCTCCAGCTCTTGTCGAGCTAATTCAAAAAGTGAGGCAAGAGCAGAATTAGATTTTTGATCATCAGTTAACATCTTGGGACAAAAAGACAAGTCAGTGGGGATATAATCGGTTCAAATATGTGATGATTCAAACAGGTTGAAATGTTGAATGAATCTCAACACATGTTTTTAACAGAGGGGGTGCTGTGTTTACCTGCACATAAGAATGACCACCTTCGTATACCCTGATCTCTGGTTTATAAAAGGCTTACCTCTTCACACCAGCCATCTCAGATCTCAGTGAAAGAGTTTTTCATCAGCAGGGGACACTGTAAATGTGGAAAGACCTCAGCTTATGCTAGAAAACATAAATATGCTGATATTTCTGTTTAAAAATGTAAAATCCTAGCACATTCATAGTTTAAGTTTGTTTATATTAATCAGTCTGCTTCAGTTTGTATTGCTCTTTTTATATTTGGAATTTTAAAATGTATTATATTTTGCAAAAATGTGCAGCATTTCAGAAAAAAAATTAAAGGGGTCTTCATCTTAAATTTGTTTCAAATAGTTTTGTTAAAAAATCATGACTAAATCTAAATCGTATCGAATCGAGAGTCAGGTGAATCATTACTTCCCTACAAGTCAGCACAGTCTAGCACCCTCCTAGCACTCACATAAATCAGATCTGCTTTTCCTGTAGAGCAGCGGCTCACAAACCTGGGTGCGTGCACCCCTAGGGGTGTGCAAGAGAATCTGTTTTTTAAACATTTATCTTGGGTAAACTTCAGGTGTTATATTTTTGAGAGAAAAGAAAATCACTGAAAGAGAAAAATCACATTGCAAATTGTAATTTACAACCTATGCATACTCACTCATCTCGCGGCTTCACGTCTGCGTAACAATAGCCCCGCCCTTTCACATTAGGCGCTAAGTGATAGTACATTCTTCATTTTTTTTTCGCTTACTATATTCATCAAAATGGACACCTGGTTAAAAACTCAACTCAAAAAGTCAAGTAACAATAGGGATGAACCATCTACATCAGCCTCTTCTATGGAGATGTGCAGCGGCCTTGAATATATGGACTGGAAGGATAACAAACAAGGTGAAGAGGCACAGGCGGGAGCAGAGAAATCCAGCAGAAATGCACTAATGAAGAGAATCAGGCCTATGTAGAAAGTGAGAAAATGTCAAGTAAGAAATTCAAATATAGCGACAGTTATTTTATTTTTTTGTTTACGTGGATTGGAGATGCAGAAAATCCAAATCCACAATGTGTAGTCTGTGGTGAGGTTTTAGCTAATAGCAGTCTTAAGCCCTCATATATGGTCTGGCACTTATTAAACAAGACACAGCCATTTACAAGACATGCCTGTGTTTTTTTTTTTCAAGGACAATAGGAGGAATTGCAGAAGAAGAAAAAAGGAGGCACAAACAAGCAACCCTGAAGAGATGCACCATCGGTTTCCTGCACTGCAGCATCCACCAAGAAGCCCTAGCAATGAAAAACATGCCAGATGAACTTTTGTTCAGGTCTCAAATATTAGAAAGGGGTGCACACAACAAAAAGTTTGGGAACCACTGTTCTAAATTCATCTGCTGAAGTAGACAGACACATTATCATTTACTAATGTTCAACTCCCTCTTCGTTCTGTCATTCACAATGCTTTTAAATTAATAAATGCTCAGCATGAAACTGAATGGTGCTATTATTGTTTTATTACACGATGATAGCATGTTCACTTTACAATACAAAAAGAAAGTGTTAGTGTTGTGCTTAGAGTTTAAACTGTAAATATGTAGTTTCACACTTTGATTTCTGATTTAATTGAATCCAATTCAAACACTGATAATATTTTTATTTTTCAATTCAAGTTACATTCACAAGCAGAGTATTGAAATGTATTACTGTACATGCAGATTTGGCATGCACTTACAACGATGTACTAATAATAAAACAGTTGTCAAAATGTTGATTAATTTATTCTTTACAGACTTAAAGTGGGAGAATTTAAAACAATGTCTGTTATAAATCATTTTATTTCAGTTCATTTTTGAATGTAGCATATCAAATTATAATCAAATTAATTATTTGTTTAAATAATAAACTATAGATTTTTTATATTATTAGCGTTTCAGAGTGGAGTGTCATTCATCTGGTTTTCACTCAAATAATATTTTTGCTGCTTGCTTGTTCTAATTACTTGTTTAAAAGGAGCTTTTTGGGAATAACTTAATTATTTCATGTTCAATCGACTTAAATTTGTAAAAACAATTAAGTTAACTTAAATTATTTATGTTGGGAGAACATGAAGGAATTGTGTTGAACCCTGCATTTTTACAGTGTTATTTCTATCCAAATGTATGTTAACACTAGAGCCCACTGTTTAAAATGTTATTTAAAAAATGTTGGATCTTCATATTGGTGGTCATAAATGCAGCGTTGTGTTGATTCTATGACGTGAGCCTGCAGTGATAAAGAACAAAGACAGAAAATATGTAAGACAGTGTTAAAGAACTAAGTATTTGTAATGTAATTCACACATAATCATTCACTTAAAAAACAAAATAACATTTACTGTACATTTTACCAGCACAATTAGGAAAAATAAAGTGTTTCCTGAATGATTTAACACACAGTTGACAATTCTAGTATTTTATTTACCTGTTTTAACCATTTAAACATGGACTGTAAATATTTTTAAGTCAGTTCAACAAAAAAAAAAAAAAACACGATCCTTATTTCCTTTTGCTTTTTCTTGTTCACTCAACTTTTGAAAACATCAGCTGCACTGACCTCAAATTATTTGTCAGTAATACAAAAGCATTTAGTTGGGTTATTGGTTTTCTGAAGAAGTGAATACTCTGTAACTAAACTTTTTAAGTTGTGCCAACTCAACATTTTTTGTCTACAGAACTGGAAAGCCTAAAGTTGGGTGAACAAAAAAAAATCCTTTTTTTTTTCTCGTGTAATCAACTTTAATTGACAGGACATATTATTATGCAAATTGTATTCACTTTAAAAAAAATAAAAGTAAACTAATCACTTTTTCCAATACACATTTATTATACTTGTTTTTTTCCCCAGCTTTTCTGTATCAAGCAAAATGACAGTAACTAAAATAAATCTGCTCTTCCAGACTCCAGTGTGTCTTCTAAATTCAATACGGTTGTAGATTTTATAGATTTAATGAAGCACCAAATATGTAATATTGTAATAATTACAGTAATTATTTGAAAACAGACATGCTAAAATAATCTGTCATTGTAAAAAAGAATTAGTCGACTTTAAAAAGGTGAGTACAATAAGCATAATTATAAAAATTCAACAATGGGTTAAGTTACAATGGGTTTACTTGCATTATTTTTGTAAATTTTGTAAACTTGTTGCTATTAAGATAATTGGTTTACTCACTTTAAGTAACTAATCACTTTTTTACAGTGTAGAGAGCATAGAGAGGAAAGCATGGGGAGAGGAAGAGGGTCAGCATAGAACCTTAAGGCAGAAATCAAACTCAGGTGACAGGTCACTGAGAACACTGAAGTCGACGCACTAACCACTACACCATTGGTGCCGACGTGTACTTAACTTTTGAAAACATCAGTTGGACTAACCTAAAATGTCTGAAGTTGACTGAACAAAAAAAACTCTTGTGAAAATTAGTACGAAGAAACAAAACATTATCAGAGCAAACTTTATCAGAACATAGTTCAATTTAAAAAATAAATAAAACAGAGACAAATGTTAATAAAACATTTATTCGATACAGAATTAGAAACAGGACAAGAGGTAAAACAAGATAAGGATCAAAACATGGCAGGGCAAACAGGAAAAAATGCTTTGTAATGCTTCATATGTAAAGCATGTCGTCCTGTTAGTATCAATTTCCACAGGAGTTTTTTGTTCACTCAACTTCAGACATTTTAGGTCAGTGCAACTGATGTTTTCAAAAGTTGAGGACACATCGGGTTCCTTGGTTAGAGCGTCTACACACGGCACTCTGGTGTTCATGGTGAACTGAGTTAAACTCCTGCTTCGAGGTCCTATGCTGATCCTTTCCTGTCTTTACTCTCTACTGTCCTATCAATTAAAGGTGAAAAAATGTTGAGTACATGAAAAAAAACAAAAGGAAACAAGGATTATGCTTTTTATTGTTGTTGTTGAACTGACTTAACATTTTTTACAGTGTGCATGTTTCTAACATGATTGAAGACAAAACTGACATATTTAACAAGGCTGGAAAATGTGGTCAGGAAATGAAAATAGAATAACAGTATGCTGGCTGGAGAGAGGCAGTGTAATTTACCTTTGTGTGTTTTCTGAGGGAGCTGGCATGAGAGTATGTCTTATTGCAGTACATGCACATATATTGTTTGCCAGGTGCATGAACACGTATGTGCTTTTGTTTATCACTGCTGTTTGCAAACCTCCTTTCACAGGCCTCAAAAGGGCATCTGAAAGGTTTTTCACCTGCAACAAAAAGAAAAACTCAACTCAATCACTTCATGTAACATTAATGAAAAGACCAAAATGCAGCAATAACAAAAGTGGGTCACACATTATTTATTTTAATGTACAATTCACACTTTTAACAAACCATTTACTTAGACTTTTAGCTCAATAAACTACTAATCAGCTGCTTATTGATAGTTAGTAGTTGTGTTTATGTAAGATTAGAGTTGTAAAAAATAAGGTCATACTGTAGTTAATAAGTGCTAATAAACAGTTCATATCTCAATAATAGACAGGTAATAAACCAGTAGCAAATGCTGTGAAGTGTTACTCAAACTAAAATGTTACCCAAAAATATTACCTGTATGTGTCCTTTCATGAATCTTCAAGTTTTCCGCTCTGGCAAACTCCTTCCCACATCCGAAGGAACAGAGAAAGGGCTTTTCTCCTGTGTGGACTCTTAAATGATTGATCAGTTTGTACTTGGCCTTAAATGGAGTCCTTTGACGGGAGCAATCGTTCCATAAACACACATAATTGGATTCTCCGGACACATTAACATGCTCCGCCGTCAGATGGCAGATGAGCTCCTTCATTGTGCAGTAGGTTTTCTTACAGGTTGTCCCATATGTTGATCCTTCCAGCCACTGGCAAGTGAACCCCAACTCATTGAAGCTCATACAGAGCTCTCTAGACTGCATATAAAGTGGTCTATAAGAGTCTAGACTTATTCTTTCTCCTTGTATTGATCCACTCTGCATGGTGTAAAGCTCTTCTGTGGGTGGAAAGTATGTATAATTTTTTTCCATGACTGCAGAGTAGCCATCTGTCCAGACTGAAGGGTCATGCTGGCCCCAAGAAACTTCAAGAAAGCTCCTGTTGGACTGCAGAAGATCCCCCATCATCTGTGCATCACAAGTGGTGTAGAATTCAGCGCTATTATCCATAGACATCTGAAAACAAGAGGCGAGCACAGCCATACTTGCGTTGCGATATAATAAAGAGCGTTGGGTGTTACCGTGTTTTGCAGGCCTCCACTTGTCAGTTCAATACAACATTCATTAACGAATTGGTGCAGATGTCGATGGCTCTTTGATCTTCTTCAGAAAACGTTTGGACTGTGTGACGCTGTTTCGACAGAAGGTAATTTATATAGTGCGCTTAACATGTGGTTTTTGAATTCCCCAGACTCTCTTCATTTAGCATCTGTGTGCTTGTCATTCATCCTTCATTATCTGGAGACGCAGAAAGTATCAAAATTCTTCTTGGTTGTTACTTACTACTTAATAAGCCTACACTATTAATTAGGCAAATCAAGCGTTGCATCCAGTCTTGCAGCTCCCTGTAGGCCAGCGGTTTAACTTTTTCAATCAAGATATGGTCTGTCATAATAAGATAAATGTATTCTTAAATACATCTTTGTTTTAAATTTATATTTGATGTTAGATTTAATTATATTGCTAATTCACATTTACAAGACACTTAATTAGGCTTATCTGTTCAGTTTCTCAGACATCATTTTCAGCTTCTTCTTGCGTCTGCAGTTACTCCTGTTGTATGCAGTTCATCCTTCCTTTCCCTGGATATCGTGGCTCTTGATACATCACAAAGACTTGCTGTTTTGGTCACAGATGCACCAATGAGACGCACATCAACAATTTGTCCTATTTTGAACTCTTGAAGTGCAGTCACACTGCCCTTTTTGGCCCCAGAGACTTCCATTCATATGCAAGCGAATGCAAGAAACTGAAAACGCAAGGTCTTGCAACAAGTTTTGCAGTTTGCTGCTTTACAAAATTTAAGTTTGGTGAACTCAGATCTGCGAAATTGCATCACGTGACTGTGTGAGACCAATCAACAATCAATCATGACCACTCTAGATAGAATTTTAAAATATGGACCAATCGCTCACTTTTTTAATGACTAATCATCTTGTTTAATCTAACCGCTTTTCGCAGCACCATAGGTTATGCCAGAATTTTGTTTACTCACACTCTGGGTCGCATCCGAAACCGCCTACTCAGTAGGTACAGCATTTGAATTAGAAAAGTATGTTCCATGCAGTATGAATGGATGTCGGCCGTACTAAATCCGCCATTTTTTCATGATCACATGACCTACCTGCGTGAGTTGCATCGCTTTACTCCCATTCATGAATTCTCTCGCGGGGCATCATAGGACAGAGTAGCGTCCATCCGATGCACACTTTAGAATCTCACTGGAAGTAGTAGGTCATCAGGGTAGTACTCATATTGTTTTTCGAATTCTATGAATTTGGACATACTACTCTGCTCGCATACTGATTTTAGGTACTATATTGAATGGAAGTATGCGATTTTGGATGCAGACTATGAATTCAGACATACTACTCGACTAGCATACTATTTTTAGCTTACTATATAGTATACAGTGGCTGCATCCAAAATCGCCTACCACTCAATAGGTACTGCATTTGAATTTAAATGTACTACTCTCCAATTAGAAAAGTATGTTCTATTGAGTATATGTGAGCAGTATTGATGCGTCCCAAATCGCATACTTATACACTATTCTACGCCATTTTGTAGTATAAATAGTGTAAGCAGTGTGTTCACACTGAAAACTTTAAAAAGATTAAGTGCACTTTAAATACTCGCATGATGAACTTATTCAACCATTAAAATGAAGAGTGGACTGGTGAACACTTCACGCACTCAACAGCCGCAGTTTTGATCACATGGCGGAAGGGGCGGAGCTTTCAGGCCCTGATGCTGGATTACTTATTTATTTTGGACTGTGAAAGCAAAATTCTCATACGAGAGTGATTTATATTTCCCAGAGATGGAAGGGCATCTGCTGCGTAAAAACTTGCTGGATAAGTTGGCGGTTCATTCCACTGTGGCGACCCCGGATTAATAAAAGGACTAAGTCGACAAGAAAATGAAAGAATGAGAGAGATTTATAGCACCTCCCGATGGTTATACTCATGGCAGGTATTATTTGGTAGATTGGTAACTTATTTCATTAAGTTGTCTACGGTCAAACGTCATCAGGCAAATGGTTTAAATTTCCGCTTAGTAAAAAAACCCATTTAGGACTACACTACATCCATATACTATATTGTTGAGTGTGTAAGTGCATAAGTGTATATAGTGTGCCATTTGGGATGCAGCTTATGAATGGAACTCGGACGTACTACATCCGCCATTTTGTCATGATCACGTGAGTTAAGTCGCTTCATGAATTCTCTTGCAGGGCATCATGGGATTGCGTAGCATGCATCGGATGCACATTTTAGAATCTCACCAGTAGTAGTAGGTCATCCGGGTGCTTCTCGCATACTGTTTTTCGTATTCTATGAATTCGGACATACTACTTGGCTCGCATACTTACTTTAGCGTACTATATAGTATGGAAGAATGCGATTTTGGACGCGGCCAGTGTTAAGCCTGGTTTATACTTCTGCGTCAAGTGACCGGCGTAACTAACGGCACAGACAACGCGCACAGCTGTGCATTTATACTTCTGCGCGCTGTCTCTGTTGGTCTGCATTAACACTTCCGAAACGCTAGTTGGCAGTGAGGTGTAAATATTCCTCTGTGTCGAGTTTCTTCGCTTCTGTTTTGCTTTTCCTGAACACTTCCTGGTTGTACAAGTGTCTCAAACTCGCTCATTTTGAGGCAGGAACCAGCGGACGTGCAACAACTTTAACTATGAGGTAAACACAAAACAAAACTTTCCATCCGGAGCTCCTTCACGGGACTCCACACTTGTAAAAAATCGCTCGCACGGCTCTCGGTCACGCCCAGACTTGTCAGCGCTACCAAGCCAACCAATCACAGAGCTTGCGCTACGCGTTGTTGCGACGTGTAGTTACATTTTTTGAGAGGTGCACGTCAGTGACGCTGACGGCCACGGCGAAGGGCTATGCGTCAGCGCGGTAGCATACGCCGGCGTTTGACGCAGAAGTATAAATCAACCTTTAGGGGTAACGCATTACAAGTAATGCAAGTTATGTAATAAAGTTACTTTTTTAATTAACAAGTAACACATTACTTTAAAAAAATGTATAAATTACTTTTTAAAAACATTACGGGAGTTATTATTTAGCTTAATTAATTAATTTAGCTTAATTAAAACAGACGCCAAGATGGCAGAACCTTACATTTCTGCGCTGCAAGTATTTTTCATTTTTCTGAACACATGGAAGACAAGTAAAAGGTACAAGTTTGTCTCAATACTCATTTTACTTCACTAATAGGACATAAAGTACAAAAGCATCAAACAGATTGCTTTCAACTGTCATTAATCTGCATATACGGCATGTACAGGATGCGCCATTTATATGGATACACCTTAATAAAATGGGAATGGTTGGTGATATCAACGTAAGATACAAGATGTGCAGCGCCTGAAACTACGGATACTGGAAGCCTGTGCTGGCATCTCTCCTGCGGTGTTGCTATCAGTGTGTGAGGAGTGGGAGAAGAGGATTGCATTGAAAATTCAACACAATGGGCAGCATATTGAATTGAACACATTTTATAAGTGGTCAAAACTTGTAAATAACTCATGGAAGAATAAAGTAACTTTAAAACCAAGCGCACCGTTGTTTTTCTTGTGAAATTCCCAATAAGTTTGATGTGTCAAATGATCCTCTTCCTATTGAAAAAACAAAAGTTGGATTTAAGATGGCTGACTTCAATATGGCCACCGTCACCACCCATCTTAAAAAGTTTGCCCCTCACATATACTAATGTGCCACAACCAGGACGTTAATATCACCAACCATTCCCATTTTATTAAGGTGTATCCATATAAATGGCGCACCCTGTAGAGCTCTAGGCTCAGGAAATTCTCAGAAGATAACATTATCCTAAATTATTCTTATTTGATGTGTTTTTAAAAGGTAAACGATTTGTAATGATCGAACAGTGCAATGTTAACTGCAAAGTTCCTCTATTAAAAAAAAAAAAAAAAAAAAAAAAGAGTTCTGCAAGTTCTGAAAGAGATGAAGCCTCAAGCAGGTATGGAAAAAGTAATGCAAAAGTAACTCAAAAGTAACATAATGCATTACTTTCCATAAGTGCTGTTTAATAGAGAGGGTTTTTTTTAAAGGGGTGGTCCACTATGATATCATATTTTAAACTTTAGTTGATGTGTAATGTAGCTGTGTGAACATAAACAACATCTCTGAATGTAAAAAGCTCAAAGTTCAATTCAAAGGGAGACCTCGGTTTTTACAGAGTTAGCTTAGCAAAGCCTACAATGAACAAATTTTGGGGACTACAAAAAATACTTCCGCCCCCTGTGAGATCACAAGTTCGTTTACTGCGCATACAAACTGCGCAGGTAAGCGCCGTGGCCAGAGACGCTATATGTTATAGCAGAGATGAAGTTAAAAATGTTTTAAAAATGTCTACTGTTTCTGTATTTGGGCTTCCAAAGGACACGGCACAAAGACAGAAGTGCTTACAGTTTAATATTAATTATGTTCCAGAGAATTATAAAATACACAGCAAGCTTCCAGAATCTCTCCCAATTCAGTGCTGGATTCGGCTAAAATCTCCTCAAAGCAGAAGCTGTGAGCTCGATCTGTAAGTGTTTTTATTTGTTAAAATATATCATGACATGTTCAGTGTCTAGCGTTAACGCTATGCTTTAGCAACGATGTAAACCAGGGGTGCTCAATCCTGCTCCTGGAGATCTACCTGGTCACCCCTGAGTAAACAATGGGAAATGCTGCTTTGCGGGCAAACGATTTAGCTACAAAATCATATTTATCAGTCAAACTGCTGTAAACACACACACACAAACCCACTCCACCAGCACGTTCGTGTCTCTTATGTTTGTGCGCGCGTGACTGCATTGATTGGCTTCAGGCAGCTTTTCCATGCTTTTCACATCTCAGATAATGAAGTCGCAAAAGATATGTGGATGATTCATATTACTTACACCTGCTTATTCCGGATATATATGAAAGATGTTGTGTAATGGATAGAGTTTAAAAAAATACAGGTTAGCTTACCTGACTCGTGTAGCAGCAGAAAAATAAATCAAGGCTCACACAGGTAGCATCCCGCATCTTGTGCTTTATTCTTCTGTCACAATATATAAAAAAATACTTTAATCCGATTCATAGAAAAAGAAAAAAACTCCCATGCACATGTGCTTGTTACAGAAAGTTCACACATTAGCCGCATTTCCACTGTTGGGCCAGTGCGAGCAAGGGCTTTAATCGGGCCGGGCCGGGCCAATCGCACGGGAGGTTGAGCAGTGAGGCCGAAATCATATCGCGTTTCCACTGTCGGGCTAGTAGCTCACAGCACGTCACGCAAACCCTGCCCCCAGAATGTCCCCCGAATCAAAATGTCACACAACCCGCCCACTTCAGCGGGAATCCGGCAGATAAAGCATACCATCACATCATCACAAAACTATTCAAATAAAGACATCCGAAACAAACAAATGACCGGTTACTGTTCAGCAGTACATGATATGTCTGTACGCACATGCCTGTGTGTTCACATTTATCATATTCATTTACTCGCCGACCGACTGTTGGCAACGAAATCGAGTGGTCTCGCCACTAACGGAGAGACCCAGCGCAGTGAGCACACCAATCCATAATATAAAACCACAGACAGTCTCCGTTAATAAAGACAGAAAAATGAAAAGAATAAAGAAAATGTATTTTATAACATTCTCGTTTAGATAGACGTCGTCAAACATTCAGCCCAAATGCTCTGGAAAGACCTGAAACATTATTTTTTCCCTATAGGCTATGACACTTAATAGGTGAATCCCCTTTTTTTTTTATTATTTAAGGAAAGTGTTGTGTTTTAGCACATAAGAGCAAGTAATAAAGTATAGCCCACGTTTCATTGCGCTCAGCAGCTATCCACTAATAAAGGTCTTCATGTATTTAAGAAAAATAGATATACTAGTCTACAGAAAAAAAGGTCGCCTTTATACTTTCACTCACCCCAAAAATGCTCTGTTTGCATAATTTAATTATTATCATCGTATCCAAATACTTAATAAATAATATTTAAAACCTTCTCCGGTGTTTATTGGTTTTAGAAAATTTGTAAAATCTTTTATTTTCAGAGAGGTCTTATAATATGCAAACAATTCAGGTATTTTATTCAATCTCGTTTAGAGATAATAACAATGCAGCGAGGTAGTCTTGTTTTGTTTTCTCATTATTAAAATTATTTACATACAGTGCATATACAGTATATGTATATGTATAGTGTATATATATAATATTACATAAACACAGTTAAAGTCAGAATTATTAGCCCCCCTGAGTTATAAGACTGCTTGTTTATTATTTTCTCCAATTTCTGTTTAACGGAGAAATTTTTTTTCAACACATTTCTAAACAAAATAGTTTTGATAACTCATTTCTAATAACTGATTTATTTTATCTGTGCCATGATGACAGTAAATAATATCTGACTATATATTTTTCAAGACACTTAGGACCATACAGTCTAAATTGACATTTAAAGGCTAAACTAGGCTAATTAAGTTAACTAGGCATGTTAGGGTAATTAGGCAAGTTATTGTATATCAACGGTTTGTTCTGAAGACTATTGAGAAGAAAAATAGCTTAAAGGGGCTAATAATTTTGTCCCTAAAATGGTGTTTAAAAAATTAAAAACTGCTTTTATTCTAGCCTAAATTACACAAATAAGACTTTTTCCAGAAGAAAAAATATTATCAGACATACTGTGAAAATTTCCAAGATCTGTCAAACATCATTTGGAAAATATTTAAAAAAGAAGAAAAAAATGTAAAAGGGGCTAATAATTCTGACTTCAACTGTATACATACATATACATACATACATACATACATACATAAGCCATAAATATCTTTCGTTTATCAAACTGTTTATTTGAAGACTTACTGATGCCCCCTGAATGTTCTGCAAGTTGCACAGGCCATCATCACTCAGTGACACTGATTACATCTCATATAAAAGGCACAGGTCATTCCCAATGACAGTCACAACACAACAGACTCCAAACAAAAGCTTTTATTGAACTCAAACAGATGCATGTGGCCATTTCATTTGGAATAAAACTTGTAACATTAAGTGTCCAGCACATATCAGTTGCTAGTGTAGTGGATTATCATAAGCGATCTGTCCAAGGGTGAAAAACAGCATAATATGATGTACCACACTTAAAACCTGTGTGCAATTTTTTAAAATGACATCCGTCATAGTGCAGAAACAGTAGTGGAACTATTGTACAATTTAGAAAACGAACAAAACTCAAAATGACAAACTACAAAAAGAGTATCAAAACCAAGTGTTCTACTCCTCCAACTCAGTTTCATGGTCTGCAATTTAACAGTGATTACATATAAAGCTTCCTAATGTGTTAAATTTCTCTGTATATATAAAAAAGTTAATTCCAGTGGCTTGCGGAGGTTTAAGACGGACTGTAAACAGGATATAAATAAAGGGTAGAAATCATCAATTTTGCACCTTACAAACAGCGTCCCTGCATTTAGTTACTATTTGGTATGAGAAATCTTCTGCATTGCATAGGGGGGAAATAATCACATACTGTAATACAGGAGGTTTTCAAACAATCACTGCATCCTTCTGTATATGAAAGTCTAAAAGTGAGACATTTCAGGGATCCACGCCTGATCTGTAAGAATAGCAGTAGCTCTCTTAATCGAAAACAGAACACATACGCCAATATAAATGCAAGAAAATAAATACGCAATAAATAAAGCAGTAAATTAACACTTAATCATAACATAATTAACAACAGTATCGTGTTCACTTACAAGTGATCAATCAATGATGCATATTCAATAAAGGAACTTATTATCTTAGCAGGATTTATTTCTGAGGCCAAAATGAGAGTTTTAAGCGAATAACATTAGTTTTTAATATTACGGTTTCTTCAAATTTACACAGTTAAAGCTCATCAATTCATTCTTTGATGATGTTTTTGCTTTCAGCCAGTGGAATGATAATAAACCCCTTATCTATTACTGTAAACAAAATATCTATGCTAGGATGGCGTACTAACATGCACACAGACACTCATACATGTGGTAAAATAATCATCAGTATGTGGATGAACTGGACTAAACATGACTGAAAATTCAATAATAATAATAATAATAATAATAATTTTTGATTTTACAAAAACAAGTTGCATTTAAGCACACCATAATTATTTTTTCCTAATAACATTGATTATGACACGTATAGCATTTTACTTATATAATATAATATAATATGTATAATAAAATACACCTGCTGTTATTTAAAAGTGATAGGGAGCAAATGAATTAGTGTGTCTTCGATATTTACTCTTTACTTTTATAAAAGAGTGAAACAGTACTTTACGGAAAATTCAAGTTTAAGATTGAATCGATCATGCGCCTTCATGCGGATGGTTTCCACACTAAAGTCTGATCGTAAAGCTGTAAATGTTTGTTTAGAAAAGAATCAAATATGTCTTGCCAAAGAGCTGAGGATATTTATGTGAATTTGGACCACACAATGTCATTCACCCGATTTCACATTGTAATTCATTAGACCCTAAATTGACTTGTAATCATTCAAAATCTAGTATAAAGATGCTGGCAGAAAAAGACAGGCTCTCCGCATCTCATCAGCTCATCCCTTACCAAAGTTTTCCATTGTTCAGTCTGCGCTTGCGGGTGATTCCGGTTAGCAAGCGCAGTCCTTGTGTGAGCGCTGCGGTTGCTCTGAGAGCTCGGGACCCAGCTTGTTTCCAGTCATGGATGGATCTGCTGACTCCAGGTTCTCTGACATTCTCTCACAGATTACATCCACCAGTCGCTCAAATGTCTGCTTGACGTTTATATTGTCCTTGGCACTGGCTTCAAAAAACTCAAAGCCTGTAACAGTCGAGAAATAATAATCAGAAAAATTAGTTATGCGTAATAACATTGAAATGACACATGGAGATAATTACTACTCAAAGGTATTTTATACTTTCTATAAAAGAATTTTTGTATGTGGAATAGAGTCAAATGCATTGGTCAGGTGTTTTGTTCGAAAACTTCAACAAAGTCTTCAAATCTTCTTGGTTCTGTAAGTGTCTTCGATGAAATCTGATCTAACCATTCGGCAGCTTTATTTTCTTTTCTGAACCCAGTTGTGTTTCTTTAGCTGTGTTTGAAATCACTGTCTTGCTGAAATGTCCACCCTGGTTTTATCTTCAACATCTGATAATGTAGGTGTTGTGGCTAAGCTAATATTCATTTACTCTGACAAGGGGCAGAGGATTGCTGAATACCTCCTGAGAGATTTCATCTGCTGTCTGGGCATTCCATGTCATTTTACACTTTCTTTTTTACGCGTGTTCGAAACCTTTTTCCTTGTGTTGTTTAATTTATGTACGTATAACTTAATTTATAAACCAGGGGTCACCAACCCTGCTCCTGGAAAGCTACCTTCCTGCTGATTTCAGTTGCAACCCTGACCAAACACATGTAATTATCAAGTGCTGCTTCAGGTCCTAATTAATTGGTTTGGTTGTGTTTTATCATGGTCGGAGCTGAATTCTGCAGGAAGGTAGCTCTCCAAAAACAGGGTTGGTGACCCCTGATTTAAAAAAATTAGTTTTGTTTTCTTTGTATACATGGATTACTTTGGTAGTTACATATAATGTATCTTGTGAAAATTTCCAAGCCAACAGCACCTTTAAAAATATATTTCTGAGAAAAATTGTGATGCGTACAATACTTATTTTACCTGCCGTATGTTAATTGGATGCAAGGTTTTTTTAGTAAACAGAAACTAGGACTAAAATTCTTAGTAAAATGAAAAAATCTAAAGTCAACTAAAAACACTTATCAACATTCATATATTTACTGAAATAACTTTAAAATTTTTTTTAGCAAAAATAAACATAAACATGAAACGTTTCTGTCTTTTTATCATCTGCCAAAAATGTAAACTAGAGATGTTTAACTACATATAGTATCTTTAATGTAAAGATGTTTGTCTGAAATCTACATCATTTTTACTTTTGTAAGTGTACATTGCATTTGTGTGGTTTTTGGTTCAGTTCAAACTTATATTTTAATTTTATTACTAAGAGGTTTGTACAAGAGTTAATGTAAGCTGTGCAAACACTTAACTTTGTTTGCCACTGGACATTTTATGTGAAATATATAAAAACTAAATAGAAATGTGCTCATAAAATAAAAACTAGAATTAACAATACCATTAAGGAAGCAAACTAAAACTAAACTGAAATTTATAGCAAATTAAATAAGAAAAAAATCATTAACTTTCACTAATTTAATAATACTGAGACTGCACCCATTACAGTATTTCATCTCTGAAAACCTAATTGACAATGAAATATTTGACAAAGCTTGACAACATCAGATTAGCATTTAAACATTCTTGTTAGATGTAAAAGTAATCAGGAAAACTCACCTAGCTGTTCAGACAATTGTCTGCCTCTCTGTCCAGCAACAACTCTCTCATCTTCCATATCACACTTATTTCCCACCAGCAGCACTTGAGCGTTGTCCCATGAATACGTCTTAATCTGTGTGGACCTGAAAGCAATGAGGGACATTAAGATAAAGAATTTGAACTGCCTAAATACTACTTTAATTAAATGATATGCAGTTTTTGAAAGCGTGCATTGTAAATGGTGACATCTTTACAACCATGACTCTTTTGATTGCTTTCTCGGTTTAATTTAAAGGACTTGTCAAAAGTGAGGAGAACCTCAATACATGCTTATTGCATTTGTAATTGTGTGTGTGTTTTTTAACCTAAATTACATTGTTTCTGGATGAAATGATAATATATAACTAGTACACTGCTTACACAATGCATTTTTACAATGCATTTGACATGATGCAATTTATTTACATATGGGTAAAACATTGTTTGGTTAAATTTTTGTGACAGTGTGGTGGACAGTGATGACAAAACAAAGCTTTTCAAAGATTTGAATCAAATTAACCCATTACTTTGCAAAATGATTGACGGAGAATTCAACACAGCACAAAATAACGACAACTGCTAAACAAAAACATCTGTAAATGCTACAAAAATGATTGGATTAGTTATGACATAACAATACCACTTTTTAACATAAAAGATTCATAAGATTTGTTTTAAGGCTTCATTAGGCACCATTTTGAAAGTGGGCATCAATAGCGGCAGGTAGCCCTATCCACCCTGAAATCTCATTGGCTGAAAGTCTAGCTCCAGATAACATAAACATATCAGGGGTGTAAATGAACATGTATTTGTCCCAAAATTTGTATTTGTCCCACAATATGGGCGTTGCAGTTTGGTTCATATAACATGACTCTGACAATGTATATAGGCAATTCAGATGTGCCAGTCACCGGAGGAAGACAGAAAAGACCACAGCAGTGAAAGAAACAAAGAGCCATTTCTAACAGAATCCATCTTTGATTTTGAAACACGAGATGCAAATTTTAGGAACCAATGTGTGAACGATATCGCTATTCTGTTCCCTGGCTGCCAGTTTCTCCATAGCTGGCTAAGTGGAAACGTTACTTTTTGTTATTCAACAAAGTAAATATCTGGAAAAAGTAGTGCCAAAATTTTGTCATTTACGTTATAACTATGTTACGAAGGCAACAACTGCCACTGATATTGCATTCCAAAGAGTTACATTATCAGCAGCAATTGGAAAAAGAAACCATTTCTGTGCTGACTAGAAGAGATGGGTCTGAGTATTTGGGTCAATACCGGAAAAGTGGCTAGATAAGTAGTACTTGTATAAAAATTGAAATTCTTTATCTTGAAAAACTATATAAAAGGGCTGCTACAGATATTGGTCACACACGTCCATCAAGTGCATTTACATAGAAAAAACTATACAAATTTAAGACTCGTGTGCACATAAGCCAGTCTTTATACCTCATACACACACAAGCGATAGCAGTGATTGAACAGGAGATGTCCACTGCACTGGCTGCTGCATTAACAGCTGATAGACGGACCTGCACTGCTAACATTTTCATTTTAAGAGATTTCAGTTTTGTAGTTCATTGAATTTTACATTCGACACACTGTTAACGTTTTATTAAGTACTTCTTATCACAAAAAGCTTTTCAGTTCTGCAGCTGATTGTGACAAAACACGTCTGCCTGTTTAAAATAAACAAAAAAAGGCAAGCACTGGGTATTTGTTACTTATTTCTTGTACCAAACCCATATTTAACTGAGACACATACCAAATCGTGACTTCTGTGTACAGTTACACCCCAATATACAATAAAATGGATGAATCAACTAGGAAGAATCATTCACAGTGAGATCAATAGCATGCATTTTGAAAATAGGCAGTGAGTTTTAACTTCATGCCTACTTACAAATCACACGTGTTTGTGACTGTCATGTTGTACAGTATATCGGTTTGTGTGGAAAATCACACTGCACTTGGTTGCTGCAAATATATGCCATGTTCTCAGAAAAGGCTGGAGTTTGACAGAAACTAAGCAACGTTTTTACAAATGTCATTTTCCATGATTTACTGACAAAAATAATCTTTCTTACCAGTCCTGAACGGCATTAAAAGAATCCTCGTTGGTGATGTCATACATAAGAATGAAGCCCATTGCTCCGCGATAGTAAGCTGTGGTGATGGTTCTGTACCTCTCCTGCCCAGCAGTGTCCTGAAATACAAAAAAACATACTTCCAAATCCAAATCAACACAGCATAGGTCAAACGCAAAACTCAAGTAAAAAGGAAAGCTGAAATGTGTCTTTACCCATATTTGGAGCTTTATCCTCTTGTCGTTCCTATAGATGGTCTTGACTTTGAAGTCTATGCCGACAGTGCTGACAAAAGCAGGTGTGAAGGAGTCATCAGCATAACGGAACAGGAAACTAGTTTTGCCAACACTGCTGTTACCAATGATCAGGACCTTAAACATGTAGTCAAAGTTCTGTTCTGCAGAGTCTTTTTGTCCATACCGAGCATCATTCGCTGAAGCCATCTGCAACAATGAAATAGATTAAAATTTTCTACAGAACATCTAAAACCATGATGTGCTCTAGACTAAACATGCTTGTTAATAGTAATTTTGTTCATTTGAGATTATAAATATGCCTAAAATTCAAAACAGCAGCAGGAATGTTTCCACTGCACTCACACAAATGAACAGAAGAATCTGCAGCAAAAGAAGTTATGTACAGTATCTTACATACGTGTATATATAGTACTTCTCAGTGCAGCTCACTTTTTGAGACTTTTCCTCTGCATACAGTGCCAAGTATTATATCGGTTGAGGATTTAAGCAAACTGTACTAAATAATTTTACTACAACAGACGCCTAAATTTTAAGTCAGCAACAACCATTTTAAAGGGTCACAAAGTACCAAAACACATTTTTTGAGATGTTGACAGTCATGTATTTGTGTCCCACTTGCTAAAAACACTATTAGGACACATATATTTAGCTAACAGTGAGAATTAGTGTTGTTTAGAGCAAATCTGGTTCAAAAAGAAATTTTGAAGCTACATCACGGCGATGAGATCAGATCATTGTGTAAATTCCAACGTGGAGATTGGCTGTCTGTACTGGCTGGTACAAAGTAGCGTTATTAAGTTTTCAGCACACCTGTGCTTTAATTCTTAGACTTGGTTTGAACCAATCAGCACGCTCCATTGTGAACGAGATGCAACTTCATTAATATGTATGATAACAGCTTCGAAGACTGTTTTTACCTGTAACAGTGTTCATAGAGATGCCACGTTGTACTGCCAACTGTAATTCAAACAAGCAGGAGAATTGTTCGGAAAAATGGGTCATCAGTGTTGCATTTTTAAATGTGACACAACAAAGGTTTTGTTTCCATTTCCCCATGATGAGAGCACTGATCGCGCATGGACATGTGTGGATAACAGTGGTCTGCTAACACGTGACAAAAATATGTTAGTAGGGTGATTTGACCTAAAAATCTAAATCTTGATTATCTCGATTAACATTTTAACTCGATTACAATTGATGAACCATTATTTTATTTATTTATTTAATGTTTTTGCCCCCTACTCTTCAAGTTTTGTACAGTAAATATGCTCATTTATTACAAGTGTGAGATTTTTTGAATAAAGGGTGTGTTACTTGATTTTAAAATAATTAAAGGAAACACCCACACACTATTATCTATGATTCTTTATTGAACAGCAATGCTGAACAACTGAAATTAAAACAAACATTGTGTAAAACACGCCTCTCCGCACCGCCCACCCTCCTCACCACTACAAAACCAACCAATAACAAAGCTTGCGCTACATGTCGTTGTGATGTGTAGTTACCTTTTTTTGAAAGGTGTACGGGTATGTGAAGGTTGCGCCTGACCCTACACATGTGCCTGGCAGAAGTATTAGATCAGAATAATATAATAAGCATAAATTAGGTAAATTAGGTTTTTGAAAAAATTGACCTTGAAAATTTTGATTGATTATAGGTTCTGAATTTCGATTACTCGCCCATTCCTAGACAGGGGTGTTTTATGACCCTTTAAATGACTGTTGCATCAAACTTTAACTGTATTGTGAGCAGTAGACAAGGAGCAGGCATTCCTCTCACTGGTAGCAGAGTACTAGATCCAGTGAGAGCTGGATGGGGTGACCTAGAGTGATGTCACAAAAGAGAGAGGTAGAGGTGGTGTAACTATAATGATATGTCTATAATATGTCTATATGCCAGGCAGCATGGTGGCGCAGTGGGTAGCACAATTGCCTCACAGCAAGAAGGTGGTTTGAGCCCCGGATAAGCTGGATAAGTTGGCGGTTCATTCTACTGTGGCAACACCTGATTAATAAAGGGATTAAGTCTAAAAGAAAAAGAATGAATTAATGCATGTATATATGCCTGCTTTAAGCAGTACTTACCAGCAGTGGAAAAGTAGCTATTGTTAGTAGCTAACAGTCTGCTGGAGGGTTCTGACTGGAACACTCGACGTGACACGACAGTGCATACATCAAACATGTGCTTCATTTATTTATTTCCCTTCAGCTTAGTCCCTAATTCATCAGGGGTATGAACCGCCAAATATTCGGGCATATGTTTTACGCAGTGGAGCCGCAACCCAGCACTGGGAAAAGACATATGCTGTAGAATATTTAATGCTAAAGGGCAGACCAGATGTTGACAGTATAAGTGTATTTCACAGTGGAAAATATTTGTAATTACAGCATATTTGCAATGTGTATTTGGTTTAAGACCTAGGTTTCCCTGCTTTTAAGGTTTAAAAATAAAGTGAGTTGTTCACTCTGTATATGTTTGCAGTTTGCCTTCTAATAATGTGAACAAAATTCATATCATGATTTGTGTTATTGTATGACAGCAGAGAGATCGCAAATGTGCTGAGGGTTAATAAGAAAAACAGTAATAAACTGAGAAGATTTTCATCATTTCGACAACACACAAATCTATATATTAACTTGATTACATTCCTCTGTTCTCGCATCTTTTCTTTCCTAAAGGTGTGAAGTTAAGATGCGAGGAAAGGAAGCAAGGATAGGATAGGATAGGAGGATGCACAAATTAGAATTGAGAAGCACCCACTATTTTTAAACAGGAAGCAGCCCCTTTTTGAGGTCCCCGACACATTTCTGATATGTATTTCTGCATTTGCATGTGTTGTGACAATTTGCATGCAACGTGTTGCCAAATTGATGATGTTTTCTCCATTTATTACTGTTAACTACTGCCCTATAAAACAGTCATTGGTTTTCAAGTCTTGTTAGTGTCACCTAAAATTTTCATGAAGGGAGAGGAAGACACAATTTAAATTTTTTAATGAAGTAAACCTTAAAGTCTCTCAAGTACGCTTTAGACATTTACCATGAAACCAATTAGAGAGAACAACTGACATTGAACAATTGAAATTGAACTATTCATTTACTGTACACTTCTGATACAAACAGACAACGGAAACAGTTCCTGATACTGAGCTGAAACAAATATTCCCTTTATCACGGCCTATTAGCTGAATTGCAATACACTCAAACAGAATAGAGGGTGTAACCTGCACTATCACCGTATGCTTCAGGATTGAGCTCGGCGGTCAGTATGGCCAGGGATTTTAAAGGTTTTGTGAAGCTAAACCCTGTGCTTAGCTGCCTGTCAGGAACTGAACACACAAACCCTTTAAGAGGAAGGTTATTCCAATATTCCAATTTCAGAGAAGACCTGAGGATTTCCTTCACATATACAGACAAACCCTGGTCTGAGTGTTCATTTCTGCTGTATTTTAAGTCTGTTATTAGTCTGTCCACCTGAGCACACACGTATTACGGCTTAATGCAAACATATGGCTCAGGCTTGAAGTACAAGATTAGAGCAAGAAAGCGTCGCGCATAAGAAGAGCTGCTAACGTTTATGCACTGACTGTCCAATTGAAAGACCTTGAACTAAACGGCAGCCTGTAAAAGAGAGACTGGCATGACTGATACTGGTTAAGTCAGTATATCTCTGGTTAGCATCTATCCGCTTGACACACACGGATGATTTCCATTTCCACTCGGGCCAGTGAGCCACGTTAACACCACACTAGTCAAACTGATAACACGTATGTGTCGACGAGAGAGTCAAAACCCAGCTGACGAGCTAGTTAGCAAACAGCGATGGATTATGCAGGAGAGGCTGTTTATGAACCATTCCAGTTAACGTTAGCGATGTCAAATGAAGGTTACGCTGTTTATAAATTAAGCCCGCGGATTTCCTGCTGCTTTTATGCTAACGTTACGTCTAGATAATTTCGATATGCGCGTTGATTAAAGTGGACTGATGTAGGCAGAGAAGCTCTGGCTTACCGTAACGGCAGGTTTATTTGCTGTGGTTTGGATGCAGTTTCCAGCCTGTGCACCTGCGCTCCTCCTGCATTCGTCACTCGACGGGAGTCAGCGGAGGGCGGAGCTAAACAATGACGGAAGTGTGTATGAGCCAATCACACACACGCCTGGTCACCTTAGTGACTTAGCGGTCTACTGGATATGAGGAAGAACAGAGCATATTGGAGAGAATAGTGGTCAGTTTTAGTTGAATTTAAGACCATTTAAAATTACAGTTTCCACCATTTCAATTTTATAATGTCATATTATTATATATGAAGCTGGATTAGGGTGACGCAGTGGTTAGCACTGTCGCCTCACAGCAAGAAGGTCGCTGGTTCGAGCCTCGGCTGGGTCAGTTGACATTTCTGTGTGGAGTCTGCATGTTCTCCCTGTGTTTGCGTGGGTTTTCTCCGGGTGCTCTGGTTTCCCCCACAGTCTAAACACATGCGCTATAGGTGTATATTTATGTTATCTATTATTTTAAATACACAGATCAAAGTGAAATATTTCTCAGTATTAAAGGACTGACCCAACCCCCCTATCTTGTTTTGACATCTTTCATGGGGGATTAAGCGTAAATTTGGGGGGTCAATCCCCCCAAACCCCCCTGTAATTCACACCTTGATAACGAGGAATTATGAAAAAACAAACAAACAAAAAACATTGATTTATGACAGTCAACACTATGAAGTCATTTTTAATAAAAATATCAATTATGATTTTGACTTTTAAAGTAATAGTATGACACTTAATTATAAATTAACTAATTCTGATAGTTGAAATGATGAAATTATAGAAATGTTTAGGTATGAAAGTCACTTCAGATTATGTATTATTTTTATTCTGAAATCATTAGAAAATCAGTAAGAATGGACCATTTTTTTTAAATAATAATGTTTAAAATTATGAAAACGGTTAGACTTCTTAGAACATCTCTATTATAAAATGCCCAGTCTTAGTTATGAAAAATTATTTTTATAGAATAAAATTACAACTGTGACATTAAACAATTCATATTGTGATGACAAGTAAAAATAATAACATAACATAATAAAAAATCATGAGAGAAAGTCATTTAAAAGAGCGATTTATTACTAAATAAATATTACATTGGTCATAATTTTGATTCACGCCAAATGAATTTAGATAATTTAGTATAACAATTTAATGTCATAATTTTGTTATAATTAACATCACTCACTGTATTAGCGTTAACCATGAGAACATGTTCATACAGTATAACATTTAAAAAGCTATACAGTATTACCTGACTATCAAGCATTACCCATAAATAATTATCCTTTTTTTCTCTAATATTTGTATATAAATATGTCTCTTGTCCAAAATTTTGACAAGCCGAAGCTCAGATATTTTTCCTATGTAAGGTAATCAAGATTACATCTGCTTAATAATAACCGAGTCCGTCTTACTAATATTTCTTTGTTTATTGGCATTGGGAAGAGGAAAACAATCACAGCAACATTAGTAACAGTTGTAGTGGTAAACAGTACTGTTGGGATTGTCAAATCTGCGACAGAAAGAGACCAAACAGAGGTGTGTGCCGTGACCAAAACTCTGCACGGCCACTCAATATTTCTTTCACCACACGAAACGCTGCTGTGAAGAGCACAGACTGACATGAAGATGAACATTTAAAGCCCCGTTGACTGTGATCCAATTACATACAAAGACTCACTGTATCCAGTATTAAAGTTCATACCATGGTGTATAAAAAAGGACACAAATAATCTGACCTGCGATGCGTCAGAAAGACTTGAACAATCTTAAATAAAACGCTGAATAAAGAAAGATAGAAATGATCAACTCAGTATGTTAGAGACAGTAGTAGATGTCATATTGATGGAAATTAGCCAGTGGCAAAATGGAAATTACAGTACAGCATGGATCATGCTTTGCTTGGCACTTGTACTGTCATTGGCAATGTCCCTGTGAAGAGCAGAGCACGGATCAATCGCCAAAAACCGAAGAACACAAAAACTCTGGCACGACAATGGACTTTGGCTTTGTGTGTGTTCGACAGCTAGCGTACAGCTTTGCTTTCCTTCAGAACAAACCCTGTTCACTTTCCTTCATACATTTCCATCATACATTTGCAAAGATGTTAATATACAGTTGAAGTCAGAATTACAAACCACCCTGAATTATCAGACCGCTTGTTTATTTTTTCCCCAATTTCTGTTGATTGGAAAGATTTTTTTTCAACACATTTCTAATCATAATAGTTTTAATAACTCATTTCTAATAACTGATTTATTTTATCTTTTCCATGATGACAGTAAATAATATTTTACTAGATATTTTTTAAGACACTTCTATACAGCTTAAAATGACATTTAAAGGCTTAACTAGGTTAATTAGGTTAACTAGGCAGGTAGGGTAATTATGCAAGTTATTGTATATTAATGGTTTGTTCTGTAGACTATCGAGAAAAAAATAGCTTAAAGAAGCTAATAATTTTGTCCCTAAAATGGTGTTTAAAAAGTAATAACTGCTTTTATTTTAGCCGAAATAAAACAATTAAGACTTTCTCCAGAAGAAAAAATATTATCAGACATACTGTGAAAATTTCCTTGCTCTGTGAAACATCATTTGGAAAATATAAAAATAAGAAGAAAAAAATTCAAAGGGGGCTAATATTTCTGACTTCAACTGTACCTCTTATTTTCAGTGTGACCAGCACAGAAACAGAGAAAGTACACATGTGGTTTAAGGACACAGATCACTTTCTGGACAGCTAATGTGCACTGTAAAAAAAAAAAATCAACAACAACAATCCATTAAGGAGAGACACTGGAGGCAAAAACACTGTCAATTGTGAGATTCTTGAGATGTTTTTGTCAGTCTAATGCAAATAAATAATCCAAATAAGCTGTTTAATTGTAATTGTTGCACTTGATAAATTTGTGTCTGCAGATTTCACTTGAAATTGTAAAGGACGTTTGCTCAAAATATGATAGATTATTTAAATAAATATCCACTTTAGCAGCACTAACAAACTTCACAGTTTTATTCATATCTATACTCTGAAGGGTTTATACAGAGTGATATGTTCACACATAATTGTAGTGTTTATTTGAACATTTACGAGCTGTCATTGTGTGATAAAAAGAATTCCTAACAAAAATCCTCCCTGTAAAAAACATCTAACATGGTTATAGGCTCAAAAAAATGTAAAGCTAGTTCATCAAAACACAGACTTTTGGACAATAAGTTTATGCAAATTATCAAATATTTAATAAAATAATGCCTTATTGCATATTCAAACATACGATTTTAAAAACTTGAAAAATAGCAATAGGAAAGTATGATGCTATATATATTAATTACGTTTTGACCCTCTTCACCTCCAGTGTCTTGCCAGTTTGTCACTTAACAGTTGTATTTTGTGCTTTATGGGTGTTTTCTGTTTATTGACACTTATGAATTGCATTACAGGACCTTGATATTAACTATGGATGTTGGAAAGTTTAACAAAGTGGCTTTTATTGAAATGTTTATACATTTTTTATTATTTAGCATATCATTTTTGGGCAGCATGGTGGCGCAGTGGGTAGCGCTGTGCAGATAAATATCAAATTCGATATAAACGGCCCTGGAAGTAAGTACCCAGCAAACATTTTTTGTTTTTGAAATATGTCTAATAGACGTCTAAACATAGTCGTATTAGCTAAAACAAGGATACATTTGGGCTGTCAATGAAAATCTAATAGATGTAAACAGATGTAAACAAATAAACAGAAATGAATGACTACACATATAAAGGCTGCCTAATCTGTCGATTTGATGACTAGTCTAGTTTTGGGCTATGCTTAGATGTCTATTAGATTTTCAATGACAGCCCAAGTTTAGCCTTGTTTTAGCCAAGCTGTCTACGTTTAGATGTCAATTAGACGTCTATTAAACACAATTATTTGCTGGGTTCTTCCTTTTTAATTTTTATGCAATATATTGTTTCAAACTTTAAACGTTACTGTTACATTTGTGGAGTTTCAGTAGACATTACTGTCCCATAATACACTCTGAAGTGTAAATAACTGAAAACCACCCACAAATCCCAAAATACAGGACTGTTAATTAACTGATGTTTATTTACAGTGTGGGTTTCCAATCCAGCCCAGCTTTCCAGAGACCAATTTACAGGGCACATTCGCACGCTGCCAAAACTAGTCTACCACATGTTAATATTGACTCCAGCCCTTACTGATGGAGCAGCGTGTTTGTTTGGCAATGACAAAAACGTCCTCTAAAGTGCTACCTGGTCAATCAGAAGCAAGCTGTGACATACTAATGCTCAAGCTATGAGAAAATAAACAAATAAACGAGAAGCATATGTAAACCATGTGGACGCCAGCAGCATTCCTAGAAATTAAGGTGAGGAGGGAATCAAGTTCAAATTATAACAGCCAAACGAGTGCAAAGGAACAACAAAACAAAGCCACACGGTGGTATAAATCCTATAAATGTGGCTGCGGTTCCACTATTAAGCACTAGGTGGCGCCACATACAAGTACAAAAAAGATCACAATCATGGCTCGACTTTAGTCTACAGATTTTAAGAGCGATCCAAGGAAGACGGCGGTCTCTATGTGGGTACCCTCGAGCTGTTTGCTACATGAAAGCAATCGTCTGTTTGAATCCTGAGATGTTCTGTTGTGTTAAGGTCAGGCTGTTTTTTTGTTCAGCTAATAATAGACCAGCTTTAAGTCAACAGTGTCTTTAAAAAAAACAAAAAAACATTTTAGTGCACTTACTTCTCACGTAAAAAGTGTCTTGTTTATCAATCAATATGTTCAGAGTCGGCTCTCGAAAGTCCACTTGTTCATTAATTGAAACCCTGGTACGTCACAGGAAGACACTCGAGTACATTTGAATGTTTTACAAATCCCGAAGTCATAAAAACAGCTTCAGCACTCCAGTGCAAGGTGACTACGGTATAAAAACGTCCCGCTGAAGCCTTTTTACCTCTCCTGCACTGCGTCACCTCCACCCAAGGAAGCTGAAAATGGGATGGAGTGGGACTGGGAGGTGGTGAGGAATAGGTACGAAAAAAGCAAATAAGAAAAAATACTAAAAAAAAAAAAAAAGTGCACGAGTGTTATGTTCCCAAACGCAGGCACGACACGCTTTTCCCTTCTTGGTCAAGTTCTTTGTCTTCATCTTCGCTGTCTGGTGGCTCGCCCATCTTAAAAGACATTGTCCTGCAGCCGGGGGAGCGAGCGGACAGCAAGCGGGCAGCTGGAGATGTTTGTTTGCCTTGGGGATCTGTCCTGGAGGAGTCCCGTGTGCTGGAAGTCAAGTCTTCATCCACGGGACTCTCCACGTCAGACTCACCTTCCTCTTCCAAGGTCAGTTCAAACTGGAATTTGTCCCCCGCTGAAGCGATGCCACCTCCCATAGCCCCCATCCCCATCACAGCGCTCTTGTCCTCTGGGGTGGAGGTGGGACTGTGAGGGATCATGCTTTGGTACCACTCTCGATTGTCCTCCAGCGTGTCCAGGATCTCCTGGGCATCAGGGTGAACCAGGTCCGCCCAGGTCTCCCACAGCGGGTGCACGATGTAGTCGATGAAGCCCACCTGATGAACAAGGCAAGAGGAGTTTAGTTGTATTTTTTCAGAGAAATCAGAAATCTACCCTCCTGCAACGTTCAGCTCCAACCCCCAAAACAATTAAGTAGGACCTGAAGGAGCACTTGGTAATTAAAGGGTGTTTGATCAAGGCTGCAGCTGAACTCTGCAGGAACAGGATTGGGCACCCCTGATTTAGAGGATACCCACTAAATAATAATATACTATTATAGCATCCTATTCTATGTCAGTATTCATTTTTATATGATCAGTTTAACATTTTAATTTGGTTCAGTTTAATTTGGTTTTGTAATTTATTTTGTTTTTATTTTAGATTTATTTAGTTGCTAAAGCAACATTTTTATCATCCTTTTTTTGTAATATATTTAATTTTATATATTAGAATTACTTATTCACTTTCCTTAGACTTTGTCCCTGATTTATCAGGTGTTGCCACAGCGCAGTGAACCACCATTTACTCTGGTATTTCATTTTATGTGGCGGATACTCTTCCAGCTATTATATTATATTATATTATATTATATTATATTATATTATATTATATTATATTATATTATATTACACTACCTGACAAAAATCTTGTCGTCTATCCAAGTTTAAAGAACAAAAAAAATTTTAACTTGAATATTAAATATTAAGTATCTTGGGTCCATGCAGGTTCCAATAGGTCTTCTGCAGTACTTGAGATGATTATGATGCAGTTCAACAGATGATTCATTTGAAATATCTACGGTCTGCCACTTTTCCAAGTGATCAACTAGAAGTTTTTATTTATAGCTCTAACAACTGGGATGACTATGAGTTTTGTCAGGTAGTGTATATTATATTATATTATATTATATTATATTATATTATATTATATTATATTATATTATATTATGTTATATAAGACTTTACAAGTCCTTAAGCACTGTTTGCAGCACATGATTTATCATTCCCTCTCACTCACCTGTGATTTCTCAATAGAGGCATTGTGTTTGTCACACATGGGGCTGATCTCCATCCCCTTATCTCTCTCTCGGTCGCCCTGAGTGAAAAACTCCACCATGATGCGATCTGTCCACTGACGGTAAAGCTCCAGCGGCTTCGTTGGGTTGCTCAGGTCAGCGCAGTGCACCATGTTCTGAAGAACCTAAACATTTAAAATACTCAAACTTTAAGCATTAATCTATAAAAAGAAAAAGCACAACTATATAAAACAGAAGCTCAAACACACCTGTATGCGATCTGAATAGTTGTCTAGCAGTAGTACACCCAGGCTGGTCACCTTCTTTGTCTCCACCATAGTCTTGAGATCCGCTAATAAGTTCATATGCTTTGACATATCAGTGGCCAAGACCTGTGAAGAGTCAAACACTCAGTAAATGATACAGTAGTAGTTCTCAGGAAGCTTTTAACTAGAATTGTCATTGCTTCCATTTGCTCACCATGTCAATGACCATCTTGCGCAGCGACTGCCTCTGTTTCTTGGTCAGGTTCTGGAAAATGTCACAGTTTTCTTCCTGCAGCAGCTTGAAGCCAACAGCCAGGTGGTGGTTCTCCAGAACAGAGGAATCGTTGTACATCAGTGCCAGCTCTGAGTCTGAGGAGAAGTATTATGCTCTTAGTAAACCATACAGTGTGCAATCATAATCACAAGTAGAGCTGAAACATATGGCTATAAAATCTTCAAAAAAAAAAAAAAAACATTTGATCAATTCACAATAACAATTTCTTTCTTTTTTTTTTCAGTATTCCACCAGTCAAAAAAAAAAAAAAAAAAAAAAACGCCCTATCTAACATGACTCAAGTAACAATTTCGTTATTAAAGAGTCCCTGTTTATGGGTTTTGAAAATTAAAAATGAATGAAAACATCCAGCTTAACCTTTGGTTTTGGGGTTTAAATATGAAAGTCTCACTTTCTCTCTCTCTCAAAAAAAGTAATCTTTAGCTGTTTCGTTGGGATGTCTGAGTAAAACCAGGGTTCCTGCTGGTTTCATAAAGTCAAATTTAGACTTTTTAAGACCATAAAGAGTTAAATTTCAGACTTATATAGGGCTGAAGAATTTTAAGGGCCCATAAGGAAAGAAATGTACATGGCCTATTCAAAAACTAACTCTAATGAATTATTTTTTTGCAACATAAATATTAAACATAATTAACAACATAAAAAAATCTTTAAAAACAAAACGTATGAACAACAGACTGTGTGTGGGATCGATTTTGTAGCTTTACATAAACAAAGGAAAATTAAGACCCATTTAAAATGATTTTAGTACTACCAGACAATATTTCAGTTATTTAAAGACTTTTTAATTTCGTAACTATTTGACTATTTAAAACCTCATGTATACCCTGAAAATCTTGCTTTGTCTACTTATTGTGCACAGAGACCCAGGAGTGTGAGTAAATGATGAGGAACTGTACACTTTGGGTGAACTGTCTCTATAACTAACATCACTGGTGTATTAAAAACTTATGCTAACATTTTTATTAAAAACTGCAATTTTGTAAATTAAAGTCATCCCAAAATCTAAATTCAAATGAAACTCAACAATTTGAAATCCACCCAGCTGTAATGAAAATCTGTAGTTTCACTCACTTGTGTTAATGAGGAATTGGTTGGACACTCCAGGATGGTCCACGTCATGAATGGCACTGGCAAACATTGCAGCCAAGATCTCAAGGTCAGTGAATACAGCCTAGCAAAACACAAGTGCACACGTGAAACCTCTTGCTTCTTAAGAGATGATGATCAAAAGGCAGCTGACTGAGACGAACCTCAAGGGCAGGAGTGGACAGCAGGACATGGGTGGACTGGACCACATCAGCTGCATGGATGCTGTTATGGTAAGCTACATCTGAGCGGTAGTTTTCCTCCAGAGCCGTCATGTAGTTAATGAATGTGTCTACAGGAATTTTGAAGGATTTCAACAAGTCTCTTTCCTGTGGATTACAAGACATTTGGTATTGTAAATGTTTTTTTTTATGCCGAATGATACTGTGCAGGAATTATGGGAGATGGTTCCGTTAAACTTTAAACAAAGAGTGAAGTGTATAATCAGTAATGTATGTAATCAGCGTAATTCTTTATACATTTTATATTAACCCTTTCACATTTAAGTTCCAAATTTCTCTCGCTGAAATCTCCATGTTTTATCCCAATGTTTTATGTGACTGCTGATTTAGAAAGCGTCACTTTATAGTTTCCATGCCACACAAAAATCTAAGATAAATCAAAGGTAAATATTACGCTATTTGATGAAGATTCTTTTGATGATATACAGCTTTTTGTTGCTACTGATCTGGAAGCATGTAAAAATACCACATTTAATAATGTTTTTACTCCAAACTCGCTTCAAAATTTCAGTCGAGTGTCTGACATAAATCCTTCTCATGAGATGATTCTGTAGTTGTGTGATTATTAGTCACATTTTTCAATAATAGCATTTAAATACTGTTTTATTTTCTGGGTCTCTTTATTGCAGCTTATTTGCAGTTTCTGCACGAGAGCGCCCTTTGGCCTTCGGAGATTTACTACTGATCACAGAACTGTGCTTTTCTGACATGTTGTGCATAATATTTACAGCCTTTGATAAGTTGCGATTTCAATTTCAATTCTATTTATTGTGCAACCCTAGTCATCACATGCAGAAAAAAGTTCAGTGTTTTGTACCTGAAAGGTTGTGTACATTGCCACCGTTAGCGGTCTGTTGCCAGAACACTCGGATATCTTGAACATATCCACACCCCATCTGTCAAAGTCTTCTAACTCCTGTGAAAGAGAGTTGGATGCCATTTTTAAAACATGCTGAATTTGATTATAACTGCTGCTGATGAGGTCCACGCTCATGGTGATTTTGATGCTCACTTTAGCCAGCAGATCCTCCCGGTTGGTGCTGACGCCAAAACGAGGGATGCTGGAGGGAGCGATGTTGGAGCTGTGTGTGGGCTTCTTCACGCCACTGATCTGAGACATGGGCCGCTTCTTCTTCTCCTTCTCCTTGCTTGGGGTGGACATAATATCCATGTCATGTTGCTTCTCTGCAACACAAATTCATTTTTATCACTGCATGTAATGACACACAACGATTCGCTACACAAATCAATGAGACACTGATCAAATCTAAAGCAAACTTGTGATATTGACCGTGTCAATTGCATATTTTTAACCTCTACTAAAGCACAAAATGCTCTTCATTCTTAAAAGTTCATGAAAGGCCCCTCTTTTAGTTCAAGTCTATCTCATTATTTAAAAAAAAATGCTACATGAAGGGCATGAACTGCTGTGAGCAGAGGTAGTAGTGGGTGTCAAAAAATACTTATGGATTTCTTGAACCTTTAAATTCTCATTTGGAAGTTTTTAATACATGCTGGACATGGATTTAAGAAACTGATGCCAGCCTGAAAGAATGCTGCTAAAAGCAGTGTTGTTATAGTAACAATAGGGGCTCATTTGTTAAGTTAGGGAAAATGTACATCCAGCCAGTTGTTCTTGAAGAGTAAAGCTCAACAGGCGTATCAGCAACTGTTGTATTAAACTGAATGGCTTTATTCTGCAAAAACAGCTGACTAGATGTACATTATCCCACTTACTACACAGCTACTTGCCACAAAACTAAACAATTAAGACACAAAACATTGATCTGAGCTGTAATAATGTACTCTTTGATTAAATTCTCTTTAATTAAATGTACATCTTGCAGAAAAAATGGTTGAATGCAGTCTACACTAAACCATCTATTATTCATATTTAGTTGCAAGATGCATAAACAGTCATGAACTGACAGAAATAAGCATATACTGTATGAATATAAATATATTCACTAATAGTTAAGATTCTATCACAGATTAATGTGTTATTAGTTTAACATATCTAGAATGTCATGACTGACCAATCAATAGTATACAAATATTTTTATAACACTGCTTTACCCCCACAATTCATAATATGTTGTGTTGTTCTAATCTGAATTGAAAACATTTGCATTAAACTAAAAAAAAGGACAAGTTGGTTTTACCCAAGAATGTGCTGGAGATGTACTCTGAGACTTGGTTTCCTGACTTGCTAGTCTCTGAGAGCTGGGTTAATTCTCGATTCAGCATCCTTTTAAACTGCAGAACAAAAAAAACACACACGCTTTGAGAATAAGCATCTCCGATCCCCTCTATGTTTTGCTTATAACACATTAATCCATTTATTTCTGCACAGTACACATTAAATTCGTATTCCACAAATGAGTGCTGAATTAAAGGGACGGTTCACTCAAAAATGCTAATTCTGTCATTGTTTTTACTACTTTAGATGTTAATGGTAAACAACATTAATGGTTAATGGTTTACAACATTTTTCAAAATATTGCACACTTTTGAGTTCAAAAGAAAAAAAATTCAACAGGAACAAGTGGAGGGTGAGTTAATGATGACATTTCATTTCTCGGAAAGCTATCCCTTTCAAACTCAAAAGCTAAAACATCACACATTAAGCTTAAATCTATTTATAAATTAACATCATGTCAGTAACAAGTAACAATGGCTTTATCCATAACAAAAACAGGCCAATTTTAACATGCAAACAATATTATTTCAATTAAATATTTACAATAATTACCCATTTTTGTCTTGAAGTTAGTCATTCTAATAAAATATAATAACATTTTTAATAACTTATATAATAACTTTGTTCATAGTTTATAATAACGTTGTTCCTGTTTTTACTGTACTATTGATCAAAATAATCTTTGGTGAAGATAAGAGACTTTTTCAAAAATTAGCTTTAAAAATCATTAAACATTTGAATAGTAACATCTCACTCATCTTCATTATTATTAGCTAAGATTATTTAATTATGGAAAGTGCACATACAATATTAAAAAAAAAAAAACTAATAGTACTTTAGGAGAAACCTTTCCAAAAAATGTCTATTAATACATTTTCTGAATAAAAAGCCTGGGATGGACAATCTATTATAATTAGTTTTATACCTAAGACATTAATAAATAAACTGGTCAGCCTCAGCTGTATGCTGTATAGCTCAAAATATGAATGCAGCTCAATTCAGCCCTTCATTCAGGCATCCAAGATTGTGGGCTGTACCAAGCAGGAGGAGTTGCCTCTCATCAGTGTTGTGCTATTATGTAATCATACACGAGGTTTCACAATGAAACACTTCCGATTCAGAAAGCGTGATGTACAGTAAACACACACTGACAGACTGATGTCCTCTAGTTATCATTTTTGCTAGTGTTTTTATTCATTTAACCTTTATAGCTCACTTACTGTATGTATTTTTATATTGCATTTTAAATTAGATGTGCATTATCATTCATCAGTTATTTTATTTAAAGAAAATAAAATCATATTATATTGTTGGATTTTTTAAATGTTTTTTTTTAAACTTTCAATTAATCAAAGATAAAAAATAATAATAAAAATAAATAAATTATATATGTATTAAAATGCTAATACATATGTTTATACTGTATGTATTATATTTATTTGCAAATAATAATTATTAATATTTAAAAATCGATATAACTAATATAATTAATCTCTAAATAATAAATAAATATATAATAATCTGTATAATAATTAGCAAAGACATTTAATATAGCAATAATTCACAATAAGTGATCTTTTGGATTTTCTATGGATATGAAGCATGGATATCTTGAAAAAGCATCATAATCTCCACAAAAAGCAGCAAGAAGCTCTGTTTCCAACATTTACAATAATCAGAAATCCTCACACCAACATGCTGCAACATCCTTGATTTATAGTGTCACTCCCCATCTAATCACATCCCATCCAACTTCACATACAAAACCAATGCAGTAGCAAAGCAAATAAACCCCCAAGCCTTACCTGAACATACATCCATGACAGAGAGAGCAAATAACTGACGTCGGGCATTTCAGCAGCAAATGAAACCTGCTCGAAACAGAAGCTCCCTCTGACCGGTGCACATGCAACAGACACGTTCAGCACTCTGGTCCAGGTTGCATGAGCTTCCCACTTCCACAGCAGCCTGACTGTGCAAACCGCAAATGCCATGGGCTGCAGTTGTTTTGGGCTGTGAGCGAGGAGCGAGTCTGCATCTCTGCATGATCCGCATGCTCCGCTCTGCTACTCTGCCTGATTCATGTGTAAACACTGAGATCAGGCTCCACCCTGTAGGCGTGTGTTCATTCTCACCGGCCAATTGGAAGAGTTCAGAAGCTGAGGCTGGGTCTGGGGAAGGTGTCTGATTGGCTGTCGGCATCACAGCACATGCAGGGGCCCGATGGGTGGATCTAAGGGGCTGGGGCTGCACCATGTGCACTTGGTTTGAAGATGAAAAAGCTTCAGGAGCCGTTTCATGCAGTGCGTGGCGTGCGTGCATGTGTGGATGGATGTGTTTTCCATTGAAATGAGGAGTGAAATAAATAGATGCTTGATGCTCACCATGAGCAGAGAAAATGTGTACGTGTGAGGTGTCAAAAATCTATTTAAACGCTTTATGGCAAATTAATGGCATGATCTTTTCCTAATTTCGCTTGGTCATTACATGTCTTCTTGTCAAATATTACCAATTAACACACATGATAACTCATACAGGTATTATTTAGACTGTATACTGAATTATATTCAGTTTGAGGTCAGTAATATTTTCTGAAGGAAATCTATTCTTCTAGGTTTCTATTCTCCCCAAACAAACTATGAGGGAAAAGGATGTGCCCGTTTGTTGAAGTTATATTTGATTGTCAAGAGTTCACAGTTAGATAATGCTTGACCATGTTAGCAGGTTTGCCATGCTGTCCCAGGAAGGAACCCTGAGCTTAGAGACAGATGAGCCCAAGGCTCACGCCTTGTCAATGAGTATTAAGAGGGATACGTCATTATGTAGTTCTCGAGAGCTACCCCGATTTGTTTGGCCTATACCTTAATTAATTTATAGGAATAGATCGCCAACCCCACCTGTGCATTCACATTAAGTGCTTGTCATGTCTTAAAACTGTGGGAGGAAACTGGAGTACCTGGGGGAAAACCCACACGAACATGGGGAAAACATGTAAACTCTGAACAAAAATGCAGACTGGCTCAGCTCGGACAGTGACCTTCTTGCTATGAGGCAGCAGTGCTAGCCACTGAGCCGCCGTGTCGCCCGATCCTAGATTTGAGGAAGAGGCAGAAAGGATGGATTGGGGGGGGGGGGGGGGTGGTCTTCTTAAACGAAGATAGAATAAAATTTACGCTGGATATTTATGTTAAATTTGGAATAATCAGGAATAAATTTGGAATTATATTTCAAATAATCAAACATTTGAATGGGAGCGTCTCATTCTACTCAGACTGTTTAAGTATAACTAAGTGCATAAACAATATTCGATTATTTATATCGTATACACTTTTTTTAATCGACAATAAGTGTTATGTATTCTATAGAAATGTCTACCTTTAAATGTTTTTTAATGATGTATATAAACACCACTGCAAATGTGACGACAAAAAAAGTTCAATTAATATGACAGTCTATCAAATGCAATACTGCAATACAACACGATACTAAATGCATGCACTATTCTATATGAATATATTTCACCTCAGCCAAAGTAGGGTAATGGCTTATCATGCAGCAACTACACCGACACTGAAAACACACCAGCATGTGCTCATGTATGCACATGAGTGTGCGTGTGTGTGTCCGCGCTGCACGTGGTTGCCGTGTGGCTGAGCGAAATCACACGTCACACAGGCTATGGAATCCCAGCAGGAATGAAGAGAGAGAGAAATTCATCCATGACTCTCCTCTCATTCACATTTTACAGCACACGGTCGGGGGATGGGAGCCATTCACAACATGCATGAATCCCAATCCCAACGAAAATAGAAACCTGACGCATGACCCGCTGCATGTGTAACTAACACACAGGCATGCAGAGTATTTGGGTGCTGCTATTAGCAAGTGTCGATGTATTGTGTTAGAAGGCTGTAAGTGCTAAGCCCCACCTCTGGGTGACGAGACATCGAGTACTGTTCGTACTTTAATCAGTTCTTTTCATTTTTTACTTTTTCTGCAGCCTAAACTTATTTTGAAGTGGCTTCACTCAAGATTTGCAGTACTGTTTGTGTCATTTCTTGTGTTGCTTTGAAGTGAGAATATACTGACAATTATTTTATAACATTTTTAAAGCTTGACCTCCTGAAACATTGGGCTCTGTCATTTATATAAAGAGAACATTGAGTGAAACAAAGAAAAACTTAAATGTTGTCCTCTGATCCATTATAAACTGTACTATATTTGATATATAAAAGACTCTAAATAATCAAAATAACTAGACTGTGTTAAAAGATCTCTTCAAGTTCAACATTACCAAAATGTATGGAAACAAAAGTATTTGTATGCATCCAATGCAAGTTGATCTCTATACTTTGTGATAAATAAGTGTTTATATTTGTGGTCTTCACCCTTTCAGACGTAAGGTTTAATACTACTGCTGAGCCCCTGCAAGAGTTTTTTTAATATCATCATTATTTAGAACTGAGATGCCCAAACTAGGCCCCGCGGGCCAAAGTTGGCCCGTGGTAACCTTTGATTTGGTCCACCCTCCCATCTAAAAGAGGAGAATGATGGGAATGGTTTAGAGATAGTCAATTTAAATTTAATGTAAGCCTTTGTTTGTTTGTTTGTTTGTTTGTTTTTTGTTGTAGTTGTTAAAAGCTAACTGAAATTAAATGTTTCAATTAAATGGTGTAAATTAATCAGGTTTTTTTTAAATACTGTCACCTATCAATGCAAAGTATTTAGTGACTAAGTCAAGTCAAAGGCAGATTCTGCTTGACTTGTGTATTTAGCATTGATCTCCACTGTCTGATAAATGTGAATGTTTCATTTAAGTTACATTTTAAAAGTTATACTGCATTAGTTAATACAATTTAAAGTAGTATTTTCTATTTATTTTAAAATATTATGAAAAAAATAGTGAATTTTCCCATGGAGACTTTAATGTAAAATAGTTTGATATTTTTACCTTTAGCCCACGGCTCTCAATGATGTTTGGTTTTTGGCCCTTCATATGAAAAAGTTTGGGCACCCCTGATTTAAGTATTATATTTGACCCCTTTTTATGCAATTATTGACAAACATCTGAAATATATTGTGAAAAATCTTTATATATATATATATATATATATATATATATATATATATATATATATATATATATATATATATATATATATATATATATATATATATAAATGTATTACTACGCCCACATACAAGCAGAGAGACACAACAGTTTGACAAATATTCCTGCTGTTAGGCAACATAATGTACTTTTAAGGCTATTTCAGACGAGAATTTAGTTGTTTAGATTGCAACTAAGCAGTTTATTTACAAGGATGGTGCCTATATAAATTGTTAATCATTTCTGAGAGACAGTGTTTTGGTGTCCATTAGTCAAAGACGGTAAACATCGTCTATCCACAAGATGGAGCCAGGACCGCATAGCTGAGAAGATTACAACTGTTGAGTGCGAATAAGAAGCTGAAACATGGAAGCGTCACGGTTTTTAAGGTGGACTGGATAGAGTCAATAAGAAGCTGCGAATAAGAAGTTGGATTCAGCCTTGTCCCTCCTTAACGCAAACACAACAGCAGTCTGGTGGCTGCGCTGCTTTTTTCCGGGGTTAATTACTGTGATATTGTAATGGTCGCTTAATGTTTGATATGCATTGTGTCTAAATGTCATATCCCCTTTAAGAGGACTTTTGAGATGTAAGCACCTTATTGGTAAGCACGCATTTATGGGAGCACAGTTTAGTTCAGGTCACTCTACCGCTGTATTATTCTTTTATTTCAATAATGTAACATTTTATTTTGTGAGGGATGTTTGAGTGTTTTTTTCTTTTCCTTTTGCTTACTCATTGTCGTTGACTGGCATGTATGTAGTCCTCAGCACTTGGGAGAAACGCATAAAGGCCAATGGGAAGAGCGAAATAGTTTCTGTCTCCTTTTTACATTCCTGTCTCCGGGTAAACAAAAATTATTTGTTTTATTTCAGCTAGAGAAAAAGCAGTTTTTAATTTTTTAAAAAACATTTTTTGGACAAAATTATTAGCCCCTTTAAGCTATTTTTTCCCCCCGAAAGTGTACAGAACAAACCATTGACTTGCCTAATTACCCTAACCTGCCTTGTTAACCGGTCCCACTTTATATTAAGTAGGCTTAATTGATATGTACTTACACCAAAAATAATAATTCGTTACAATGTATTTATTCTGTAAATACATGTTTTTACATTGTACTTTTGCTTGATTAAATACCTGCATGTAATTACATCTGTAATTAATTTCTGTAATTACATTTTTAAATAGACTGTTGACCATCCCTTATACCTTAACCCACCCTTAAACCTACCCATACCACCCAACCCCAACTATAACCATACCCGTATCCCATCTCAAGAGCACCATAAGTGTTCTCAAATACATTGTCAACACAGTAAAAACATTGTATTTATTTTTTGATGCAAGTACATTACAAGTACAAGTAGTTAAGGACACCTAACTGGGACCCCTTAACCTAATCAACCTAGTTAAGCATTTAAATATCACTTTTAACTGTATAGAAGTGTCTTGAAAAATATCTAGTAAAATATTATTTACTGTCATCATGGCACAGATAAAATAAATCAGTTATTAGAAATTAGTTATTAAAACTATTATGATTAGAAATGTGTTGAAAAAGTTTTCTCTCCGTTAAACAAAAATTGGGGAAAAAAATAAACAGGGGTGCTAATAATTCAGGAGGGCTAATAATTCTGACTTTAACTATGTGTACAGTATATGTATACAATATAATTCAAACTGAATTTTAACTAGCTGAGTGATGGTATACTGTTTCCGAACACTCCAACACCCTCGGCTGAAGTAGACACAGAATGATGCAGATTGTAGAAAAAATGTGCCGTGATGAGGTGGGCTTTTTGGGAGTCTTTAAAATCAAACTATGAGAGATCGTACAGGTGTGAACACATCCATACCAGATCTTCTATTGTATTCATGTGGCTAGTGAGAATCATCGATGGGAAGAAAACACACATCGATAAGTTCTAGAACCCAACCACCGATTGCATAATTTGTCACAGATGGTACTGTAGCTAAACGTTGTCCCTCCCCTAAAGTTCACTTTGGTAAGCTGTTTTGAAAGAGACTTTGTTTGAAACTACATAATTTCTGTTCATTCTTTCATTTCATTTGAAGTATACGGTTGCCCAAAACCTGCAAGTTCCCCTGAATTTTGTGAGACATGCTTAATTTCCCAATTGCAGAACTGTAAACACCTGGAGGGCCCGTTTTTTTATCTACCTTGTTAGATGCCATCTCGCTGACCGAGTGACGTGTCTTGAGAGTCTCCAGCTGTTCGAGACACCAGTCCAGCTCGTCCAGAGTCTCCACTGCCAACTTCTGAAATGGCTCCTCTGCAAAATACAGCAGCACATTAATATACTCATGACCACTCAAATGAGTCAATGGTCTGTCTACAAGAGTTTATTGTCTAACCTGGTAGGCTTGTCTTGCACATGGATGGTGGGTTGTTTCCTGTAGACTTCCTGTAGAGATTTGCAAGATTGAGCACTTGTAAGGTACTGTAATTGAACATATATTTGGTTACTAGAACTGACTTACTTGCTGGGGACGCGGTCTTGCTGATGGGTCAAAACGGCAAAGTTGCTCCGCACAGTCCTCAAGCTGGCAAGGACCTATGAGACAAGCAATAAATATGTTTATGTCAAGAATACATCCTTTTTTTTTTTTTTTTGAAAGATACTGTAACTTTCCTACAATTTTGTAGTTTAATATTTTAAAGAAATCGTTAATTTAGAAAATAAAATTTTTGATTGTACTAATATTATACAGAGAAATATTGAAACACCCATAAAAGATGTAAACTTAATCATATAACAATAGCATTTTTCTAGCAGTATTTTTTAATTCAAATCGTTTTATAGAAACTCTATTGTTGTTAAAAGATTTAACAGAATTTAACAAATTGCTAGAAAAATCAATTTAGCTTTTACATTGACATTTGCAATAAATTTGAATTGATGTATGAATTTCAAATTATTTTATGTACATTATAATCTGTCCTTTTTAGTATTTTAAACTTTGTAAACAATTTAGCAACCTAACATATTTTATACTAACTGTATGTATTTATATTATAAGTACAGCTAAGAATAGGTATGTTATATTTTTACATAAATTCATCTCTTAAGCTTTATCACAACCCAACAATTATTCACCCATATTTTGACCTTTTATTTTCACAAACATTATATGAAACAGTAAGTAGAAACTTTAGTTGCATTAACTTAATTTGCATACTGTATACATAACATCACTTATATTTTATTTCACTTGTGTCGTTTAGTGTAATGTAAATGCCAACATATCGTTGGCCAATATATTTTACTAGTAATTATAAATATCAATATATACTTTTAAATTATATTTGATAAAACAAAATGTTTTAATCTTAAATCACATTAGTTTGTCTTTTAAAATACTTAAGTAACAATTATCCTAAGCTATTTTGCTTCTTGAGTACATGGGTTTTTTCCCATTAGTTTAACTTCAAATGTCAAATGTCTGGCTTGTCTGAAATTCTACAGCTCTTCAGGAGTTTCAAAAGGACATGAAGGGTATCTGATTTCCAAAGCCATGCAGATTTCTCATCTGTCAGCATCCATATCGACGAACGTGGTATTGGATTCCTAGCCTGTTTTGTAAACGGAGTACAGTGGTGACGCAAATCCCACGTAAAGCAAGATGCATAAGAGCGGAAGGACCAACCCCAGCAATGCCAAAGGCAGAAAACTTCATTTACTCACAAACAATCCCACCTCCAAATATTAAGATATCCAACTTTCAAATGTGTGGTATAAAGTCTAACTGAAAAAAAAAACACTCAACAACTAACCTGTGCAAATGGTGTAACTATCATGTCTTCTCCATGTCTGTAAGAGAAAAATACATCAACAAATCAAACACAAAAATGCCATAAAGGAAAAGACAGCTATTTAATCTCCCAATAATAAAAAGAGGCACATAAAATAACTAAAGGATCAGTGAAAAAGAGTTTAACTGTGGGGGCTTAAGGATGTGGTCGGCTTCAGGTTACAGCGCGGCTTCATTCAAAGGAGAAATACGCTTTTGATTAACATGCAGTTTGGATGGAAATAAAAGAAATAAAGCTCAGCATAAGGAAGGCACCTCCAATGGGATACCAGAAGTCCTCCATTAAAAGCTTATGGAAACACGTAATAAGAGCCTAGAGCGTTTTCGGGAAGGGTTTGTCATGCACGTGTGTTTGAGGAGCAGTGGGAGAGAAGCCGAACTGGGGAACACACTAGGATTTGCATTTTTATCCATTTGTTCCAAAGGATTTTTTGGTGGCATGCGGATCATTTGTGGTGGTGAAGAATAAACAGGGGAGGCTCTGAGGTTAGACTGGACTTCAGACACTACACTCTTAAAAATAAGGCTTCTTTATAGGCACTGTTTCCAAGGTTCAAGGTTCCGTGAAGGACTTTTAACAGCCACAGAATTGCATAAAGGTTTATTTAAAGGGGTCATGAAATGAGAAATCAAATTTCCGGTGCATTTTTAACATCACTTTTAATTTTGTCAACAAAATTATGGGCGGAAAAAAAGTGTTGCTCGTAGCATAAAACAAACAGAAACTTGACAGGTCTGCTGCGCCAGTAACATAACTGCGTGATGAATAAACAGCATATTTTGTTGATATAAAAGACAAGTCAAAACGACCAATACTAACAGTAACACTTTACTTGAAGGGGTGTTCAAAAGACTGTCATGAAACATTTATAATCATGACACGACACATCTTGAAAATGAAAGAAATTTTATGCATGCTGTAATTAAGGGCTCTATCTTAGTTCCTCAAAATAGCAATGCAGCAATAATGCGCCTTAACAAACCTCTTTTCTAGACCAGCACACGCATGAGTCCACAAACGGGCGCAAATAGATTTGCTATTGAAACAACATGGTGCAAAACGAGAAAACTAGGGTTGCTTTTGTCTGAAAATAGCATCACATGGCGCCAAAAACAACTTGCGCCTTATTGCTCTGGGTGTATGATAGAGCCCTTAATGTTATTCGCAGTTATGTCTTTTGTATGTAAAGATCACATTGTTTGCAGTGTCTTTATGACATAACTTGACAAACAAATACACATATCATAACCTGTTTTTGTCTGTCCTGACAACTTATCAAATTGTCAAGACAAAACAACATTATCAAGAAAATAACTTGTCATAAATCTGTCATAAACATGACTGTCATTAGGCCATTATAACGGTGTCATGAATATTTTTCTGAACACCGTTTTTCAGTGGAGCAAATTGAATTTATCATTAAAATATCTCATTAAAAGTATCAATATTCTGTCAAGCAATGTTATAACAGTGTCATTAATATTTATTGGAATTCAATAACAAATACAATCAAGAAGTCAAGAAAAATATTAAAGATGCTATAATAAAATGAATGACACCATTATCAGTGTTTCTGCAGTTCTTACCAAGGTAAATTTAAGACTTTAAGACATTTTTAAGACCATTATGAATGAAATTTTAGACTTTTGCCGAGCTAAATGCTAAGGATTTTTTAATATCACAGTTGGGAAATATTTACACTTGACCAATCAAAAAAAATATTATAATTTAATAAATTTAATAATAAAAATATAGGTCAGGTCAGTATCCTCAGCAGTAAATATATAGAGAACGTTCGAGGTTACAGAAGTAACCCTTCGTTCCCCGAGGAGGGGAACGGAAGTGCCATGAATGGGAGGATTCGGATCAGAAGCCGCTTATCTGGAGAGTATTGAACGGGCCAATGAATGAAATTAATTGGCAGCGTAAGCTTGCGCAGGTGTGCGACATCTGCAATTATCTCAGCATATAAGCACACCTGAAGCCAGCAGACGCCATCCTTTTAAGCTGAAGAGACTTTCAAACAGCTAAGGGACAGTCATTATGGCGACGGAATATGGCACTTCCGTTCCCCTCCTCGGGGAACGAAGGGTTACTTCTGTAACCTCGAACGTTCCCCTTCGGTTGGGGAACTTCAGTGCCATGAATGGGAGAATATGGAAAGCGCCATAATGACTGCACCTTACCAACACCCCCGATGAGGAGATAGTCAAGCAAGCGGGACACGGCTGACCTCGACTCGAATAAGCGAGTGAAATGGCATCCACAATCCAGTGGGATAATCTTTGTTTCGATACGGCACTTCCCTGCTGCCGACCGCCATAACAGACAAAGAGCTGCTCAGATGATCTAAAATTCTGAGTACGGTCCACATAAATGCGCAGAGCGCAAACTGGACAAAGTAAAGAAAGGGCTGGGTCTGCCTCCTCCGGGGGCAGCGCTTGCAGGTTCACTACCTGATCTCTAAAGGGGGTGGTAGGAACCTTGGGCACATAACCGGGGCGGGGTCTCAGGATAACGTGAGAGTAATCCGGCCCGAATTCCAGGCACGAGTCACTGACCGAAAATGCCTCCAGGTCCCCGACCCTCTTGATGGAGGCCAACGCAACCAGCAGAGCTGTCTTCAGGGACAGAAATCTTAGAGATACTGATTCGAGTGGCTCAAAGGGATCGGATCGCAGACTCGTGAGAACGAGGGCGAGATCCCAAGAGGGCATGAGAGGGGGGCGAGATGGATTAATTCGCCTAGCACCCCTAAGGAACTGGATGACCAGGTTATGCTTTCCCACGGTGCCGCCAGCTACCGCGCTATGATAAGCGGAGATGGCGGCCACGTAAACCTTGAGAGTGGAGGGCGACAGCCTGCTGTCCAACTTCTCTTGAAGGAAAGAGAGCACAACACTAATCTGGCAATTTCGGGGGTCTTCTCAGCGAGAGACGCACCATTCAGTGAATAGACTCCACTTCAGGGCGTAGGCGCGCCTCGTGGAGGGGGCTCTTGCCTGAGTGATGGTATTAACCACCGCAGTCGGTAGGTTACCTAAGTCTTCCTCGCGTCTAGGGACCACACGTGGAGGTTCCAAAGATCGGGGCGAGGGTGCCAGATGGTGCCCTGTCCCTGAGAGAGTAGGTCCTCTCTCAAAGGGATCCGCCAGGGGAGGGCCGTCGCGAGGAGTGAGAGCTCTGATATCCAGGTCCGGTTGGGCCAAAGGGGCGCAACTAGCAGAACCTGTTCCTCGTCCTCCCTGACCTTGCACAGAAACTGCGCGAGCAGGCTCACTGGGGGAAACGCATACTTGCGCATGCCCCGAGGCCAGCTGTGGGCCAGTGCATCCGTGCCGAGAGAGCCCTCGGTCAGGGAAAAAAACAACTGGCAGTGAGCGTTCTCGGGGGAAGCAAACAGATCGATCTGGGCCTCCCCGAATCGCGCCCATATCAGCTGAACAGACTCGGGGTGGAGTCTCCATTCTCCAGGGCGTAACAGCTGTCGTGAGAGCGCATCGGCTGCACGATTGAGCGTGCCTGGGACGTGAATGGCGCGCAGCGATTTCAGCCGCGGGTGACTCAAGAGGAGCAGACGGCGGGCGAGCTGAGACATGCGGCGAGAGCGCATACCCCCCATGCGGTTGATGTACGCCGCCGCCGCCGTACTGTCCGTCCTGACCAGCATGTGTTGCCGCTCCAGCACCGGTAAAAAGCGGTGGAGAGCGAGGAACACTGCCAACAGCTCTAGGCGATTGATATGCCAATGCAGCTGGGCACCCTTCCAGAGGCCCGCAGCCGCATGCCCGCGACACACGGCCCCCCAACCCGTGTTGGAAGCGTCTGTTGAAACAACAACATGGCTGGACGCCTGTCCTAGAGGCACACCGGCCTGTAGGAACGAGGGGTCGTTCCAAGGGCTGAGGGCGCGGCGACACAGCGCAGTAACCGAGACCCGGTGTGTGCCCGCGTGCCATGCGCGTCTGGGGACCCGATCGTGAAGCCAGTGCTGAAGTGGTCTCATATGGAGCAACCCGAGCGGCGTGACGGCGGCTGCGGATGCCATATGCCCCAGGAGCCTCTGAAAGAACTTCAGTGGGACCACTAGTTTGCTGTCGAGCTCCCTCAGACAGTTCAGCAACAGGCGAGCGCGTTTCTCGGAGAGGTGCGCTACCATGGTGATCGAGTCCAGCTCCATCCCGAGAAAAGAAATCCTCTGCACGGGGGCGAGTTTGCTCTTTTCTCGGTTGACCTGAAGCCCCAGTAGGCGGAGATGCCGAAGCACCTCGTCCCTGTGCATAATCAATTGCTCCCGCGAGTGGGCTAAAATCAGCCAGTCGTCGAGATAACTGAGTATGCGAATGCCCGCGAGCCGAAGGGGCGCTAGGGCACCCTCCGCGAGTTTGGTGAAGACCCGCGGAGACAGAGAGAGCCCGAAGGGGAGGACCTTGTACTGCCACGCTCGACCCTCGAACGCAAACCGCAGAAATTGGCGGTGGCGTGGAAGAATGGAGACATGGAAATACGCGTCCTTCAGGTCTATGGCTGCAAACCAATCCCGAGGACGAACGCATTGGAGAATGCGCCTCTGCGTGAGCATTCTGAACGGCAGCTTGTGCAGACAGCGGTTCAAAACGCGCAGATCTAGGATTGGCCGTGACCCACCGCTCTTTTTGGGTACGATGATGTATGGGCTGTAAAACCCACTCTCCATCTCGGCTGGAGGAACCGGCTCGATTGCACCCTTCGCCAGGAGGGCAGCAATCTCCTCTCGCAAGACAGGGGCGGACAGGGGGTTGACCCTGGAGAAATACACGCCCGTAAACTTGGGGGGCCGTTTCGCGAACTGAATCGCGTAACCGAGTCTGATTGTGCGTATGAGCCACCGCGAGGGGCTGGCCCGCGCTAACCAGGCAGGCAGAGCCCTCGCTAATGGAGTCATCGCTACAATCGCTGACGTACCAGCGGTGGGGCAGCGCGGAGTGGGTGTGCTGATCCGGGAAGCACGAGGGTCCCGCGGAAAAGCTGGAGGAGAGCGATTCGCTCTGGCTCCGCACCCTGACTCCGGAGAGGGGGCTGGAGGGCTGAGGGAAGGGAGACCGTCCCCCCAGCGCTCGTGAGCCACTGGCGAAGCACGTAGAGTCTGCGAGCCGGAAGGCAGCGCGTCCCGGACTGGCAGAACTCGTGCAGTCACATCCGGGGAAGGGAAAAAGTGCTCTTTTACTGATGTTTAGGTGGCACTGAAAAGTACCGTTGTTATCGGGGCCCCGCCCTCCAGCGGGGAAAGAGCAAGTTTCCTCTTCTCCGGATGGCCTGTCTCAGGGACGCTTCGCGGTCCGTTTACCGGACTTAACGGCGCCCTGGGCAGGAGGGGCTGCCTGCTTTCGAGGTGAACGCCGCGCCCGCTTGGCCGGAGGCGCAGGCGGGGGCGGGGCAGCACTCGTTGGCGGGCGCCCTCAGCGAGGAACAGCGGAGGTGGATGGCTCGGCGGGCGGAGCGGGCTTACGGCCACGCCGATAGATGACATTGCCCATCGCATCCGACTGCTCTTTCACCGCCTTGAATTCCTGGGTGAATTCACCGACGGTGTCGCCGAACAGGCCAGCCTGGGATATGGGCGAGTCAAGAAAGCGAACTTTGTCAACGTCGCGCATATCGGCCAGGTTTAGCCAGAGGTGGCGTTCCTGAACCACAAGTGTGGACATCGTCCTCCCCAGCGCACACGCGGTGGACTTAGTAGTCCGAAGAGCATAGTCGGTCGCGGTGCGCAGCTCATGTAATAAGCTTGGGTTGGACCCGCCCTCGTGCAGCTCGGCCAGCGCTTGCGCTTGGTAGCGCTGGTAGGTGGCCATCGCGTGCAAAGCAGAAGCAGCCTGGCCCGCAGCCTTATAAGCTCTGGCTCCGAGGGAGGCAGACAACCTACAGGCTTTGGACGGGAGGCGGGGCAAACCCCGCCACGTAGAGGCGCCGCGCGGACAAAGATTGACCGCGATAGCGCGCTCCACTGACGGGATCGCCTCATACCCCCTGGCAGCTCCGCCGTCAAGGGCGGTGAGGGCGGAGGCACTCGCAGCACGGGCAGAGAAAGGTGCCCTCGAGGACTGCGTGAGCCTACTGTGCACTTCCGGGAAGAAGGGGACGAGAGGCTTCGAAGGCTTCGCCTTCTGGTCCTCTACGTAGCACCCATCTAGTCGGTCCGGCCGCGGAGCTGGGGGATAAACCATCTCCAACCCCACGGCCGAAGCAGCCCGGGAAAGCACGGCTAACATGTCCGCTTCAGGATCCGATTTGACAGCGCTCACCTGCCCGGAGGGGGCGAGCGGGTCCGGATCTTCGTCGGACAGTGAAAGCCCACCCTCCGATGCCGCGGAGGACATCTGATCTCCGGTGTCAGCGAGTGTGAGAGCTACCATCTGGTTAGACGGATCACTCTCACCACCCGAAGCTTGGATGGAGCGCCGTGAGGAGCGAGAGGTCCGCGAGCCCGTGGGCGGCGGATTAGCTCCCGCTGAAACCCTCAGATCTGCCCGAGCGCCCGCTGCTTTTTTAGAACAGGAGGCAACTGGGGTGGCTCGCTCTCTTGCGAAAGTTAGCCGCGATCTTAGCTGTGCAACGGTCATGGCATCGCAATGACGACATGAACCGCCCGCGAGCACCGCATTAACATGCTGGACCCCCAAACATGCAATGCAGTGATCGTGTCCATCATCCGGAGACAGGAAACCCCCGCATCCAGAAACGCACAGTCGGAGCGCCATCCTGAAAAGGACGTGCTGCACGACTGTGTTGCTCTTTTAGGAAAGTTGCAACTATACGCACCGCTCTGGAGGACCGGACCCAAAGAACCGCAGGCAAGGGAGTAACCCAGCTCGACCGTCTGCCACCGCGAAGACCCACTCTGGACCGGGAGACACACTCGTTCGCTCTGAAGTGCTGATCAGCAAGAGGAACCCTCATCGACTCACTCAGAAAGGATCTGAAGCGAAAAGGATGGCGTCTGCTGGCTTCAGGTGTGCTTATATGCTGAGATAATTGCAGATGTCGCACACCTGCGCAAGCTTACGCTGCCAATTAATTTCATTCATTGGCCCGTTCAATACTCTCCAGATAAGCGGCTTCTGATCCGAATCCTCCCATTCATGGCACTGAAGTTCCCCAACCGAAGGGGAACTTTTAAGCAAATATTAAAGGAAAGTAATTAAATACTATTTTTAAATAAAGAGTTAAAAGTTTTATTGAGATTGGGATTCTTGGCAATTGTATGGGTGTTACTGACCAGATTGGGTAACTACACATGAACAACAGAAAATTAAGACTTAAGACCAACACAACACAACACAACACAACACAACATTTTATTAGATTTCAAAATTTGCTTTTGAGATTTAAGACATTTTAAGACTTTAAGACTTAGCGGATACACTGATTATAATTTCCTTATAACAAACATGTTCATGACAGACTTATGACAAGATATGTTGTCTTGGTAATTATTGGTAGGTGAATTTTGTTCATTTTAAGTTGTAACATTTGCATTTAAAACATAACTGAGAGAATGACACTTTATGACTGCTGTCATAAGCATATGCATAAAATCCGATTCATTTTTATAACATGCATCACTTCATGATTTTAAAGATTTTATGACAGTCTAATGGACACCCCTTTAAGTAAAGTGTTACCATAAAATTGCAAATGTAATTCAAGTCCCCTTCAAATATTCTCCACTATTTCGTTCTTTCAGAAACTCAAATGGTTCTTCTTTATCACTGCAAACCCTCCTTATTTTTAAGAGTGTTGGGGAGAAAACGGGTCTGGATCTTGTAGTGGAGAAATGCGTGATGACCCTTTCAAGAGCAAGTCAATATTTCTCTCTGTCTCCTCTCACCGATTGAGCCAGTTGACTTCCCAGTGCTTCAAACTCTCTTCCCTTTGAAAAGACAAGATTAATTAAGTAACTCTTTCACACTTAAGCAGTTATAGTACCCTATTTGTTTTCATTGGGATGGCGTGAACCAGCTTTAAACTGTTTCAATTTGGACAAATGGCTTTGAGGCAAGCTGGAAAAATAAACTGTAGGGGGAAAAGTAAAAACAAGAATGTGGTGCCCTTTTTCCGACTTTATGTATCCCTGCAAACCAGAGCTGACATGCAAGCATGCTCAGATGGAAAGAACAGCTGGAAATGGTAATAATGAGGAGTTTCTACCAGAGGCTTGGATTTTCCAAAATGACCAAGCAATATGATTTGATGTAATATGCTATTAAAGTGGTGCGTCTTGGGAGAAGTGCGTTTCAGACATTATCAACCAGCTGTTGGGAGTCACATCTGTTTTAAGGGAAAGGTTTACAGTCCTAATTAACAGAACTCGTCGAGCCACAAAACACTGTAGATCAAGTACACACTTTGAAGTGAAACACGTGAAGCTTGCAGTGAGTCAAACTACATGCAAAAGTTTCGAAATGTTTTAGAATGAAGGTTTTTATGATCAGCAAGTCTTTGTTTATTTGATCAAGAACATAAATCTTGTGAAGTTCCGACAAATAAAAAAAAATTACTAATGAAAGCTGAAAATGGGCGACACGGTGGCATTTAAGAGTCTTCAGTTGTGTCTTTTTCTTTTGTTAATACTGTTGGTTTGATGCGCTGTGATTGTCTCACGCTGCTCCAGCAACAATTAAAGTCATACATGACGTCACGCTTTACTAAGTCACATCTGTGTGGATTATTTCAAGATATATTCCCTTATCAAGTCGATCAACTCGATCTCTCGACATGTATGATGGATAAAACCTGCCATAAGAAACACCGTGACGATCTTAGTTTGGTTTCAACACAAGCAGAGGTGAGGGGGTGTAGCAGTGAAAAGTGAAAGTACCTGCCCCCATTACGTCAGTAGTAATTCACTCTCTGTATTATCCTGCCTGACTGCCTGGGGTTTCAACTAGGTCCGGTGGTGACGTAATTTCCCCTTTAAGCTATTCATAACACAACACAATAAGACATAACATAAGCTTAGCCTGACTAAAATAGTTTTAAAACAGAACATTACCTGTCTAACAGTAATACTTCGGCTATGGTGTCGTCCTTCCTCCAGTGTGCTAAAGTAACTCCAATATTTATTCAGGATTTTAAAGTTTTATTCAGCATTTGATTTCACCGTGTCTGTGATTGTATCTTGAACGCGCAGTGCTCATGCAGTGCTCATGCAGGATCTGCGTGAACAGAGATGCCCAGAAGTCCGAATCTACATTTGCTCACAGACAGATTGAGCTACTTATTGGAATTATGGAAGATGTCGGCCCGACAATTTAAATTGGATGAACATTTTTTAGTTTTATCACTTACCCCGAATATAAAAATACATATAAACACATTTAGATCACTTAATTTAATCATTACTATTGGACTGTGAAGAGACTTCCAACCAGGACAACAAAAAATGTTTCTGTAGACAATCACCTACTGCACCTTTAATAAAGTTATACAACATTTTTAGTTTCAGCTCAGATTTTTAATTTCATTAACTAAACTGTAAGCGAATCATAATTCTATCATTATTTCAAATATATAGTAAAACTACCTTATGCACTCATAACTTGATTTTACGTTATTTTATTATGATTCACTTATTTTTCTTTCTCATAACTCAGAGTCAATTACTGAATAAACAAGATTAATTGTGATTAATTGATAGATTTTTAAATCAGCCTTATTTTGGTTTTCTGAAATATCTAATTTGGGTCTTCAGGTAAAATTCTGAAATGTCTGATATTAATAAATCATTTAAAAAAAAAGTCATCTCAAAATTTTCAGACAATGTCTTTGCTGAATAAATGTTTTCATTTTAATAATAACAAAAATTTTGCACAGTTTTGTAAATAAATTTAAAAAAAGATGAAAAATAAGGTTAAAAAAGTTTTTTAATGTGACTTTTTCTTTTATCCAGAAAGCATGCATTTGTGCAGAGTAATGAATATGATAAGACGTCTTTTTCATGCAACATGTGATTAAATAAAGAAGATACTCACAGCTCACTGGCCGTGGATGAATTTCGAGACATGGCCTTGGGTGAGAGGTCAAAGTCCGAGTCGGAGCGGTACAGGAAAGACTCGCGCCGCTGACTGTGAGGGAAATTGGCCTGCAACACGAGGCCAGAGCCGGGACTGGCCTGAGAGTCCAGAGGACTGCGGCCCACCGACAGCCCATTCTCCACATCAAAACTGAAACATAAACACAGAGAAAATCAGTTAAAACAAGTCACCTGTGATAATGTATTCAAGGAACACTAGACCTTTTTTTAAATAGGCTCAATTTACAAGCCACCTAGAGTTAAACAGCTGAGTTTGACCAATTCGGAATCCATTCAGCTGATTTCTGGGTCCGGCCGAAGCACATTTAGCTTAGCATAGATCACTGAATTCGATTAGACCATTAGTCATTAGCCTTGATCATTTTTTTCCACCAGTCTAATTTGACGATGTAAAAAGATGCAAGCTTTAAATAGGAAAAGAATCAACTCTTTTATTAATTTTTAGTGTGAGACACGAATGGGTATAATCCGATTCAATGATTTGTGGTAAGCTAAAAAGAGTCCCAATCAGACCTGGAGACCAGCTGAAAAAAAATGGTTAAACTCAACTGTTAAACTCTAGTGGAGCTGTAAAAGGAGAGTTTCTTTTTTTATTGTTCTTATATCAGATAAATTGTAGCCAGCATCGCTAAATGCTCAGCACACAGACTGTGCCAATGACCTGAACTGGTGGAGAAGGTCATTGAGACCTTGATAAAAATGGTTACACACAAACGCACAGCGGGACTCTTCCTGCGTCAATCCAGACGTAAGCACTAACCTTGCTGGTTAATATGACTGAGCTAGACCTACAGTATATCACAGTCTCAGTGATACATTTCAAACTTAGGATACTGTCTCACTAACACCCAGCCAGCAGAATTAGGATGAAACTATTTGGGTTATAAAAGTATTCATAATTACTTCTGAACAAATGCAGTGTTGTGTTAATCATTACAATGTGAAACTTCTAGTATTATATAAATCTTTATTTTAATGAACAAATGTAGGGCTTGGCCTAATGGAATGATCACAGTGACTATTTTCATACCAATCGATATCAGTAATAATCACAAATCATAATAAATGTGAAATCCTTTGTAATGTTTTGACAATATTTTGGTAGTAGGGAGTGTGAACCTACACTGGTCTCATGGTTCAGTTTATTTACTATTATCATACTGTATCAATCAATTTGGTTCAATTCAATATTACAGTGCATTGACGATGCTTTCCCTCCATAATTTTTAATTGTACTCAGCAACACAAGAACAAAAGTTCGTCTTTTAATACAAGTAATCAGATATACAAACACTACCTTCCATTTTTACATTCTTAAAGAAAACACTTCTTAATGTATTAAACAAAACATTAGTACAGGCACAGAAGACAACAGGAGCACTTAGAGAAAAAACACAATAGTAAATAGTAATCCTGATTGCTTTTTAAGCACTGTCGAGTGAGTTCTTATATACCTGCGATTGGCAATTTTGTTTATGCACTGAGCAAAAATGTCTGTGATTGGCTCTAAAGGTCAGTTATGTTCACAGAGGGTGATGCAGACACTGAAGGCTGCATCCAATCCACTGATCCATCAGCGTCTATCCATATTTGCTTATAGACATATAGGTTTAGAAAACTCACTCTGCAGACACGCTTGTAACAGCCAATAGAGGAGAGGTAACGTTACCTACCGAACACCCCAGCAGGTCACACGGTTCACAGTGAGAGACAGAGAGGGAGCTTTACAGCTTTTATTTTCTACCTAGCAATGAAATAGGGTTGTCTTTGGTTTTACTGTACCTTCAGTATCAGTGAAAGACTATTCCAGCCAATTCAAAAGCAGTAAATTGTGTACAGTTGTCTTTTTTTTTTTTTTTTTTATTAGAGCATTTCAATTAGTTGCACTCGCCTCCCTCAAAATAGATTGTTACTTCAATATAGCATAAATTGCATCAGTATAATAACTGGTTTTGATATATTACTGAACCAATACCAAATAATCAGCATCTGCATCACGATGCATCAAAGAATTAATAACATAACACAATCATTTTGATACCGCTAGCTTTTGGTTTCTTTTCTAGACTTTGAATGAGTGTGGAGCGTTAGAGTCTATGGAGCATGAGAGAGCTCTTGGATTTTATCTAAAATACCTTCATTTGTGTGTTGGTGCCAGATGAGCTGGCCAGAGTATTTCAGAAACTGTTGATCTACTGGGATTTTCACGCACAACCATCTATAGGGTTTACAGAGTTACATACAGTTCCAATAAGAGAAAATATCCAGTGAGTGGCAGTTCTGTAGGCACAAACGTCTTGTTGACGCCAATGGTCAGACTGGTTTGAGCTGATAGAAAGGCCACAGTAACCTTAAATAACCACTGGTTACAACCAAAGTATGCAGAAGAGCATCTCTGAATGCACAACATGTCCAACCTTGAGGCAGATGGGTTACAGCAGTAGAAAACCATACCGGGTGCCACTCCTGTCAGCTAAGAACGAAAAAATGAGGCTACAATTTGCACAGGCTAACCAAAATTGGACAATAGGAGATAGGAAAAACATTGCTTGGCCTAATGAGTCTCAATTTCTGCTTGACATTCGAATGGTAGGGTCAGAATTTGGCATCAACAACATGAAAGCATGGATCCATCCTGCCTAGTATTAACGTTTCAGGCTGCTGCTGGTGGTGTAATGGTGTAGGGGATATTTTCTTGGCACATGGGCTCGTTAGTACCAACTGAGCATCGTGTCAACACCACAGCCTACCTGAGAATTGTTGTTGACCATGTCCAACCCTTTATGAACAAAGTGAACCCATCTTCTGATGGTTACTTCCAGCAGAATAATGCATTCAGACTGGTTTCTTGAACATGAGAATGAGTTCACTGTACTCAAGTGGCCTCCACAGTCACCAGATCTCAATCCAATAGAGCAACTTTGGGATGTGATGGAATGGGAGATTTGGATCATGGATGTGCAGCCGACAAATCTGCAGCAACTGCATGATGCTATCATGTCAATATGGACCAAAATCTCCAAGGAATATTTCCAGTACCTTGTTGAATCTATGCCATGAAGGATTAAGGCAGTTCTGAAGGCAATGAAGGCAGTGTACCTAATAAAGTGGCCGGTGAGTGTAGATCACAGTCTTGGAGATCAAAGATCACTCTCTATCATTAGTTATAATATGAAATTAACCTTGCTCAACATTGTCTTTCATGTACTTTCAAAAATACACTGAAAGTCAATGTACACCGAAACTACAAACACTCTTATATTCTAGATTATACAAATAAAAATAAATTCATACTTGTTCTGAATAACACAGGGTGAGTAAGCAAAGACAGATTTTTAATATCTGGGTAAATTCCTTTAAATGACACTATATACACAACAACACAAGCAGACTATGAAAGCTCAGGATTGGAGCACATTTCACAAACGCAGAGACAGTGAGTCTGTTAAAGTGAAAGTGAATGAGAGAGATGCATTGAGATTTGGTGAGCCGCCGGAAGCACGGTATGTGCATCTTGGTGACAGGTTGAGGTTTTGTGGAGCGAGTAAGACCTCCTGAGACTCAGAGATCTGAATGGGCTTCGCTCTTCAAGGTCAGTGTGATGCAGGAATGGGGAGCTATAAATAGCCTCGGCTCATTGACGTGGAAGCATGTGAGTGGGCTAAAAATAGCCTCCGCAGGTAAAGTCAATTTGCAATCAGACTGGCAGAGAATTGATACACACCATATATGGTGATTTCATTCCTCTGGTGCTCAGTCCGCTTGATAATCTGCTGTTAATGAGGAACTTGTGTGTTTTTAGGTGAGTGTGAAGGAGAGAAACAACACTTTTTTTTCTTTTTTTTTTTAAGAAAGCAAGATATGTACTGCATAAATGAAGATCTATCTATCTATCTATCTATCTATCTATCTATCTATCTATCTATCTATCTATCTATCTATCTATCTATCCATCCATCCATCCATCCATCCATCCATCCATCCATCCATCCATCCATCCATCTAGCTATCTATCTATCTTATAAAATATTTTCAAATATTTTTCAAATATTTCCCGAATGATATTTAATAGAGCAAGGCATTTTGCACAGTATTTTCTATAATATTGTTTCTTCTAGAGAAGTTTTATTTGTTTTTTGTTTTTTTGTTTTTTTTTTTTGGCTAGAATTAAAGCAGTTTTAAATCTAAACCATGTTAGGCACAATATTATTAGCTCCCTTTTTTAGATATATGATCATTTTCTTTTGATTGTCTAAAGAACAAACCATCATTATACAATGGCTTTCCTAATTAATCTAATTAAACTAGTTAAGCCTTTAAATTGCACTTTAAGTGCCTTATATAGTAACATTAATTCTGTTCGGTTCTAGAATCTGATTGGCTGGATCAGCACTCATACAGCCTCTTCACTTTTGAGAACTACTCCGCCCACATAGCGTGACAGTAGATAAATAAACTCACTACAGTTTAACAAATTTTGCAGCTGTTGGATAACAATGTACTTTTGAGGCTATTTTTAGGGAAGAATGTAGTTGTTTAGATTGCATCTATGCAGTTTATTTATAAGAATACTGCCTATTTTAAATATTTATAATTACAGAGGTTCAGCGCATAGCTCCAACCACCTCCAACCCACACCTGCTTAATAGTCTCTAGTACTCTTAAACACCTTGAGTAGCTGTGTTTGATTAGGGTTGGAGCAAAACTGTGCAGAGCTGCGGCCCTCCAGGAATCGAGTTTGAGACCTATGCGCTAGAGCAATGATTCTCAAACTGTGGTACGTGTACCACTAGTGGTACGTGGGCTTACTTCTAGTGGTACACGGAGGAATCACGGAGTAACAAAAGAAAAAATGAATACAATTTTAATCATTTGATGAGTACGATAACACCAATGTGATCAGTTTTGGTTGTTCTCTAAAGCTTACGATCAAAGCGCTGCGCTTAGAAAGTTTGCTTTAGTGCATCTCGTCATCAGATGCTAAAAATCTATTTAATTGGCACAGAACTAGAGAAAGAGGTGTGTGGTGCAGAGCAGATACTCTAGCGCAGTGGTCCCCAACCCTTGGGCCACAGACCAGCACCGGTCTACAGATCAACTGGTACCGGACCGCACAAAAATCATTAATTATTTCAGTTTTATTTATAATCTGAGTCTGAACGATCATTTATTTTGAAAAATATTTTATTTTGAAAAATGACCATGTTCTCTTATTACATCTCGGTCACTTGAGTGCCAAAATTTAACCCACAGGCTAGCAAAATTTGTAAGAACTGCAGCATGAAGCACTTGCGTATTCCAGGCATCCTCAGTTGAAAACATCTTAACTTTTCAGAATGCCACATAGCAAGTCATGTGATAAGAACCGACTGATCAGCTTCATATTTTGTATGGAATATAATTTTGTTGAATGAATAGCACTCTGCTTCGTTTTTGAACTGTGCAGTGCTGTAGCTGCTTAATTTGACCAACTACGCTACTTTATTTCAATACTGATCACTATGGTGGTACTTGGAGAGATAATTTTTTCTGAGGTGGTACTTTGTGAAAAAAGTTTGAGATCCACTGCGCTAGAGAATCATTCCATTACTAGTTCTAAAGTGACATTGGTGAAGTGGCAACGGTTTCTGCTGTTCTGACTTCAGCTGAAGATGTAAATGAATGGCAGGAGAATGTAGTTGTTTTTACAAAAAGATTTTTAAGGCTCTCCATGTTTAATTTTCTATTTTACACACACGATTATGCCGTCAAACTTTTTTGCAGTAATGTTGCTTTTAACACTATTATTAATATTATTACTAAGTATTAATATTAAATACAATCTAAAATGAATATTTAACATAAAAATGAATACTACACAGTTTTTTTTTACTTCTCCATAAGCTCCACTTTTAACGACCTGCAAAATTTACCTCCATTACAAAGACCACATATGAATTCATAAGCTGAATGAACCGCAATCTGCATCTGCATCCACACGTCCTCATTCACATTTCTCTCCCAGATGTTGCATGAGGACAAGACGGATGTCTCTTACACCACATTACATAATCAAACCTACACACCCTACACTCACATACCCTCATAGAGGAGCGAGAGACATACAGAGAGGGAGAGAGAGAGAGAGAGAGAGAGAGAGAGAGAGAGAGAGAGAGAGAGAGAAAACAAAACACCAAATCACATACACACCGCCACATCACTACTGTACGTCCGGCATGAGTGGACTCCTAAAATACCTGTGCTTGGAGCAGAGATTGTCGTTTCCGCTCGATTTCTGCTCGCGTAGCTCATCTTTTACTGCTGGGTCTCCTATGTGTCCCTGTGGAGACTCAGAGCGAGGCGCTGCAGCTATAAATAGAGATGGAGCTGAGCAGAAGAGCTATATTTAGAGCTTCAGGTATTGCCTCACATTCTTCCCCCATTCATGAATATTTATGGAGTTTTCTGATGCGCTATTTTTAGCCTGGATGTCTATATCCAACCACCCACACATTTCCATGTTGCCGTTTTAAGACATCCTCCGTCAACAGGAATTTCATCACTTTGGTGAAGCTGGGACTTTAATGTTTTTATATTGCGTTCGCAAGCAGTGGATTAAGTAAGTGGATTATGAGGTAGTATTTCATCAAACTTGTAATTATCTCTATGGTTAATTAGTGTACGAGTGCTCAGATTATTACAGAATGAATGCACATGCTATAAATAAATGTACATATTGTGAATTAAAATCAGTGTTTGTCTTAAAGGTGAGCTGGAAAGGTGGAAATGAAGGGCAAGTTCTTTGAATAAGCATTAAATAGCTAAATAATTTACAAACAATTACAAAATACATAGTAATTATTTTATTATCATTAATAATTATATTATTCTATATATACTATAATATATACTATTGTTACTACTATTATAATACTACTACTTTAATAATAATATTAATAATAATAATAATAATAATAATAATAAAATTACACTAATGAAAGACCTGTATAAAAATAAAATACCCCTTATTTAATTTCAATGAATTTTAATACCAATAACAGTATTTATTAATAATATTAGTAGCAGTAATAATAATAATGATGATAATAATAAAAATAATTATAATAAATAATTATACAAACTATTATTAATACATTGTGAAAGATTTTAAATATTCAATTACACAAATATACAGTAATAATTATATTATTAATAATCATATATATATATATATATATATATATATATATATATATATATATATATATATATATATGTATATATATATATATATATATATATATATGTATATATATATATATATATATATATATATACACATACATACATACATACACACACACACACACACACAGACACACACACACACACACACACACACACACTATATATATATATACAGTATATATATATATATAGTAACACTTTTAAATCATAACAGACAATATATATATATATATATATATATATATATATATATATATATATATATATATAAAGTTCCAAGTTTATTTTCCACAAATCTGTTGTGAAGAGTACAGATGCTTGTTTTTGCACCATATTCTCTTCTAAGGAGATGTTTTTTTTGGGGTGAACTACGGCTATAACAGTGTCTGCACTGATGACGAGAGTCTGCGTCAGTGAATAGCGAGTACAGACGGCTGAAGATGAACTGTGCTGGCGGAGCTGTGAAGATAAATGGCTGTTTCTCTGGGAAAAGGACGCCTCTTGTGGCTCATGACAGAATAAGCCTGAATGAAGCTGGATTTTTTACAGTCAAGCCACTGCCACAATATAGCAAGTACAGAAGACAGTATGATCCGTAAGGCACAAGGTGAATAATGATAATAATTTTAAAATAATTAAATCAAAAATATTTTAAACTATATTCATACTTTTTAGTTGCCATGTGCCTTAAGAATCATAGTTTTCTTTTAATATTTTTAAAACAAATTTGAGAATTGTAATTTTTAAAAAAAATATTATTAAAAGGCATTATAACTATAAATAACAAAGACAATATTTTTAATTGTTAATATATATTTTTAAGTATTCTTAAATATAAAAATAATAAAATAGCAATAATATTTAAAAAATGAAAATTATTAACAAAAATACAAATATTTTTCAATTCAATTTTAAAAATAAAAACAAATACATTATTTATAATTATTATTATTGTTTATTATTAAACTTGAAATTAAAGTATTATTATATTTTATGATATATTTCATTTTTTTTCTTACTTTATCATCCTCATCATAAAGCATTAAAAAGGCATTGTAAACATAAAAAAATATTAAACACTAATTTACACAAAACAAGTTTCTTTCTTGCATCAGTCAATTAAAAAAACAAATAAACAAAATTCTTTCAACCTCAAAACAGACTATCCAGTTAATTGTGGAAGCTTTCTTAGAGTTACTTTTTAAATTTCTGTCTGGGGTATCAGTCTTACACAGTATCCGTACTGTAACTTAAATAACATTTTACACCCTCGTCTCCAGATCAGCTTATCACTGCTTTCTAGAACAGGCTGAAACTGATTCTAAGTGAAGACCATCTCGCCACAGAGCGTTTCACACATTTACAGCCTGAAGAGTAAAAGCGCTGTCACTTAACCCTCCGTGGGGTTCTGATATGCTGCATGTTGGAGAGTCAGTATCTGAACACTTGATAGCCAGCCTGCGTCATGAGACGTCAGCCCAAACCCGGGCACATTACACAAATCACCCAGACCAGCCCAATCCACCATCACTAGTCCAAACAGAAAAAGAAAGCTCCACGTTCAGCCCTTTGTTTGTTTATATGCTTCCACACAGCAGTTAATGTGCACACAGCAAAGAACAGAGGCGGAGTGGCCAGTTCATGCGAATCTCGTGTAGTCGTTGAGTCTCGTATAGTTGAATAACCAGTCCACTGGGACGCAGCCAGAAGGCTGTTCATCCTGTTCCTCTCCCCATTGTTTCTAATCAACAAGAGAAAAATGACATTTAAAAGAGACTCAACGTCACATGACGTCAATGAACACCCAGGGGCCCAGGCATACATGAACACACCACAGGAGATTTACAAGACAGCTGCTGCCTTACAAAACACAGCCAGAGTCCAACATCTGAAGCCACAGAGACACGGCTTTTGTGCACCTGTTGGTTTTGAGATTTGGAGCTATTTGGATTTCCAAAAAGTCTTTTTCTTTTCAGTCTAATGGAAAGAAAACACCCAAAATATCCTTATGGCCTTTCTATTATTAGACTTTATCAATTTGTGTCTGTAGATTTCACCTACAATACATGATTTTAAATCTCCACTTTAGCAACACTTGCACTCTTATTCATACCTTTATAAAACTTCCATCAGTAAAAACCTCTGGCTCTAAAATGTTAACAAAAAAAGAAACAAAAATTTGAACCTGACTCATTTGAATTTTATGTTAGACCTGTATGCAAATCAGCACATATTTGATTAAATAATGACTAATTTGCATATTTAAACCAAACATTTAGGTTAAAGATGTTTGCAATTCTTTAAGCATTCAGTTTAGGTATTAAAAGTATTTTCCATGTAAACCTAGTTGAAAAACATCTGAACTTTTCCAAATGTGTAAGTAGAACTAACCAATCTGCTTCTCACTTTATATGAAGTATACACATTTCAGTAACGGCAGGCAGACTAATTACCTCAGACAAACACAGAGCACCCCATACACACTTTTCCCCATAAACTTGCCTCGGAGCTGCAGCAATGGTTTGTCAGTTTGTCATCCTCTGAGGAAACGGTTGATGTTCGCCTAGTTAGAGTTTTTAGCATAGGGGTAATATATAGTCATTCAACATCAAAATTTGTATTGTGTTAACGATAATGGTTAGTTTCTTTACTTGAAAGCTCAGATTTGATTATTATAATTTGTTTTGTTTACAGAGTTTGAGGTTTACTGTATTATTATTATTTACACTTTACAAATGTTGATCTACCTTTACCATTGCACACATTTATTTATCAAGTTTAAGAATCTCTTTAACAATTATGTTTATTTTATTAAAAGAGATGAGATATTTTGCTTGAATATTTTTGTTTTTGACTTAAAACTATTTGCCTTAGTTATGTTGGTAAATTAAAATAAATTGGTTAAATAATAATAATAAAAAATCTAATATTCCTAAATGTATTGTTAAAAATATTCAATTATTATCTATAACGAATTATATGAAACATGATATCGAGATCATTTTTTTGCAATTTAGCTTACACTAGAGCATTTTTGTTTTAAAATGGCATTTTTGAAAATAAACACTCCTCATTTAGGCATTTTATTCGATTTCAGAAGCACAATCTCCCTTTTTACTATAGAGCCTAAAACAATATGTGACCATTCATGCTCACTGGGTATGCAAATGTTTTGCTGCCAACCATACTTGCAGTGTATCCTGTTGGTCTATACTGAAAACTAAAAAAGCATTTTCAAAACACTCAAGTTTTCATTGGCCGAAGATGACCGAGCATTGTGCATGTCGTAACTTATAACAAACACTGTGTGTTGTAAATGAAAACACATTAGTATATATGGCACCTTATGCTGGGTTTACACCAGACATAAAGCTCTGTGTCACTTGCTCTGGTTTACTCACTAGGGAAGCAAGGATTAACCGATTTCACTATTAACTGTGCTGTAATTCGTCATGGTTAATTAATAGTAAAGGCTTTTCAACACCGTGTTTCTGCATGGAATAAAACAGCTGCAACAAAACCAAGTTATGCCAAATGTGTGCTAGTTTGAAGTTCCAAGCTTGTACACTGAGGTTAATACACATGGATTATGGCTGAAGCTATTAGCTAAGGGCCATTCACATATTGCGTCATATCGCATCTATAATCGTTACGTTACGTTATGTGGTTAATGAAATAATCATTTGCTCTGTGTGACTATTATTCACTTCTATTTGTACGTTTGCATTAACTTTGAACGTAATTTGGTAAAATTCAGAGATTGGTATAAACAAAGAGATAGTTCATCCTAAAATAAAAATTCACTCACTGTTCACTCAACCTCGAGTGGTTTCAAACAATTATGAGTTTCTTTTTTTGTTGAACAAAATAAGCCATTTAAAAGAATGTTGAAAACTGGTTGAGAGTAAAAAACTATCAAATTCAACATTCTTTGAATTATCTTCTCTTACGTTCAACATAAAAATGAAAGTCAAACAGGCTTGAAACAAGTGGAAGATGACTAAATGATCGCAGAATTAAATGTTTTAGTGAACTATCCCCTTTTAAAAGCGCAGTTAACCACAAGTGAACATGCATTTGAGCTTTAAAAAGACCCTTGACGCGGAGATTGAAGTCTCAACGGGAGACGCTACCGATCTGACGAGCTAATTATAGGGTTAATTATAGGGTCATCCAGCAGGTCACATACTCACGCGGCCAGAGGATGTGTCCTCGATTGTTTAATCACCGTTTCTGTGCATGCGGCCTTCTCCTAATTGCACACATAAAATGTGGAGCACATCCATACCGGTAAGAGATTGTATAAAGATTTGTGAGGCACAATAGGGTGCACAGAGAGTGAGGGAGGAAAAGAGGCAGTGATCTCAGCTTTCCACTGAACATTTATGGTCAGGATTAAAAATACGCTCGGCTTGCCTCTGATTTAGACTGACATTTTAAAGCATGAGTCGGGGTTAGCCAGAATTAAGTCATGGACGTATTACAGCGATATTTCCACATACAATTTCCTGCTGAACAGCAACCTGGTTGTGACTTAATATAAGTTAGTGATCCTGAAATGAGTGAATCGGATTGACTGTTTTCATGGCTGGATTGAGAGGAATGAAATATTCTTTGACAGTGTGCTTCTGAAAATTGGCCTTATTATTATTATAAACACATATTAACCGCTTGTAACTGCAATAGAAATAGTTGTTTGAACTGTAAAAATAAATTGTTACTTTAAGTATCTTTTACTGAGTGTTACAGCGTATGAGTAAATTAACATAAATAGCACAAAATAACAAGTCAAAAGTTTTATATGGGTAATATTTATTTGTATCAAAATTTTACATATCTGTTCTGCTCATTAAGGCTGCGTTTATTTAATCAAAAACACATGAACAAACAATATATTTTAAAACTGTGATGTAAAGCTGAAATTTTAGCCTCATTACTACAGTCTTGAGTGTAACACTACCCTTCAGAAATCATTATAACAAGCTGATTTAGTTTGTACATGTGATTTAGGGAAATGTTTAGTAAAATTAATATTATTATTAATATTAGTAGTAGTAGTAGTAGTAGTAGTATTTTTAGTATTATTATAACAGCTGTGCTGACTGATACCCTAATATTCTTAGGGACTTTCAAAAGAAAAGCTTTAATTTGAAAGAAAAATATGATAATTCTTGAACAATTGTTGTATTAACTTCTTTCAAAGGAATAAAAATTGAATTCCATTTAAATTATTTAACTTTTTAGTGTTGTATCTTATTGTGAATAATATTAATTAATTAATTTATTGAATGATTTTAATGAAGCAAACTTTTTACATGTTGTAGCATTTTGCGTTAAAAATTAAAATCTGTATAATGAACACATTAAACTCACATGTCACGTGTCCTTAAAATAAAGGAGGAAAATATACGTCGGTCCCTGGATGGTGCCAGACCATCACTACAAACAGAGTGAAGAAAGTGCATCAGAGTTTCCATGCAGCGTTTGAGACGGAGCTCTTCTATGCTCACAACTGAGGGTCTGTTAGAGCAGTCTTATCCCACCATCAGTTAATGACCAGAAGAAAACAATTAGAAAATATACTACTACTATTAAGATAACAATATTTTCTTAAATCTTAGATTGTTGAAAGTTGTCAATCCTACAGTACGCAGTCTTATACTTAAATAACTAAATCCTTTAACTTGGGTTTTTAACTTGTGATTATTCAGATCTGCTTTCACTCAACCATTAGTCTTGAGAGATGTCATATAATAAACTGAGTTTTTAACTGCACACACTATAAAAACATACAGTTGAAGTCAGAATTATTAGCCCCCCTGAATTATTAGCCCCCCTGAATTATTTTTTCCCACAATTTCTGTTTAACCGAAAAATGACTCTCAAAACATGTCTAAACATAACAGTTTTAATAACTCATCTCTATCAACTGATTTCTTTTATCTTTGCCATTATAACAGTAAATAATATTTGACTAGATGTTTTTCAAGAATTTAATTTCAAGAAGTTAATTAAGGTTTTCGTATTTAGTTTTTGTGCAAATTTTACACTATACATTTCTGCAATATATCACTTCAAACTATTAAAAATGTTTCTAAAAATAAAATGTTAACTTTTCAACGTCAAAAGGTTTTGGAGGAAATATCAAGGTCCCATAATGCAATTCATAATCATAATTAAACAAGGGAAAAACATTTATTCATTTTCTTTTCGGCTAAGTCCTTTTATTAATCTGGGGTCGCCACAGCAGAATCAACCACCAATTTATACAGACCGTTTTACGCAGCGAATGCCCTTCCAGCTGCAACCCATCACTGGGAAAGGGGGAAAAACATGAATCATAAAATACAGTTCATTTTTTATTACAGTGCAATATTATTATCATCTCTGAGCATTAAGATTACAGTTTATAGTTTGCTTTAAAAACACTGATGCCTAAAGTAACAAATCAAAACAAGCAACTGTTTAAAAAAATCATAAGTCATTGAATAATTCATTTAAGATCGATGAACAGCACTGATTCATTGAGTACTAAAATAAGTGACATCTTTATAAATGAGTCATTAAGTCATTCTTTTAAATGGCTTTTAAGTTTAATTAAATATGACCTACACTGTGGTGATAAACATTTTTTTTTTGCCACAATCTCTATTAAATTGTATGTAATTTAGTTCCTCTATTCAGAAATGTGGGAGAATCATATCTTTCAGCTGCTTTGCTGACTGAAGATTAATACTACACTTTCAAAGATCATTTCCATAGATCCTCCCTAAGAAAGGTGTTTCGAAAGTGTTGTGTCTCCCAAATCATGATGAATAGTGTTGATGCTCTTTTCTGAAGGTGAAAAGAAATGACTTGTCTCATTAGTTCTACATCGTTGATGACCGTTCCTGACTGTTTAAAGCAGTTTTGGAGGGAAAGAGTATGAGTTGAGGGGTAGCTAAGCTTGGTTAACAACAGAAGGTTGTTTTAGTAATATTTTGGTGTCTTAAGCACTTTGGACAAAGTATATTGTTACAGTTTTGTATTTTTACTATTTGTTGTTTTTTTTATTTGTTGTCTTTGAATGGCTAGGTAGGAGTGTAACGCATAGTTGCGTTGCAAGATATAATAGGGGATTTTTTTTAATTGCCCATGAAAAATAGTTGAGCTAATTGACTTTGAATAAAAATCAAATTTTGATTTTTTAAAATTATTTATCCAGAATTGTATGGCTTTAATATATTCTTATGCGATTTAAACAACATAGCATGCTTTTGTATCAGGTCAACTTGAACTGAAAATAGCTATGGCTCATGGGGGTTAATCCTATGGGACACATTTTCCTTAAAAAAAAAAAAAGGCAGGAGGAATATGATGCAGATGGTCAGACGATTGCAATCTAACACCACACAGACTATTGTCCAAGAGGAAGACAAATGGACATATACTCAAAGAATGTTTTAAAGCTAAAAGATTAAAAAAATGGTCACACAGTTTAACATATTCATTAAAGAACAACATTCTGTCAGGTCATACAATTCAGCAAACAAGGCCACAGTGTTTCGATATAATAACCTATAATAACCTAAAGACGCTCCAATTACACTTGTATTTAGCAATGTTTCTTTAACGTCAGCAGAAGACGTGGCACTCCCAAACTCTAGTGACTATAATCCACAAAGTCCCATAAATCATTTTTTTGGACATGAGGCTCTAGTAATTATGTTGAATAGTTGACAAGTGGTTACAATGGTTTGCAAATCCTGACAATCCACACTAGTAGGAATTACAAGAGACAAAATGTCTGCAAACATCATGTTTCATATACTGAGTGATAAATTCACATGGATTTTTGCTACTGGCCTTCGCTCATTTTAGACAAAACTGATGCCACTGATGTTAAAAAATGGCTTTTGAAGTTGAAAAGGGGTTTTAAAATGTCCGTAAAGTTGGTTTCTAAATAAAAACAACACTGTAAGATTAAGTTTAAAATCACTCAGTTGTAGAAACTTTGAGATGTACAGAAAGAATACACTAATACAAATTATTCTGGCTGAATACAGATTTTAACAAAAAAAAAAAAAAAAAAAACTCAAAAGTACTGCTCTCAAGTCAATGTGTGCTGACACTTTGGAAAAAAAAAAAAAACATACATGCAAATCATAATTACTACTTGCGTGACTCCAAACCGAGATCTTATGAAGTGCAACAATTACTCTGAGCAGCAAACTCAATGTTATTTACAACTTGATTACCTGTTGTCATCCTAAAACAATCCCAAGGGACAACTCACATGTGATTTTTGTTTCACGCCCACAAATATGTAATTAGGTAACATAGTACATGAAGACACAATTGTCATTTTTGGGTCAATTATACCTAGCCCCACACAGAATCTGTGCGCGCAGAAATCCGCAGATTTCCACAGAATTTTAGCCCATCATTGAGTCTATTTATTTGCTTGTGTAAATTTATATTATTAATTTTTTTATAAATTTCAGTAATATTATTAACATGAAAATCTTCACATGATTTATTTACAATAGTTTAAGTCATATTTTGTTTCTTTTAGTAGATACATTACATGAAAGACTTGCTTTGTTTACCAAATAAGTGGATCTAATTAGATTTGCATTGTAAACAACATTAAATAAATGTTGAACAGTTATCATTTTTTATTTCATATATTAAGTTATTAGTTACAATAATCCCCAAATCATTCGTCATAAAATGCTGGCAGATTCTGTCTGGCCCTAATTTTATTAAAATATAATACAGTGAGCTGACTCTTTCAACGCTATTCTGAGTCTCTTCGGATTGCTTAGCAAACAGAGAAAACAATTTAAAGACTTGTGCGAGCCACTTTATGCTACTCACGTGTCCTTGAAAATATATTTGGCAGAATCATATAAATTAAGATCATGTCAGGGGTAGAATCGACATTGCAGTTTCTCATCATGAAAGTTTAAAATCTGATTTAATAAAATTTTCTGAGTGCACACATCCATAGTTTTAAGTATCTGGGAATTATTTTAGACAGTGGCATACATTTTGGTGAACACGCAGGCTATATCTAAGAAGGCAACACAGAGACTTTTACGGAAATTAAATAGTTTTAACGATAGTTAGGGTATTCTGAGGAAGGTTTATACCAGTCTGGTTGAAAGTATTATCTTCTATAATATTTCTTGCTGGTACGGAAATCTTGAAGCTAGAAGCAAGTATAAACTTGCAAAGATGGTTAACATGGCTAGTAAGATCATAATGGACCCCCAGAAGCAGCTTTCGGAACTGTATATAGACCAGACCAGACGGAAAACCTCACAGAAAGTACAGGACTCAACTCATCCTCTTTATTATGAATTTAAAAAGCTTCCTTCTGGTAGTGGATACAGAGCACCTATAGCAAAAACAAACATTGTTAAGAAATCTTTTATATTGTCTGCTATTACCATATTGAATAAATGACCTTGAAGTAGGTTGTATGTCTAGAGTTGTGTGTTGGTAATCTGTGGCGTAGGAAGCTTTGTGTTTGTGCTCTGTGTTTTGTATTAGTGATGTTTGGGAGGCCAAAAATGAATTTCCACACATGTGGACAATAAAGTTTTCTATTCTAGCGCACACCGGTTAATCTGCTGTAAGATGGCGCATGCATGTCTTGTGCATATTAAACTAAAATTCTTTTACTTCTTATTGTGCATAAGCAGCAGACACGCGTACAAAATCATTTAGTGTATAATGCTGGGCAAAGATTAACTGCATATGATTGTATGTGTGTATATATATATTTATTATGTATATGTGATACAAACGCATAAATAGAAACTAAATTATACAAAACAATTGTGTTATGTAGATTTATAAATTTATATCATACATATATATGTTATATCTTAATATAAGTTAACACTTTCTCAAATGCATGTGCCTGTTGATATGTATTTATCCATAAAAAAATACACACAGCACAAACAAATATTATATTTTGGATGCGATTAATAGCGGTTAATTTTTGCCCAGCACTACTATATTTATTAGGTGAATTTTTACCATTGGTTGTTTACACATACTGTCAACTTACATCAGTGTCCAAACACCTTTTTAAAATTTAAATTTTCTTTATAGTCACAAGTAAAGATGGAAATTATTTAAATGGCAAAACAAAAACTGTAAAAATGTCACAGTAAAATAACCTGTAACCTGGTTAATAGTAAGTTTCCTCAATACATAGTGAAAAAAGTAAACTGACTTCAGAATTCCCTGCATGACACTACACTTTTCATATTATTTTGTTGCCATTACTATGGTCCTTTTTATTTATTACTTTTCTCATCAGTGATGTGCATTAGAGTTTTAGGTTACGTTTAATTTTGCTAAATAATGTTTATTTCATTACTTTAGTTTCATGTGTGTTACCATGAAGACATTTAATACTGTAACACAGTGCTTCCAACAGCTTTTCAATATACTTGCGGTGGTAGCCGAATTGAAACACCTTTTACCAACGGCATATGGTTACCTTAATGCGACAAAAAATATATATATTTTTAACAATATATTTATTATACACTGTTTCTTTCAATGGGTTGACGTTTGTTTGTTTTTGTTTTTTAAAGACTTGAAATAAAAAAAGAAATCCACTATTTTTTTACTTTTATTTTATTCAGGAGCCATGTGCACCCACTGAGAGGTGAAATCTGCTGTTGACATTTTGTACAATATTGCCATAGCATGCTGGATATGTATAAAATAGGTAATATATTAACATCATACAATTAAAAATATATATATACAGCAAAAAAAGAGATAAATGACAAAGAAATAAAAACATCTATGAATTAAAAATCTTCAAAAAAAATTATAATCACAAGAATAAATACAGCAAATGAGTTAATTAACCATTTCTAGTGGTGTACATATTTTTAGCAGGCAGTTTAGATGTAGTTTCGTTCTCTTTGAGTAAATAGAAAAGTTTATTTGAGTCATTTAGATCAAACAATTAATTATATAATGCGTCTGTGCACGATCTGTCAGCTGCGAAGGCAAGCAACAGTAAATTAGGGTTAAAATATAAACGAGATGCAAAAACACATACAAATAATGACGGCTTAGAAAGTGAAACCAAAAGCTGAATCCTGGACATTTTAGGAGATTTAGAAAAATCCCGGACATAGGATTGTATGTGTGTATATATATATATATTTATTATGTATATGTGATACACACGCATAAATAGAAACTAAATTATACAAAACAATTGTGTTATGTAGATTTATAAATTTATATCATTTCATATATATGTTATATCTTAATATAAGTTAACACTTTCCCAAATGCATGTGCATGTTGATATGTATTTATCCATAATAAATACACACAGCACAAACACATATTATATTTTGGATGCGATTAATAGCGGTTAATTTTTGCCCAGCACTACTATATTTATTAGATGAATTTTTACCATTGGTTGTTTACACATACTGTCAACTTACATCAGTGTCCAAACACCATTTTAAAATTAAAAGTCCCAAAAAGGCGCGTCTCTGTGGGTCTCTGCAGAGCACGTGCGATTGTCTGTGGGAGTATTGACAGTTCTTGCGCATACACAACGAGAAGTAGGAAACATGTAGGGCCGAAAGGAGATTTTCCACTAGTTAAGTAGATTGCGAAAGTTTGGCTATTGGGCGGATACAAAAAAAAAAAAGTGTAAAAGCATGATAACGCTAAAACAAAATTGTCACCAAAACTTGGACGGCCGTTTATATACTGTACCTGTGCAGCCAGCTTAAGTAAAGTGAGAAGCTCCGCTGTAGTTGCATGAATGACACTGAGCAGTATCAGTGCTTGTGGATAAACTGGTTGTGGTGTTTTTGGCTGTGCAATAAAGGTAAAATGTGTCAATGTTAGTATATCAAAACATTGGTGTTTACCAAAAAATGTATTTTATTTATTCTCTACTGTTTTTACTAGTAGGTTCCTGTTAACCACATCTGCTGTGTGTTTATTTTTTAGAGTGTAATTCACAAAGCCAAAATATCTGGTCATTTAATAGCCATAGTCCAATAAAGGTTGTGTTCTCGAAATCTGATTTAATGTTTCACCACTAGACTTTGCATGAAATAATATACAGTGCCTCGGTAATATGCTCCCTCAAGTTTCCATTAAAATAATCGTCTGCAATAAAAGTTTTATTTTTCATCCAAGTCTCCAACTCCCCGATGTCCTGTACTTTATCTGATAAACCTAGATATGGCCTAAGAAAATAAATAGTGGAAAGAAATGGACAGGCAAGTTTTTTTTTATCAGTAATGCTGCTGTCAACATTGACACTGAAGGCTATGCGAGTGGGAAATGTGTGAGTGTGTGTCCAAAACAAGTGTACTGTCTCTGGCTTGGTCTACACAGCCTTGCTGATATTGTGGGAGGAAAGAAGCTTCATGGTTCTACTTAAATCAAAACCTATCTGACTAAAGCAGATTTCCGTATTTCGTAAATCCCTCATTTAGAGAAACTTACTAATCTACCTAGAAATCACACATTGTGTTTCCTAAGAAATTCATTTAAAAGATTTTTTTTTCTGTAAAATGGGTGGAAAGAAATTATGACACAACTGCCTTTTTATTAACTAATATACAAGAAAATATGCATACCAAATATTCACAGAAAGCTTTATTTCTTCACTTGGAGCACAATTTAAAATAGTTTGAATGCAAATAATAATAACATTATTAAATGCATTACGACATAAATGCATTATGCAAATCTTATTGCTGTGTCATATTCTTAAGAAATGTTTTCTTTCCTTTATTAGTGTGAAAAAGCAACTATGAAGTAAGCAAAGAGTAGGTTGGTTTCCATGAAATGGTCAAGACTGATTCTGTGCAATCAAAACATTGCTGTTTGTTTGAGCATCCATTCACAGAAACACTGGCTAAAGCAAGTGTGAGGTTTATGGTTTGTTTAGAGAAAATGTGTACAATTAAATTAGCCAAAAGTTAAAATTTTAATTACTTTTTTAAGTCCGTTCTGCTTGTAAAAATCATTTACCAAAAATGATTAAAAGCATGTATTTAAAGATTAAACATCTGTTTCTATGTGAATAATGTGTTTTAAAATGTTGCATTGCTTCTGACTTGCTGTAGTTAAAACATTTCTAATTATTAATGTTGAAAAAAACATTGTGCTTAATATTTTTGTGAAAACTGTGATTACTGTGCCTTTCAAAATTAGTATTCCAAAACATTTTTATTTATAAAGGCCAAATTTAATTAATTAAAAGTAGAAACATATATGTAACGTCACAAATAAATCCATTTCAAAACAATGCAATTATTTACTTTTTCATTCTCCAAAGAACCTTGGAAAGATTTATAAGGTCATTCATTCATTCATTTTCTTTTCAGCTAAGTCCCTTTATTAATCAGGAGTCACCACAGCGGAATGAACCTCCAACTTATCAGCACATGCTGAAGGATGCCCTTCCAGTCGCAACCCAATGTTCTAAGGTTTCCATAAAAATTGAAAGCAGAAACAAATCCTAGATAATAGGACTGATGAGAACTAATAATAATTGCATTTTAGAATTTTTTTTGAAAGATCACATGGGATTGAACACTGAAAAAAATGATTTCTTGGACTTACTAATTTTAAGTGAAGTGGTTTTAAACAAAATTGAGCTGAATTTAAACAAACAAATTAAGTTTTTTTTAACAATTATTGACGAAAACTGGATTAATGAAAATAATTACATTTTTAAAACATTACCGTAGAATACAGTTACTTTAAATTGAAATAATATTTTCTAATATTAGCTTTTTTTAGGCAGGGTTTTTGATCAGGTAGCCTTCATAGTTTCAAGTTTTATATTTTCACTAAAGCAGGGCTTTTTGGCATTTGTTGGAACATTTACAGGCGAACTGATTTTTATAATGAGATTCAATAAATGCAAAAGTAGAAAATGCTCACGATCGCTGATTGCTCACACAGAATAATTCAAACCCCTGGCACACAAACAGCTCATTTATCATAGTGCTTTACTGCCATCAGACTGTATAGAACTACTAGATCTTGTATGAGACAGTCTAAAAGAGTTTCCATGGGTCAGTCAGAGCATATCAACTGGTCATTCCATGGACACAGAATTTATACAGCCATACCACATAACAGTCTGCCTCAGTTTCTACACCAGGTGTCAATAACACAACTGTACCTTTCTTTCTTTTGTTTTTTTTACAACTTTAAATTAAATATATGTACTGTGGAAAGCAAAGTCTAATTTCAGACAAAAAAATCTGGAGTCTGAATATAATATAATCCTTGAAATGCATACAATAAAATAGGATTTTGGTAAAAAAAAAAATAGTAACACTTTGTTTTACAGTATCCCTGTTACAGTATTATAGTTCCGTATTTTGTGATATACAGGTTTTTTCCATGTATTTGGATATGAAGAATATAAATTGCATTATGGGACCTGTCAAGTTTAACACTGCAGTTTAAGTGACTTATATTTACATTTTGGTAGTTTGAAACAATATATTGTATAAGAGAAAACACAGAAAATTAAGTCTGTAAAATAACAGAAAAGGTAAAGGCAGTTTATTTGTACTGTATTTGTACTGTACTGTATATTTTTTATTTGTATTTTTACTGTAATTTACAAAACCATTCCATACAATATATCACTTGAGTAATAATGACAAAATGTCAATAAAAGTCACTTTTTTCAACATGAAAAGCAGTTCAAATGTAATGGGATATTTGCACACAGACTTTTAATTTCAGTCAGCCAGCCCCAGGCCTTCCTTTGAATTGTCATCCCATACAAAATAGCCACATTTAGGATCTGATTTCTTTAAAAAAAAAAATAAATAAACAGTGATCTTCAGTTCCAGACTGAGATATGATATAAAGCAGGTATCAGACCAGACAAGAAGCACTGTATTAAATTATATTTTCCCCCGCCATGTCTTTAAAATCTGGAAATTAATTTAGCCCCAGTATTTTCAATGGAATTTCTGTGATAGCCTGCTGTTAATGATGGTGCCTGTGTTTAAAGGGTCTCTTTTTACGTTTTGATTATATTTGAATTACATTTCAACATTGATGCTGTAAAAGGAACCCAATGAAATTGAAAATAGTTGCGTAAACCTTAAACCGGAAGTTCATCATTGGCTGAAAAACACTAGCTGTACATATATAGCGCATTCAGTAATTCAATAAATGCAATTTAAAAACAAAAATTAACAAAAAAATAAAAATAAATGAATCACAAAAAAATGGAAAACTGATATATTTTTTTAAATGTATGCAACAAACCTAAACATATCCCTCAGCCTAACCCTAAAAAGTTTATACATTTCATTCATAATTCTCTGTATATAAAAAGTTACACTGTAACAAGGACACTGAAAAGCAAAGTGTAACCAAGAAAATATTGAATCCAAATTCTTAAAAATACTTCAAATATTTTTGGCCACTAATCAAGCAAATGAATAAATATGATATTCATGCTTTTTACTGAAGCTCAAGTTGCTCTTTTGATAATTTTTAGAACATGTTGATCATCCTTGCTGAGTGCTATTAAAGGAGAATAAATAAATAAAAACATTCTTAATTCAATATTTGGAAAAAAAATCAATTAATCTTATTTATTAATTTACACAAACTATTATGCTGATAACATAAGCAAGGAAAAAAACAAATATTTCAGTATTGATCTCGGACTTTTGAATGCCACAACAATCACAAATATTAATAATGGTCAAAGCTTATTACCGCCTGCGTTTCTGCACAATGTCGATGGGTCTGTTGACGGCACAGGGGGATCCGTACAAATTCCAGTTCTTTTGCTTCAACGCCCGATCAGCTGAGAAAGAGAATCCACAGTTTGCCGGCACGCTCATGTTACCGGCACACACACTCATCTGCAGATGTCTCTCGCGTAATTCCTTTACACAAATGAGCTCTCCTGTCACTCTTTTTTTCTTAGGTAAACATTGTTCGTGGATCGAATTGACTCCTCATTGCCTCTGGTTAATTCCTATATATCTGACAGTTAAAAAGCAGCAGATCAAAAGAAAAGAGCAAAGCAAAAATCCACAGTCCTCTTCTGAGATCTCTCACCTCCCCTGTAGCAGCAGACGGAGACATACGATTGAGCGACGGGCCTCATCAAAAACCCATGCTTCACTCTGAAAGCATGTGTGCAACTTTAGAAGATGCTGGTGCAACATTTAGACACTGATGTTCAGCTTCTTATGTAGACACTGTGGAGACGGTCCTCCGGGTGAACGTCTGTCAGGCTGTGCTGTGGCTCTGCTGGCTTCTGTGTGCTGGCTGGATTCGTGTAGGAGAGTCTGTGCTGTTTTTTAAGCTATAGACTCATTGGCCCAGAGCTGCCAGACGGCTGGAGCTCGCCTTACTGTGAGTGAGATCACGCTCGAGAAAAGGGGAGGGACTAAAGGAAGCATGCTTCCTGCCTTCTTGAGACATTAACCCCTTCCTAGCAATTCTGTAGCTGATTAAAGCAAGAAACTGCAGGTGAAAAAGGCTTAAAAAGAAGATCTAATAGCTATCACTACATATCCCTAGTTGATTGATTACATTAAGAATATAATTTTTGTTGTATTACGAGTTCTTTAGAATGTTATGATTAAATAAATACATATAATTTACATGAATTAATTTAAATATGAGTGAATATGCATACATTTCTAGCATTAAAAAAATGGAAATAGTCCCTAATCTGGAAAAAAGTCTCTTTTTTTATTATTTTTGAATGGAATCAAATGAAGATTTTGAGGATGTCCTTCTATCAATCTATTATTCAGAAAACATTTTAAAATTATGCACAAACATCTACCTTGGTAAAAGTCTTAAGAATCAATGAAGCTGAGTTTACTGTAAGTATAAGTGCTGCCATAAATGGAGATTTAGGATTTCATTTGATTCACTTATTTCAAACCACTCTTAAAGACTATTTTTTAATAACAAAAACATTGGATTAAAAAAATAATAATAATTGATTTTAACCACAGGAGAAATAGATTTTTAAAAACAACCTTCAATATCATGTATAATTAAAATTTACCAAACAAAATTGATAAAGTGCAACAAAGCGAACCCTTAAAAGTGCATTTTAGATGATTTCATTACATTAGCCTGAAAAACTCTTTACCATAATCCCAAAATCTTTAAATTATAAATTAGTTAAATATATTTTTTTTTTAAACGAAAGAAAAAAAAAATCAACAAAAAAAAAAAAAACAGCACACGGCCAAGACCTAGTTGTTGGCAATGTCATTTTTCAGCCTGATCTCACGAGAAAATGGAACCATTTCACGTTTTGTCAGTTTAGTGGATAATTTCCATGAGTTCTGTTGTACGAAAATATCCGATTTTAAAAAGGAGGCGTAGCACCAAACCCGCCCCTAAACCCAACCGTCAATGGGGGATGAGAAAATTGTCCCAAATTGTATGAATGAGATCATACTTAATCATAAAAATTAGCTGCTAAATGAAAAAGTTCCTAATTGAAGTGAGATGGCCTTGCATTTTAAGAACTTTTCTGTGCACACACAATCCTATGTCCCCCTTAGTTTTTTTGGGTCAGAAACTACGCATGCCTATAAACTAAACTTGTGATACAATAACTTGCTTTTTGAACCCATTTTAAAATGTTTCAGGCGTCAAAAAATTAGCTGTTGTATTATGTAAATTAATGAGCAAACCAGATAAAACATTTTAGTGTAGTGTGAACATATTCTAACTCTGATTGTGAAGCAAAAAAGTCAATGCAAGAAGAAAAAATACACTAGGTAAATTCCTTCCCCTCAAGACAGGATATACACTGAACCCAAGATAACCACAAAAAACTTGCCACTGCTGCCAAGAACTGAAAGAGACACGCATATAACTTCCTGAGCTTATATTTAAGTTCTTAATCTTCATATTTACACTTGACAAATTACAAAAAAGTGTTTCATGGGCACCTACTTAATAGAGACCAGCATTTGAGCTCTGACTTGTTACGACTGCCTTGTCAAAAAGTGATTAAACTGGGTCTTCTACTCTAAAACTGGTACAGAAATAAAATAAAAAAATCACTCACTTTTTCTTAAAGACTTCTCCCTACATTTGTAAACTTATGCATTTTAAAACATATTAACCACGTTTCCAGACATTTCTCTCATGTTTTTTAATCCAATTTGTGAACAAATAACACTGTCTGATACAGCATGCTTTATTAATCTACTTGCTTCAGCTAGGGCTGCGAAGATGTCAATGATTTTCTATGCTAAGGATTTGGACAGAGGACTGATAAAGATCTTTGGCTCAAGCAAATGATATTGTTCAGACTATCTTCACATTTCAGCTATAACGATTCCTAGGCTAAAAGCTGGAGAGGTTTGAAAAATTGTGCAAACTGGAGAAAGCATGTGTTGAATATTGAGAAACTACAGAAAACCACAGATCATCCACAGAACTGCTAATCTGAGCTGTTCTGCTAAAAAGAGCAGCCAATGGTCGATTTTGTGTTGATTTAAAATGTTTGACTGTTTGGAATCTGCTTTCCACATACAAGGATAAGATCCAGCTAATAAAACTGACAAAGAGATATATGACTTTTATGTTTTATTCCTTTAAATTAAATGTTAAATAATCACAAACCGAATGACCTGGTGCTATACATTCATAATGTCCGCATGACAACATTTGCAGTTGTGGTTCTAGGAACGAGTAAAACCTTTTACTCCACAGCGCAGGGAATAACAAATTACTATGACGGATTGAAATTCAGAGTAAGAATGAACGTTATTTAACAGATTACCGTGAGGAATGAAAGTCCTGGGTTTAAAATAATACATCTAAAGTATTATTCTTGGCTTTGAAGCATAGTGAAAAATTCTCTGGTGCTCACCTCAGTGCTCTTTATTTATATTACTCAGAGTCATAATGTTCGGACTTTGGTGTACTGGAAAGCTATCAGATCCACACAGCAAGCAGACCTAGTGTTTATACCTGGCAAAAAATATCTTAAATGCTCCAGGTATATTTCCTCCCCTTCTATTAACAGAAAAAATCCATATGCTACCATGAAAATTCATCCATCCATCCATCCATCCAAATATCAAGGATATTTTAATTCGATCTAATTGACAGTACAAACATTTCCTTTTTCACTCTCAGGCCATTTAAGACATAGGCAACTTTATTCTAAGCAGAACATTAAAGATGGTTTTAGCTGAAACAGGTAATTTGTGATTAAGAAAAAGCACGTAAACGGCTACTGGGACATTGAGAGTCAAAAAAACAAATAGAGGGAAAACAAAATGAATACCCCTGGCTTCTAATAATACAACAAAAGCTCTTGCAAAGTAAAATCATCAGTCTGTGTTTCAATCGTTTGCTTTATAAGTATGGGCAGGAGCCGTGGGCATTTATTTTGCTTTGCCTATTTATGTTTTTTTTTTTATCTCTCAACATGCTGGAAGCTATTGACTTACATTTATAAACATTTAGGATATTCTTTAATGTTCTCCTAAAGAAACAAATTTGCCTACATTTAATATAATAGCAATAAATAGCAGTGAACAAACAGCCAATTTTTTTGGGGTGAGCTGTCTCTTTAAAAGAGCACAATTATGGAAATTACCTTTGACATCAAATGAATTCATTTAATTAAAAAATACTGTGGAATTGTCAACATTTTTTTTTATTTAATAAAGTGATAATATAATTTTTGTATGTAAAGGTATATTTGCACAGACTGTAAAACAAATAATTTCATAATGTTCACTGCATTCTCCGCACAGAAAACGGCTAAAGACTGAGCTCATCTGCTAGTTTAACAGCGGTATCCATGGATTGGCGGAAGATTGTGTGCCAGGACTGAGGCTCAGAGGATGCATGAATCTCCATCCAGACGTCACAGCAGGAATGAAGCATCACTGTGCTGACGTCACAGGCTTGTGATGCTTGGCTAACAGAGCGTCTGGCTGGCAGCTGAAAGCGTGGACATTACATTCCTGATCTAAACTTGAGCTAAGAAGCAGCGCAAAAGCATTGCATAAAAGCAAATACTGCACAAATTGGAATGTAATTAAATACAGCTCTGTAATCCAGCAGTGTGATTTTGCTTCGTAGAATTAAATCTTTAAACAAAAAATAGATAAAAATCAGCTGGTCTTGCAATAAAAACAACTAAATGCATTGCATTTCCGCGTTTGTACTGCAACTTTCATTTGAAATTACAATGAAAGAAAGATGTAAATACAGTAGACCTTCATTCATGTTCTATGTGATGTACTAAAATAGCACCACTGCATCCCCTGCTGGTGAAAAATGTATTACATTAACCATTTCAATGTGGTCATGTCATGTAACAAGAGGTAATTCAAAACAGCTATCATAACAATATTTAGCAATATGTGACTGTTTCTGTATTCTCAAAAGCTACCAAAATTAAAAATGTAAATCAGGAACTATTTTGGGACCATTTTTTGTTTACATCCTTCAAAATGGTCAATAAAAATGATTTAACCAAACTCAGACCCATCAATCACGAGGTCAATCCTCTCTCTCCACCCATGTCTGTAAGAGGTTACAGTACCACACTTATTACGGTTCTGATTTATTTTTAGATTTCATGTATTATTGTCATATAGTTTTACCTTTATTTTTATTTCGGTTTTAGCTTTTAGTTATAGATTAAACAAAATAAAAATATCCTTGCTAACTAGTTTAACTGGTGAAATCGTCCTGTCACAACAGCTGAAAATATTTTGTTATTATGACCAATTTTCAGAAATGAGTTTCAAATTGTTGATTTATTTATTGGAAGAAACGTTGAGACCTTTGCTGAATTAATGATTTAGAATTAAATAAATAAAAGGTGTCAAACAGACTTTAAATTCATGGTTTTAGTTTTACTATATATAAAAAATGCTTGATTACCATTAATTGACAACAATTAGAGGATGTTACAATTTACAGACATTACAACATGTACAGACAGGGTTTCTGCATATATCATAATGTCAAATTTAAGACTTTTTAAGACCATTAAGTATTAAATTCATGACCTCTATCACAATATCAAAAACTTGCAGAAAATGCTAAATCACAAAATTAGTGGTAAAATAAAATGTATTCAAACTGAAGAGTACTAAAGACAGGTTAGATGCACCATTGAACAACAGAAAAAAACAAAAAAACAAACATCTTAAGGCCGATTTTTGCTTTCGCCTTGCGCCGCATCGGGCACCTCACTTTTATACTTGACACATTTGCCATTGAAATATTCTTTTAAATGACAGGGGGTGGTAAAAAAAAAAAACAGACAGTAAAATCAGACTAATAAACAGAGAAGTAGAAAGTTTCCAGAACTAGGTCATATCATTAATATCATTGAAGATTTTTAAACTAATTGTTTTATTATTTTTATAACCACTTAAGATATATATTTTTTTAAATCAAACTTTGATGCACCACTTTTTGTTCATATCTCAGACAGTTCTACCAATTAAAGTTAAATATTAATGGCAACAGAACTTGGGTTGCTCTACAATCTTATTTTTTTATTATAACAAGAATAAAAGCAAAAAAAATGCACTCACTAAAAATACTGACTTTTTCATTTTATTTTGCCCACTCAACAATTCACACATTACTGGCTGGCTAGTTTCTGTCCTCTGCTTATAAGCTAAAAAGGCAATAATGGTCCAACATTTCTGACCATTATCATCTATAAAGCCTAGAAATTGGGCATCAATATATTGTAAACTGATAAGTTCATATATTCCTTCCTTTCCAGTTAGCAAAGAAATAACTTGTTCCTTCATTTTAGTTTGTAACTTGTAAAATGTTTTAATTCAAAATTGTAACATCAGTGTAAAACCTATGAATGGTGGAAAACATATTCTGTAATATTAAAACTACCTAGGTCTCCACATTTGCATGGCCTATTTTTTTAAAGTTTTAACAAACTTAACCCTCAGGTTTTTTTTTTCACAAAAACTTTCCTTTTTTTCACAGCTTTTGCAATTTCTAGCCAATGGTCATCTGGTTCTCCATATTATCACCCATGGACAGATCATAAAGATTGTATGATATTCGACTCGAATTAAAAGTGGCGCAAACTGTTCATTCAAGTCTCAAAACATATTGTGAGTTCCGCCAGCCGAAATCATGACATCGCATTCCCCATGCGCAGTGAGTTCAATGACAGAAAGCTGATTGGCTATTGCATATTGGTCTCATTTGTAGTGGTAATACCACTAATTACAACTGGACTAGTGAAATAAAGAACTACAACACCACAAAAACCTAGCAACTGCCACCAACAAGAATTTAAATGAGCATTAGTTGTAGCATTACATGAACATCAGAAAAATAAGACCTGTGCAAAAATATTTAAGATGTAGAGTAGAACAGCATATATAAGATTTTTAAGGCCTAAAATTTAGATTTAATACCTTTTTATATTTAAGAATTTGAGACTTTTTAAGACCCCGCAGAAACCCTGCATGTAAAATGACCACTGCAAATAAAGTGTTATGCTTCAATGGTCAGAAAAGGTTTCTTAAACCTTTAACTTTCTGATGATTACGTCACCAGGCCATCACGATATTAGTTAGGGCTGCACAATTTATTGTTTCAGTATCGATATCACAGTGTGTGCATCCACAATAGTAACATTGCAAAGATAATTTATTGAGTACCTTTAAAAAAGGTACCACCCCATTGACAGGTCCTGTACCATTATTTCTGAGAGTGTAGGCTAACCAGTTAATCACCAAATTGGAAGTCCAGCTAAACTTTGACATGGAATGGACCACCTCTAAAGTTAGACTTCTACTTTCTTCAAAACAACCGGATATGTGAATTTGGCAATAGCATAATTTTACCAGTAGATGTCATCAGTCTATTACTTAAGAGGCAGATAAAAAATAAAAAAACAGCAGGGCATAAAACTGGTCTGCTTCTATTAGATGGCTGGTTTCTAATGGAGGAAGTGCAGACGGGTACACCGTCATCAGAGAGAGAGAGAGAGAGAGGCTGACAGATCAATGAGTGCTGAGAGTCATTGCGGAGAGCAGCCATGCTGAAAATATGGAGCAGAACAGTGACGCACAGCGACTCTGGTCACAGCATCAGTGCTGCGCCTATCGACTATTCTGAGCACTGAGCTTTTATTTTTGGGTCTGCTGGATACTGACACTGTTGTCCTGTTATTGGTTAACCTCACTTGACTCTCTCTCAAACAGTGGTTGGAAAAGACTCAACAAGGTGATACCCTCATATGTGATGGGACCTCAATTATTTGCTGAAACAGTACAATTACAGAGGCCGAAATCACCACAGCTTTGTGAGGTTAGAAAACCATAAGAAAGAAAATACATAGTGTACAGTTTAGAGTTGAGTTTATTTGATAATATACTGTTAAATAAAGGAAACATTGTTTCAGGTTATTTTTGGCAACTCTAAAAACTTTCCAGAATGTTACAGGGTAGTTATTTTTTAAAATAACAATAATATACAAATATTCCAAATGTTCCCTCACAGTTATTTTATATATATATATATATATATATATATATATATATATATATATATATATATATATATATATATATATATATATATATACATATATATATATACATATATATATATATATATATATATATATATATATATATATATACATATATATATACATATATATACATATATATATACATATATATATATATATATATATATATACATACATATATATATATATATATATATATATATATATATATATATATATACATACATATATATATACATACATATATATATACATATATATATATATATATAAATATATATATATATATATATATATATATATATATAAATATATATATACATAAATATATATATACATATATATATATATATATATATATATATATATATATATATATATATATATACATACATATGTATATATATATACATATATATATATACATATAAACATATATATATATATATATATATATATATATATATATATATATATATATATATATATATATATATATATATATATATATATATATATATATAAATATATTTATATAAATATATATAAGGGTGTAACAATAGGCGTATTCATATTGAACCGTTCAGAATGACACTTTCGGTTCGGTACGCATTACAAAGCAAACGATTCGATTCAGACTAACATTTAAAAAGATAAAAGAGTATAAGTACAAAATAAAAAGTTTTCAGTGCAACAACTCTCAACATGGCATCCCAAATGACGTGGCAGACAACATGCTGCCTTCCCGCTGTCATGTTAAACAGTACACCAACGCTTTTGAATTTGGAATATCACTTTATTAAAGCATGCACTCGTTAGCAATCTTCCTGACTTCTGTCTCAGCCTGCTTGTGCTGGCTCCGCCCCCATTGCCCCAGCAACCCTGGCCCTGACAGAACAGCCAATCTCAATAACCTGTTCACATATCACCACAGACACACACCCGCCCATCTCCAAACACTACTCTAGTCAGGCACGCGCTACACTAGCTCGCAAAATGGCTAGTAACGTTGATGTAATCCCAGACATCCCAAGTCTCCCAGAAGTTTTAGGAGTCTCCCCCAAATGCATATAGACTCCCGGATACCCGCAAATGAATGATAATCTAATCCCCAGCTCTTCAGGTACGTTCACTACGTTGGGCACAACTTACCCCCACCGCTCAGGTACTTGGCACGCACACGCCTCCACCGCTTTTTAGATACGTCGCGCACCATCACCGCCACCAAGAGAATGTTAGAAAAAATCATCTGCTATGACAGTAAGCTATTTTAGAGGTAATATTTGAGAATGGTAACTCATTTCCACTGACATCACGGAATCAGTAAGTGGAACTGGAACAGCATTCAGACAGGCAATTTCTACAGATTCGAACAAGGCAAAACAAATCACAGAGGCGATTGGTACATTTATAGCTGTGAATATGAGAAATCTAAAACGGTAGTGGAAATTTCGGGTTTTAAGAAAATTTTAAATGTAATAGAGTCCCGTTACATTTTTCCTTCATAAACCCATTTCAGTCAGATAATTCCTGTTTTCAGATCCACTAAAATGGCAGGTGACCATCAAATTAAGCAGCTGTGCTAAAGAAAAGGTGGACACTTATCTTTCTGAAAATAAAAACATACTTAAAAACTGATTGAAACTGAGTTCCATATACAAACTAAATTGTTCTTTTCTTTTTATTTGTTTAACTGCTACAATATTACATTTATTTTTTTATGAGCTGCTTTTTGGTTTTGAGTATAAAGAAGGATTTGTTTTATTGGCTGCTATGCAGAAACCCCAGAAGTGTAGCTCTATCACTGTTTAAAGTAAAAGAAAAAAAACATGATCAAACTTTTATGATGTTAGTTTTAATACATTAAAAAAATCTACATTGGAGAAATCGTCAGGCTTTTTTCTTCTTTTGCTGTATCGAAAGCATACCGAACCGTGACACCACTGTGTCGTATTGAACCGAACTGTGATTTTTGTGAACCGTTACACCCCTAATATATATTCCCTATATAATTATATAATTCCCTATATGTTCCCCTATATAATTCTGGCCAATCAATAAGCAGTTTAGGAACTATGTTCAACAACATCTGGCCAATGAGAGATGTGGATTTTGTAAGATGAGTGCATTTTGGTTCTTTTTAACTGGTTCTGACCAAACCCAGCAGTGTGGTGTGAAAACTACCCAAAGACAGCAGAAAATGCAACAATGTATCATTTATTGCCCTTGGACTGGACAAAATGAACCAAACTACAGTTGTGAAAGCACCCTAATATATATATATATATATATATATATATATATATATATATATATATATATATATATATATATATATATATATATATATATATATATATATATATAGGATTTTTTCCAGCTGTGGCGGCAGGCCTTTTATACAAAATTCCAATTACCTATGGTGTTATTTCAATGACAAATGGAGAAATGTAGTGAGAGCAGTATAACAAGTGGAGATTGCATTTATTTTATCAATCGCATTCTTTGCACCGATTTCCTCTGCTCGTGCACAAAACCTCTCAAGTAGTGCAAAAGCGCTCTCAAATAATTGCTGCTGAAGTGCAATTCAGTGCGTTTATGTAGTGAGTATGTCTCCAACATTTATTAGATTTGTTAGGAATATTTATGAATATCTCCAGTAGACCTACAGAGCGGCATTGATGCATCCTACATTAAAGTTAAACGGCAATAAACTCCAGCAAGATAAAACCATTGTATGCAGAACCATAGGCCTTTATCTATTAATAAATTAAAATTATGGACACTGTTCATCCTAACTGAAAGCTACTTCATGTTTGCTGACCTCACGCATCACACACCTGTCAGTCAGTCGGTCAGTCAGCACGTAACCTCAAAGGGTTAAACAAATAATTCACAGCACTACTACGGTTACAGAAAAGTTTTCGGGGAACATTTTTTGGGGAGCATAAAATGCTTTCAAATATCCTTATCTGTTGTTCAACAACAACAACAACAACAACAACAACAACAACAACAACAACAACAACAAAACTAAAACCGGTTTGAACAAGTAAGGTAGTAAATAGTGAGTGCATTTTAATTTTTTGGTAACTGGCACTTTAACTATTCCTTAAGTGAAATTAAAAAAAATACAAACAGACAATTCCTTTCACAAGCTGACTGGCAGTTGCTTACCGATCCTGTTGAATAATTTCGAAATGTAGACAGAAATCATTAAACTTTATATGTCATTAACTGTATCCTGTCTCTCATAGCAACGTATGTCTGATCTGTACCTGCACACACTCCAGCAAGCACCAGACGTGCGCACTCGCATAACTTAAGAGCTTAATGGAACGGTTATTTATTTACAGTCTGACAGACTAACTAACGTACAGTATAACAATCTTAATATTGAATAATTGCATAAAGATATGATATTCTTACATTTTGCATAGCTTAGACACTTCCTGATGTTAACATCATGATGTGAAACTGTTTACAAACCAAAAGAAAGTCATGTCCTACGGTTCTGTACAATTCTGAGGTAGAAAATTAATGCATGTTTGTTAATTTTATTAATCGTCCCTGAATAAATGTCATGTTTTAAAAAACTTAGGTACTTAGTTCAAGTCATTATTTGGTGCTGAGGGAATGAAACATCTCTGACGTGATTGCCAATAAAACAAATCCCGATGTTCAGTTCATGCTGCTATTGACACATGAAATTGATTTTAAATATAACACGTATAAATTTTAAATTTAGCTCAGGCAATTTCTGTATCTGAATCTTTGTGTCAGTGTGATTTCTGTGAAAGTGACGAATGTTTGTGTGCTTCAGTGCTGCACATTGACTGAAACACTGCATTATTTGAGAGGTAATTATTTATATTACCTCTCATATTATATCATACATTGGCTTTTTTTCAAGTAAAAAATAGTGGAATTATTACTGTCGTATCAGCAGGACATTCTTACCTTATCAATTTTTTGTGTGAATGTAAAGGCATTGAAATTTATATTTATTCCCACTAGCCCTTTGGGCAGCTGGAGATTTGGTTGCCCACCTGTTAAAAGCAAAGCCCCAGGACGTCAGACTACCGGCTTTTGCAAGCCCTGCACAAGATCATGCACAAATAGCTATTAATTTTACATGCTCACACAGCAGCAAGGCTCAACTAGTCAACACTAAAACAGATATATCTTTAACAGTCACTGATATTGCTAGAATAAATAATTCATTACACAATTTAAAATTGAATATATTATTATTTTCTGCTTTTGCTCCATCAAAGAGCATTCAACCTAAACCAAAGCAGTGGCTTTTAGCATCTATGAGCATCCCTCAATGAATCAGTATTTTGAACAAATTGATTGTATCAAATTAAATGATTTAGTGGCTCACTAATCTTTGCTGTATAGGCAAAAGTTTTTAGGGAAAAGTGAAATTATTATTATTTTCAAAGCAGGTCCCAGTGTGAATTAATCTGAAAATGTTACCCAGACCTTTTCATGCAAACAAGCAATCAGCATATTTTGTGCACTGTAAAAATTCAGGGTTCCATGCAATTTAGAGCTGTGAACCTACACTGGTCTCACGGTTCAGTTCGGTTACGATATTCATGCCATCGATTCAGTTCAATTCGATATCACGGTGCATCAGTTTTGTATTTTCTTCGTAGCAGCAATTCCTGTATTAAAATGTATGAATATATTTATATTTAAATTTGTAATACAATTTTGTAATTTAATACAAAAAGTATTTATATACTGTTATATATATATATATATATATATATATATATATATATATATATATATAAACTGTACCTTTAAACAACACAAGCATTTATAGAAATTAATATAAACAAATATAAATATCCAGCTCGCTCTCTGATCCTTGTCTAGTTCTCTTACACCCCTTTGATTGGACACCCCCTTAACAAAAATGGTCGCGATTGGCTCTTGCACGCTGCGCTCTCCACAGATGAGTGATGAGTGATAAGTGGCAGGCGGCAGCAGCGATCACAGCTGATCCATGATAAACACGGTGAAGAAAACTTTGAAGGCATGCGCTCGTGTCTGTATTCAAAAGTTTTGTTGTAAAACAGCCGAGAGGAGAAGAAAAGTCACGCCAGCAGGTCAAAATGGGCCACAGTGTGTGTGAGAGAAAGAGAGAAAGAAAGAAATGGAGTACTTTCATTCTCTCAATTGCAGTGAAATAAGAGCTTCTGCTGTGTGTCAGTGAAAGACTGATCCACCAAACACACACGCAGTCAAATTGTGCACAGTTTATGGGTTTTAAGTCGTTGGAGCGTTTTAATTACTGGCAAACGCCTCCCATATGAGATAAATGACGTCAGTACATAATAACCGGTTATGATTATTACTGAACCGATACCAAATTGTGAGCTTCTGCATCGCGGTGCACCGAAGAAACAATTAATTTTGACACCCCTAATGCAATTCCTTCATGTTGTCTCAACACAAATTTTAATTTTAATTTCTCAACATAAAAAAGTTAACTTATTGGGCCCTATCATACACCTGGCGCAATGTGGCGCAAGGCGCGGCGCAATACTTGTTTGTTAGTTTTAGCTTGGCGCAAGAGTGGTTTTGAGGCGTTGCGCCATGCTCTTTAAATAGCAAATGCATTTGCGCTCATATGTGCACCCATAGGCTTTCTGGTCTAAAAAGGAAGGCGTTCTGAGACGCTCTGCTGTTGCGTTGCTATTTTGAGAAACTATAATAGATTTTTCATTAGACCAAAACAAACCCGGTCCAAACTCCAGCGCAGAGTTGCGCCTCGCTTACACACTGCTTAATAGCCTACACACAAGATGTAGAGCAATACGCAAATATCTTAATATGAAAAAATTTAAATATCAAGGATAAGCCTATATATAGGATATAATAAGAATATATATAGGATATAAATATAAAGGATTAAAATATTACAAAACTTATTCTTTTCTAGCCTACATAAATATGAGAAACCACTGCTTTTATGCCTTCATCTTGGGAGGCTTTTTCAGTTCATTCATAACAATTTGCTTTCGTATAATGTTATTATTATTAGCAGTATTATTTATTATATCCATATTTATATTTGTTTTATTAAAAACAAGCTTAGATTTGCCCACCAGCAGGTTTTAATCCATATGGGGCACAGCATGTGTTTTAGGATATAACTCAGGTTTTTGAACTCACTTCGTTATTATTGTTCATTTATTCGTTTGCTAGAAATTAGAACTGAATTTAGAAATAGTTTTGAAACAAATATTTGCGCTTAACAAACGAAATTAATTATTTATAGACTAATTGATGTCTGTGCGTAAAGGTTTCCCTATCCAAGAGCGAAAGTAGATCGATTCTCTCTCATTCTTGCGCGGTAGATGCTCTGTTTAACCGTTTTCTGTAAAAAAAAAAAAAAAAAAAAAACTGTTAACTGTTTGCTTGTGAAATGCTCAGTTTTTCCCCTTCCACTTACTTTGTAAATAGCAAATGCACTTATGGTGCGACGCAGCTGGCTCTTAAAGGTAATGGGAGATGGGACTCTGATTGGTTTATTCTCAAAACACACCTATAACTCATTAAGAAAATAAACTCAACCCTTTTAGACCATACGCCACAGTGTAGGGTTGTAACAATATACCGGTATGACGGTTTACCACGATTTGAACGTGCACGATTATCATACCATGAACAATTGCATATCAACGGTTTTAACCCTTAAAGACCGAGACAGCCGCCCGCAGCTAAAAATAAGTATTGCTCTTAAATGTTTAATAACTTTTTATCCGCTGATCTGATTCATACAATTCAAAGATTGGCATAAAGAAGAGAATCTCAGCTTTCCAGTGCTGTATCACATAACATTCGCGGACTTTCAGAGGCTCCGGAATCAGTGCGGTTACGTCATCAACATTTGACAACGCTGATTTGACAAAGAAACGCTCGTCACTGTGTCTCCGGACAAATCAGACATGATACATTGATGCATTGTCCCTCCTCCATGCCCAGATTGGTTCAAACTCGCTATATCACAACCAATAAGCATAGGTTTCGCTTTTGTTTGTGGGCCAAGCTTTTTGAACAACACGGAATGAGAGATAGGCATACATTTATGCGCGGCTAAATAAAACGCAAAAAAAAAAAGTTTTGCATGAAATAATTCTCATACTAAGTACTTTTGCATGCACAGCAGCACAGAAACATGACAAAACAGTGACACAGCAAAGACGAACTGCTGCTCTTGCTGTTTTCAAAAGACACAAATGAAGATGCAGCTGTTTGTCTGCATTGCAGACAACCATATCCAAATCCATATCGATAGACAACCATATCCATGCTGGCACATAAAACCTAAGGATGTTCCATATTGAATCTAGTTTCGTTATGTAACTATTTATAGTATAGTAAATATTTATAACTATTTTTACTGAGGATTTGCACCATGTTTATTTGGACTTTATTTGGACTTTGACACATTATTTATTATTTTCTTAATTTTATTTGTTCATTGTAAGTGGTGTTGTTTATAGTAACTAAAAATATATTATTTGGAAAAAGTCAAATTTGCTTCACTGTTCTATTATTTTGTAACATTTGTAACATACCGTATACCGCGAAACCGTCAAACCATGGTATTGTTTTAGACGATTATCATACCGTGAAAAATTCATACCGTTACAACCCTACCACAGAGCAATGCGGATTTTCCTGTCCTTAAATGAGCAAATATGGATTCTGACACGCCCTGAAAGCGTTTGCGCCCTGCGCTTTTCGTTTTGCGCATGGACCGTCAAAATAGAGCCCATTAATTTTTACAAATTAAGGGATTGAAAATAAATTATAATAATTTTAACTATTTTTGAATTGAAAATAAAACTAATTTATTCCAAAAAAGCTTTAAGAATTGTGCTTTTTCAACAAAGTAGTTTGACCAAACAGCAAAAGTCATTTTCTTTCAGTGTGAAACGATGATATTATACAAATTATTAAAAATATGCACAAATTAAGAAATTTTTCAATGACTATAAACAACAACAAAAAAATCAGTAAGATTCTTTCAACATATTTTACACGTCACCTATCATTGTGGTAGAAAATGAAGAAACTATGAGGTAACTCTCCAGTTGTCTGTTTTGATGCTGATGTTCTACTGCAGTGTTTTCTGTGCTTTAAATGGCTATTGTGGCGAGATCCATCTAGGAAACAAGTCAGAGCTTTGTGTCAGTCACGTGGAGAGTAAGAGTGTTGTCTCTGAGTGAAAAGCCTCTTGTAAACAGGGTAACACTGTGATATGCTGTGCGGAGTTGTGACAGGTTCTTTAGAGAGCCATACATAGATTGAAGCGTTGCAGTGTTTTAAAGAGCCTCAAATTAATCTACTTTCACATTACAGATAAAGTTAATGAATATATTGGTCAGATGACTCACTGTCTATAACTATGGATGTACAATATCTCATTGGTATTGAACAATACATTTGGCTTTTTTAATGGCAGAGGATAAAATATTTATGATAAATTACAGTTAAACGATCATTTGATTTCTAGTTGGCCTAAATATTACAAAACAATAATCTAAAAAAATGTATCTTTTTTCATAACACCCAATTTTTCTTGTATTTTATATCACGGGTCTGTTGAATGCTTGATCCTTATTGTCAGATAAACATTCAAGGTATGCAGTAATTTTCCAGGCAGATTTAACCACATTACATTAAAATGTAATGTAAAATGTAAAATAATTATTAATACAATAAAGTCAATACATTATTAAGAAGAATTATTGTTAATAAAAGTTACAAATGTACTATTTTGTGCCTGAATGCTTCAATCTTAATCAATATTAAACACATGCAAAGGATATGCAATGACTTTTATTTATCTGTTTATCTCCGTTTTAGTTTAACTCTGGAGTTACAACACAAATCTCATGCATTCTCAACTGTGATGTTGATCAACTATAATCCAAAGCAACAAACATCGCATATCCTGCGATGCGACTATAGCGTATGCACACATTGCGATATCAGTGCTGAAACGGTATATTGTTCACAGTTCCATTACATTAAATGATTTCAGTTCTTTCACAGCCTACAACTATCAAAAATCAAATTAAACAAAAGGCTACGGATGAGATACGCAAGGATCCAGTACTACACACAGGAGCTGTACAATTCTATTGAATTGTAAGAACAAAACAGTGCGGAGTGACTGAATCAGCACCTCTCATGTGCATTATCTCATTAATAATTTAATGGCAATTATTTTGTGATTATTTTTCAATTATATTTGTGAATGTTTATTTTAGAAAAGATTCTTTTTTTTAAAGGCTCTAGCTCAACAAATGGTATTCATTTTGTTTAAAATACAGGTAAAAATATTAAATATATTTTAAAATCTAATTTCAATGTCACATGATTCTTTAGAAATTATTTTAATATACTTTAGTTTTTAGCTTAGTAACTAATAAAATATAATAAATTAAGAATACAATATAATTTAGCGCTCAAGAAAAATTTCATATTAGCAAACAGTTGTCAAAAACAATAATATTGCTTTGATATATTTGTGGAAACCATGATGCACTGATGAACAAAGTTCGATTGAACAATTTATTTCACTTTTAGTCAGTTTATTCTAGCATTGCTATAAAGTATTTTTTTCCAAAAGATAAAGGAGAAAATATCTTACAGACCAAAACTTTTAAACTCACTTCATGTACATGTTTTTTCAGCTTCATATAATGCAAGTTGATAGCTACCTATCAGCCATTATATGTTTTAAAATAGGCATGTGAACTATCCATATCACAACCATATAACTTAATTCATATGTTTATTTTCAATACAGTTTAGGGAAACTGTCAAATATCTCCATCACCAAAATACATGATGTAAAACAGGATTCATAGTACAAGTGCGGAATTCTCTCCTAATGTCTATTGGGTAATGCCATACATGCTGGATAGTAGTCACAGACGAACATCCACAGTCATCGATTCTCTACCTCCGCAGGCCTCAGGCTGTCCACAGATACAACAGCTACACAACACATCACATAACAGCCTGCACTGCTGCTCTTGGCCTGCTTTAACACAACATGTATAACAGAGTCTTCAGAGGGACAGGGAAGACAAAGAAACTCTCCGCTAGAACATGCACTCATCATATTACGGCTGTCAGATATACAGACACGGAGCAAACAAGTAGAAAAGTCACAAGTAGAAAAATGAGATTCACAATGCAGGACAAATGATGTGGTGCGACACAGACAACTTTAACAAAACTTATTTTGTACTGAAATCCTCTAAAAAGTACCACTTGCAAAACAAAACGGTAGCTTGCTTCAAGATTTTCTTACACCAAAATGTGTCAATTCACACAGTAAGCAAATCTCACTAAAGTGCTCATCAACACAGCTTAAATAACCATCGTTATGTTAAATATCAATATTTAATTAATGAATTAGTAAACTTCAAAAACATACTTTATGAAATGTAACCACTGGCTTGCCTCAAAACTGTCTTACACAGAAAAGATCTGAGTAAATATAGCACAACATATACGCACAGAAAGCAAATCTCTTGAAACTGACATTCACAACTTGGGACAATGACATGGTGCAACATGGACACTCAAAATTCCACTAAGGTTATTGTTTCATCAAAACAGAGGCATTAAAAAGATGTTTAAAGTGAAGAGAGCGCAGTTTGCTTCAACTCTTTCTTAAACATGAAATCCTCCTGCATGGAGAACTAGACAAAAAGCACGGAGAGCAATTCATTCTGCAATTCTCATTCTTTGGTATTTCAAAATACACACTATACACTAAATACACTCTTCCACAAAAAGCACTCATCCACAGCAATGACATTCACAACTTGGGAAATTGACTTTGTGTGAACACAAAGTTTGGTTTTGTGCAAAAACCTGTCAGTTTCTAGAGAAAAATCAATATATAGTCAATGAAATTTGATACTGAAGAGATGTTTAAGAGGAGATGAGACCACTTTTTGACTTCAATACTTTTTTTTTAGATGAAAAAACGGTCAAGACAAAGCACAACATACTCACACACAAAGCAAATCCTGTTTTACAAAATGCTCTCATCTACAATGCAGAAATGACATTCCCAGCATGGGTCATTGATGTGATGCAACGGACACTTTAAAAAAACCTGTCAAAGTGACACTAAGGTCATTACGTGATCAATAAAAATGTTACAACTGAAGCGCAGAGTGATGTTTTAAAACAGATCACTAGTTTGCGTCAGCCCTTTCTTAAACACAACATCCTGTTAGGACAGTGAAGTACAAAAACAACATTTCTGCACAGGGAGAACATCTCATTCTGTAGATTTACTAAAACATCTATCAACAGAGCTATGATAATCTTAAAACAAAGATGTTGTATTCACTTTTACAAAGCTCTTATAGTGCCAAAAACCTGTCAGAATATCACCAAGGTCAAAATATAGTCCATATAAACTAAGGCTTTAAAGAAATGGTTTAAGACACGGGAGCACTAGTTTCCTCTAGGAATTTGTTACACACACACACAAAACTTTTTGGCCAGAAAAATGATTTACACACACATCGAAATGACTACTGCCGCAGTGACTTTAACAAACTCCATCAGTTTTTTGCAAATACATACCCAATACACGAGTGTCTCCTTGTTGAATAGTTCATCTGCATCGCCTTCCTGGGAAAACGAAGATCTTTGCTCATTGTGTGAGAGGTTTATGTCAGCTTTTGAAAACTTTAGTTAAAACACGTAGAGTGTTTCCAATTTTAAAGGCACATTAAAGGATTGATACAATTAAAAACAACACTTTAAAAAGACTTCACGTCTCGATCTCATGTCCACTTGGCCTCCATCCGCTCAGATACATTATGTTGTGACTGTCTTGAAGCCACTTGATGAACAAAACTGTTACTGATTTTGCAGATTTAGTTTCGCACCAAAACTTTACATGAGCTTCAATATATCACCAACAAAAAGGTCCACCGTAGCCCCATACAAGTCCTGGATGAAAGTCTTAAAGAAATCACAACTCTGCTAGTTTTGCCTCACTTCACTAAATCGTGGAAAGTAGAAACGAGCCAGAAAAACAATTCATGTTCCTCAGAGGTTACTTCATGATATTTCACTAGTTTCTTGAAATTCTGTTCGGAAACCTCCAAAAAGGAGTTGAGAGGCTTTTAATCCCATCAGATGCTCCACAGAGAGTGGCGTCCCATCCAGCCTCCTGGTGCCATTCTCTGAATCCAAAGCCCTGAAACTAAGATCTGGCCTGAAACAACCAGCCTTTGATAGAGAGAGAGAGAGAGAGAGAGAGAGAGAGAGGAACTCTGAAGCTCTGTTGCATGTGTCTATAAGGTATTTCAGGGGTTGCTTGCGGTGGATGTCCTGAAATGAGGCTTCACATCTGTGACTTGTTGCTTTACCGTTTTCAAGTGTGCTGACAGTAATAACCTGATGCGTCCTACACGTCACTGGCCTGTTTCCAAATGCAACACTAACTGGACTCTGCCTGCAGCCAAATAATGACACTCTGTGTCTCTAAATCCAATACGCTGAGGAAGGTTGAATGTACACAAAGCAGCTTATACTGGATCCTAAGCTCAACTTTTTATACCTGGGCTAATAAATGTTTGCCTATATTTTTTTGTATTTAGTAAACTATTTTTATTGTTATTGCTGTGTTCAGAATTGACAGTGACAGGAAAAAAAATGGTTTCTAGCTAATGCTGTGCAGAATATAAAATGCCGAAGATGTAGTTTTACATGAACTGAAAAAAGTGAACAGCATGCTGAATGTATTCTGTATAAATAGAGTGAGATAAAAACAAAACAAAAAAATCTAGCAAACCAACAAGTATGTACATATGACAATGATGTCAATTGAGGCTAAACACAAGGAAAATATACCCAGCTCTACCCTCTAGTGGACACAAAATAGATTTTTTTTAACAGGAATGGTTCATTAAAGCCTCAGAATTTAACATTTTTACTGTCAATTTTCTCTTACATTACTCTTTAAAAATTAACTACCCATGTAGGTACATCTGTCTGTCTATTTAATTTCATTTCATTTTATTAGTGATTTATTTATTGGTTTTCTTGATCCGATTGTCCTTATACATGTTGGCATAAAAATATAAATGTAAACTTTACACTTTACTACTAATATAGTTAAAATCTCCATCAGCATTAATCAATAAATTGTAATCTAATTTCACTGTTAAAAATAATTGTAAACTAATTTTTAACATAATTATATAATATAATATAACATAATATAATATAAACCACTTTATTAGGTACACCTGTCTAACAAATTTCTGATCAACTAATCACATGGCAGCAAATCATTTAGGCATGTAGACATGGTCAAGACAATCTGCTGCAGTTCAAACCCAGCATCAGAAATGGGATTAAAAGTGACTTTGAACGTGGCATGGTTGTTGGTGCCAGACAGGCCGCTCTGAGTATTTCAGAAACTGCTGATCTACTGGGAGTTTCACGCACAACCATCTCTAGGGTTTACAGAGAAGGCTGTAAAAAGAGAAAATATCCAGTTAGCGGAAGTTCTGTGGTTGAAAATGCCTTGTTGATGCTAAAGGTCAAAGGAGAATGACCAGACTGGTAAGAGCTGATAGAAAGGCAACAGCAACTCAAATAACCACTGGTTACAACCGAGGTATGCAGAAGAGCATCTCTGAACACACAACACATCCAACCTTTATGCGGATGGGCTACAGCAGCAGAAGATCACACCAGGTGCCACTTCTGTCAGCCAAGAACAGAAAACTGAGGTTACAATTCACACAGGCTCACCAAAATTGGACAATAGAAGATTGGAAAAATGTTGCCTGGTCTGATGATTTCTGCTGCAAAGATGGTAGGGTCAGAATTTGGCATCAACAATATGAAAACATGGATCCATCTTGACTTATATGTATCAACAGTTCAGGCTGCTGGTGGTGGTGTAATAGTGTGGGGGTTATTTTTTGGCACACTTTGGGCCTATTTTTACCAACTGAGCATTGTGTCAATGCCACAGCCTACCTGAGTATTGTTGTGACCATGTTCATCCCTTTATGACTACAATGTACCATCTTCTGATGGCTACTTCCAGCAGGATACTGCGCCATGTCATAAAGCACGAATCATCTCAGACTAGTTTTTCGAACGTGAGTTCACAGTACTCAAATGACCTCCACAGTCACCGGAACTCAATCCAATAGAGCTACTTCGGGATGTGGTGGAATGGAAGATTTGCATCATGGATGTACAGCCGACAAATCTGCAGCAACCGCATGATTTTATTAAGTATGGGCAAGTATAATATTCTGGTGGTATGATAACCTTGGATGAAAGTATCACAGTATTATGATTACTGCTCTAAAATATATTCTTTTAAACTGTCTGGGTAAAAACTAAAACGTTTTTCTTCTTTAAACACAATATATTTATTTTAAAAATATTTTGGAGCAACAAATGTCAGGCTAAATACTTCAAATGAATCATTGGCTTCTGCTGTCTTCATTTGTTTCAAAAACACAGATTTCATTACAATTTAAAATGGCATCTTTGGATATTTTTTTCTGCTGGAGATACTGTTGTCCTAAACAACGGCAAAAAAATGTGAGTAAAAAAATATTACACATACCTTAGGAACAGTATTATAGAAAATTTTGGTGGTTTGAAAACCTTGACTTATCCAAACCGCGGTATACCTTGAAAACGGTTATCGTCCCATGCCTAGATACTATCATGTCAATATAGACCAACATCTCTGAGGAATATTTCCAGTACCTTGTTGAATCTATGCCACGAAGGATTAAGACATTCTGAAGGCAAAAGCGGTCCAACCTAGTACAAGTAAGGTGTACCTAATAAATCAGGGACTAAGATGAAGGAAAATGAACAAGTGAATTAATGAATGAATACCGGAAATAAGCTACAGCATCCAATAACCCTAAATAAGTTACATAAACAGTCTGGCATATTACTACAATACAATTATAAGGAAATAATAAATAAAAAACTAAAAATCTAAAGTACTGTTTTCTTTATTTGTTTATTGGTTATGGAAGACAATGGAAGACGAGGACCGATTCAGCTCAGGTTGTTGATAATGGCCAAAAACTCCTGAGAGGCCGATCAGCACATGACACAAAATACTCTAGAAGAATGGCAGGAGTCTTACCTGATATGCAACTCTGAACAGTTATTAAAGCAGAGAAAGCAGAATCATAGACACTGAATATTGTTTGTTAGAATAAACAATGTGTGTACAGGGGAAGTCATAAAGTATTTCTTCTCTAAAATACCCACAGAAAAGATAGTGTTACTTCACCGAACTCTCATGCTTCAGTGAAACAAAATCAGCTAAATTCTGAGGGATTCGTAGATCAAAATATTTACCACGATGCAATGCTTTAATCTCCATCTTCTTCAGTTAATAACCTGAAAATCTCCTGCAGGAACATTTAACCACTAAGTGAAGCAAACAGATCTGCTGTTATTCTAACCCTCTAACATTGAGATGAAAACACTTTAAAGTTCCTGACACTAAATGTTAAATAGAGTCTGATTTGCTTCATCTCTCGCGGACAGTATTCTGACAGAGATATGGGTTGTTTAATCGTTCCTGTTCCTCCACCATCCTGCCATAATTCTCCAACAGCCTGTTTCTTCTCCCAAATCCTTGAAAGATCTTTTCAGCTTTAAATGTCACATTTGACCTGTGAGGATTTCCACAGCTCATATAGTGCCAAGAGAGCTGCTTCGGTGAATGTGAGTCATAATTTGCTTTTTTATGTGTCCAGTAAATGTGATGTGAAATTCTTTATTGTGCATGCAGCTCACACAAATTCCAAAATGAATGTCTAATAATTATAAAAATGTAAATGATGACAATGGGCGACGCAGTGGCGCAGTAGGTAGTGCTGTTGCCTCACAGCAAGAAGGTCGCTGGGTCGCAGGTTCGAGCCTCGGCTGGGTCAGTTAGCGTTTCTGTGTGGAGATTGCATGTTCTCCCTGTGTTTGCATGGGCTTCCTCCGGTTTCCCCAATGACTGTAAAAAATATGGACGACGCGACAGCCCTTTTTCCCATTGAACGCCTTGAGGGCAAAACGCCTGCTTGACGGGCACAAACTGTCGCAAAAGACTGCTGAAATTGGAGCCAGACATGCGCAGAAGGATTGTCTGATGGAGCCAGAGGAGGAGCCGCGAAAATGAGCAGAGTCGAGCTTCCAATCAAACGCTTTATGTAAAATCAACTACGCCCCCCGAACTTCTCAGCATGCGTTTGCTGTCATATCAACACAAATGGATGTAATAACGTTAACAAATATGAGGGTTTTATATATTCAATCGCGCCAGCTCCAGGCCGCAGCGCATAACTTACTCGCGGCGTCGCGGGCTGATTCCGGCTCGCATGCGGCAGCCCCGGCTCGCTCGGCCGCCGCATCTGGCTCGATTGACTCGGGCTGGAATTGGGTAGTGAGTCCAGGCATCCGGAGTAGGTCCAGCAGAGGTAACGTTAGTCAGTCTGAGCTCTAAGAGATAAGTCTCCGGCAGGCGAGAATCTAGCCGGAACTGTGTTTTGCTATCTGGGTGGCTAGGCGTGTATCAGCAAACTAATAAAGCCCGAAAAAAGCCCTGAACTTAGCGAATAAACAGTGTTCCACCAGGATCATGTATGTCAGAAACTATAGTTTACTGCTGAACTCATTTTGTCATGGTAAAATAACACAGAAATCGAATAATAACACTTCAGTCTACTTCAGTCTCCTGCCGAAGCTCAGACGCCGCGCTTTGAGAAACTGTCAATCACAGCTGTCAATCACGATGACACGCCCAGCATTAAATTACTGCTAAAAACAAACTGTTTACAAAAATGAAGATCTGCACCTATTTCAGCACAATAACCAGTGCCTTAATCAACCAGAACCATCTTTCGGGACATTTTATTGCAAGTGTAATATTTTTTTTTATTTGGGCTCAAGTCTCCTTCATTAACACGGAGGAGGCGGGCTTTATGACTTGTACTGCAGCCAGCCCCCAGGGAGCGATCTAACGGCCGAAACCTTCACTCAAACGTAGGCTTGCGGCACACTTGGGTTTCCCCCACAGACCAAAGACACGCGGTATAGGCGAACTGGGTAGACTAAATTGTCCATAGTGTATGAGTGTGTGTGTGTGAACGTTTCCCAGAGATGAGTTGCGGCTGGAAGGGCATCCGCTGTGTAAAAATGTGCTGGATAATTAGCGGTTCATTCGGCGGTGGTGACCCCGGATTAATAAAGGGACTAAGCCGACAAGAAAATGAGTGAATGATTGAATAATGATGACAGTAATACTAACAATGAATTATATTTCTCATTATCATGCTGCCTTGAATGTGCTTGAATGCAATTTATCTGCAATAAAATATATGCATGTCAATTTAATAAACAAAGAATATTTTTGCTACAAAACATAAACATAAGGTTATAATAAATTATTCAATGCAATGCTGAAAGCTGCAAAGCAGCCATCAGTAACTAAAGAGAAAAATAATATGCATCTCAAGAAAGAACAAATAAAAAAAGGAATGAAAACTTTCACTTCTGCCACTCATTGAACGTTTTGGTTAAGGTTTGCGCCAATTTACATTTTTCTGTGTTTGGTGGAAAAACGTATTGAGATTCGGGCCATTATAGAGCTGATCCACTCCTAGTCTTTCAGCACTCTATCCGAAAACACTATCTCAGCTGACGGATCAACATTCATTCACATTATCGCTTTTATCGGCGACATAATTTGTAACTTTAGGTGGGTTTGCAAACCTGTGTACTTTTCATTGTGTCTTTCTTAAACTTTAGCTGTTTGCATTTCCCGCTGTCACAAAAGCTCCCTTTCATCTGACAGCCTTGAGTGATTGACAGCTAATATAACCCAAAATAGAGGCAGAGAAGACTGATTCAGCACGTTTTTAGAAAAAAAATCTAAACAGGTCGCACTACAACCATTACATGCAGTCGCACAAATGCTCCCAAAATAGGAAGAGGTCTTATCTATGCTCCCAAAAGAGGTCGCATAGATAATATAAAGCTTGTTGTTCTAAATTACATTAGACGTGATAACCGTAAAAACATGATTATTCTTCAGACTATATCGTACAGCCAAAATCTATAATGTTGCATCACTAATTGGTATGGTGTTCAAAACATAACATATGAATGTGTCTGAATGTAGAAGAAGCTTACTTCAGCAATACACTGCTTTTGTAGTGCGAAATACAACATTTTGAATGTTTGTAAACAAAAAAAAAAGTCAACTGGACAATGCAATTGTTTTAAAATACAATATATTAACATTATAATGTAGAAAAAGCCAACGTAGGTCTCTTTATGAGCACAAATACATCATATGGGCTCTGATATGTAGTTGTGTCATCACTCATATAGCAAGTCATATCTCTCCGGCCCTTCATTTGAGATGCTTTTCATGAACTGGCCCCTATGCCAAACTAATTGAATAGTTCTGGTGTAGACACATGAATACAGGAATCATTCATCTGTCTATAGTTATTTTAGACTTTTACTATGGGAAATAAAGGGCACCTATGATGAAAAATCAACTTTTGGAAGTTGTTTAAGATACAGTTTTCCCCACCCACTGATACTGACTGACAGGCATGTATTACCATGTCTCTTTATTAAAAGGTACAGTAGGTGACCAGCCGAAATGCCATCCGTTAGCATAATAGCTTTGAAAACACAGTCCCTCTCCTTCTGTCCAAAGCCACGCCTCCAGAAACATGAATGCATACTGTAAAGATAACAGTGGACAATCCACTAGATCATGTCATTCGCAATTTAGAAAACTTTATAGTTAGGGCTGCACGATTAATCGAAAAAAGATCACGATCTCGATTAGAATCTCGATCTCGATTCCTATACACAATCTTAATTATGCTTTTTCTACAATTCAGCAAATTATATTTTCAAGGTTAGGAGAGAAGCAAAGCAGTCGCACAAGTCTTCACAGCAACATTGACAACTTCAAATGACGTTAAAAGTATCATACTGTATTTATAAGGGATAATTCACCCAGAAATGTCATGAGTGTCTTCATATAATGATATATTCGCGGCCGCAAAATCACACGTGAGCTGACGCACTGTTTGTTTCTGTTTGTTACTTTAGTGAACACAACCAGCATAGGCTGTGAATAACAGGTAATGAAGTTGTAAATAACGTTCAGTTTGTTGCACAGAGTAATCGTTTGAGGGCTGTGCGGAAGATCTGATTTGCATGTATGTTTTTTTTTCTCACAGTGAAAGCAGCCATGAGCCGCACTCAGAAGTAAAAGTGGAACCTGTGCGCACATCATTTAAACGATCATATTGCATTTTAGAGCTATGATTACGACAAGCATTTGATGTTTTTTTTTCTTTCATAGCGAAAACAGTGAGATTAACAAGTGTTGTGCATAAAAATAAATTATATAAATTATTTACTGTGTCAGTAGGGTTGTAACAATATACCGGTATGACGGTCTACCACGATTTGAAAGTGCACGATTATCATACCATGAACAATTGCATATCAACGGTTTTAACCCTTAAAGACCGAGACAGCCGCCCGCAGCTAAAAATAAGTATTGCTCTTAAATGTTTAATAACTTTTGATCCACTGATCCGATTCATACAATTCAAAGATTGGCATAAAGAAGAGAATCTCAGCTTTCCAGTGCTGTATCACACAACATTCGCGGAATTTCAGAGGCTCCGGAATCAGTGCGGTTACGTCATCAAAATTTGACAATGCTGATTTGACAAAGAAACGCTCGTCACTGTGTCTCCGGACAAACCAGACATGATACATTGATGCATTGTCCCTCCTTCATGCCCAGATTGGTTCAAACTCGCTATATCACAACCAATAAGCATAGGTTTCGCTTTTGTTTATGGACCAACAGTGAGCTTTTTGAACAACACGTAATGAGAGATAGGCATACAATTATGCGCGGCTAAATAAAACGCAAAAAAAAAAGTTTTGCATGAAATAATTCTCATACTAAGTACTTTTGCATGCACAGCAGCACAGAAACATGACAAAACAGTGACACAGCAAAGACGAACTGCTGCTCTTGCTGTTTTCAAAAGACGCAAATGAAGGTGCAGCTGTCCAAATCCATATCCACAGACAACCATATCCATGCTGGCACATAAAACCTAAGGATGGTCCATATTGAATATAGTTTCGTTATGTAACTATTTATAGTATAGTAAATATTTATATCTATTTTTTTACTGAGGATTTGCACCATGTTTATTTGGACTTTATTTGGACACATTATTTATTATTTTCTTATTTTTTTATTTGTTCATTGTAAGTGGTGTTGTTTATAGTAACTGAAAATATATTATTTGGAAAAAGTCAAATTTGCTTCACTGTTCTATTATTTTGTAACATTTGTAACATACCGTATACCGCGAAACCGTCAAACCGTGGTATTGTTTTAGACGATTATCATACCGTAAAAAATTCATACCGTTACAACCCTATGTGTCAGTATAACTACTCTAGCCTACAATGTTAAATATAATGCAAGAAGGAAAAAATGTCTCATTTTACCAGTGAAAACAAATGATCTAATAATGCTGTCAATGACAAATAAAAAGCACATGTCTTAAACATAATAAGTCAACTTTATAATTATGAATAGTTATATTCTGATGTCATCATTTTACTGTGAATTAACAAACAGGACATGTTGAAAGTCTGTTCAAGAGCACCATAATGACTATACAAAATTTAGCACTTCAAGCAACAATAGACCTACATATAGGTCTAATACTATTATTGTTGTTTTACTATATGTTTGAGAATGAACAATAATAATAGGCTAATTAAATTAACCTTGATTTTACATTTACAGAATCACGAGAAAATCGTGATCTTGATTAAGCAAAGAAAATTGTGATTTACATTTTTGCCAGAATCGTGCAGTCCTATTTATAGTACTTTATAATATTACAATTCCAAATGAATCTGTTATATCTAGCACATTTTTAGTTGTGTAGCAATATTTCATGCATGCAAGGATCGCAGGTCTCACTCTCTCACACGCTTTGAAATATCTAAAACAAAATTTTTAATCAAGATAAATACTAGACACATGAAATAGCATAAGAAATTATGTCTTGTTTTCTGAAAACCAGCTAAATTAATTGCCAATGTGGTAAGATGAATAATCGTAATGAGATATAATTTGGAACAGAAGTTTTAAATATCACTTAATTTTCTCATGCCATTTTTCTTGCCTATAAATGACAACAAACTGAAAAATGAATGATTCAAAAAAGGCAAGTGAATAAAAGCGTGTCTTTAGTCTTGCAATGCAAAGTAACTATTAGGGATATCCCGATCCGATATTAATATCGGAAATTAGTCCGATATAAGTCCAAAAACCTATATTGGACTGCGTTAAAAAAATCTCCCGTATTAAGCAGTCCGATACTCTCTAAACTCCGTTACAGCTATTCTATCCAGCAGCGTCCAGAGCCAGCATGCAAAGCTCACGTGATCACAACACTGCTTGCTAGCAAAGTCTCTAAGATTTAACATGCTCTTCACACTAAGTTATGGTGTATTACGATAGAAATCTATTGTGACGCTAGCAACAACGGCACTTCTCTAACGTTACTGGTTTATTTACTTTTTTTTTTTGCATAAGGCTGCTAGGCAACATAAGGCACAGAATGGCGACATAGCACACATCGTGCGAGCCTCAATTCGGTCATGGCATATCGTGGTTCATCCAGTGTGATACCCAATTCATCACCAGCGCTTCCCACACATAAGACTTTACCTCAGCGGTCCGGTTCTGTGTGTGTGAGAAAAGTCTCCGCCACAGACTCCGCTGCAGCAGACCCACAGAGACGCGCTGGACACCTGCTCTGACTTTAGCTTTGAGAAGAACGCAAAGACACGCGGGAAAAAAGCCTACAATACATTATCTTTTTCCTGGACATGTCCTCTATTTGGGACTTAAAAATTGCATTCAGCCAAGATTTAAATCGCCGAACATGTCCCGGATTCTGCTTTCTTTAGCTGTGTTTCTTCAATATTTTATACGCAAACTTTCAATCTCAATCTCTCAGCAGCACCAAGATTAGAGAGGGAGCACATTTGACCTGTCAGTCGTGCACATGGATAATAGGAGTGAAATAGTGAATTTATTATTCTTTATTTCATTTTTTTACTTGAACACTCTGAAAGGAACAGTGTCATGTAAAATGCTAAACATTTTTGTTGTTCTGTCTGTTAAATAAGAATAAGAAATCATTCTGTTGCTGAGGGCCATTACAGTTTAAAAGAAAGAATGGTATTACTTTTGGGGCAGAAGGAAAATTAATTAGAGACATTACCATGTTTAACTCTTCTTTAAAAAGCCCAGAAAGATAAAGTGCTCTGATAAACAGTGTCAAAGTGTCAGCTTTGCACATCAGTTTGCAGTTCTCTTTATTTATATTGTCTAATTTTCCCATGTGGGATGTAGGGTGGAATCTGTGCAAATATGCAAATATAATGAATTTTGATAAATAAAATTATTCTTAAAAGTCACATTATTTCAAGTGCTGTGGGGAAAAGGTTTGTTTCAATCTAGCCTCTGCAAGTATTCTAATGTTAAATATAATATGTACAATATATATTATTATAAAATTAATAATGTTTGGGAACATTGATACAGCCATAATCTTCTTATGATACAAACACAGATGAAATAGCTCTGATCATGTAAATGTTTGTACTAACCGTACTGCACATTTTTATCAACTTAACAATAAATTATTTCTGCTGCCCAGTGTGAAAGCTATTTTTCAGCTCAACTGGATCAAAAGTTTATCCAAAAGCTGTGTGTGAAATTGAAATTTTGGACACTGAACCTTTAGCAGTTGTTCAATTAACAATATTTTTTTCTTATGTTCCTGCTCTCAGCTGTTTCTACCATTTGCTAATGGTAAAAAATGAACAACTGAAGTGACCTTTAATTAGCATTTTGCACTTTAAACATGTATTTTTGTTTATTCAATTAAGATATTTTTCAGGGTCTTAATATTTATTCTTTAATTCATTTTATATATTCTGATGTAAATGGTTCACATTTATGCAACCAATAGTTAATAAACTGGTTGTTTTTTTCATACTTAGTGTTGCTGACTTTGATCTAGCCGTTCATACATTCGACTCAACAAAATAGGTAAAAAAATAAAGTATTCATAATTTGTTCTGATATCGGATTTATATAGGTATCGTATCGGACTGATGGCTGCAATATCGGTATCGTATTCGAAGTTAAAATGTTGTATCGAGACATCCCTAGTAACTATACAACCGTTGCCTTATTTCTGCTATTGACCATTTCACTGGTGAGTTTAAAAGATTCTATTTGGCCTCAGGAGTGAGTTTTGTTAGGCGATCATTATATTAGAATGCTCACCTTTAATTTTTCTTAGGCTACGCGTCATGTTTGTCACGTGACACACCGCAGCCACAATATCGCTATAATACAGATGTATCCCTTTTGTTATGCTTTTCCATTTTAATACAAAATATATTCAACAGTTACTCTCAAAATGCATGCAAGCAAGTGGCTGGACAGCTGGGAGAAGAATAGATTGAACTTTATGGTTACTTTCACTACGTGTATCTGATATGAATAATACAGTACACATCGGCAAACTATATTTGAATCATTGTTAGACTTTCATAGACTTTCTTGTTGTTTTACAAACTCTAAAATGTTTTTTTTTACTAGTCCTTATGTGTATTTATATGTCTAAAACATAAAATTAGCATTGGGTGGTTAAAAACACTGCATAATTGTGATAATACGACACGTCTTTCTCTGGCTCAGCGCCAGTCAATGCGACAAAGCTCAGTCAAAGCTCACAAGTAAACACCCGCACCAGGGACATTACATCCCTCACTTCAAAACAGAACCCTGCTGTTGAACTCCCTTCCTTCTCATCAAAGACAGCAACATGTTTGCGTTTCAGGTGCTTGATAATTGCTGTGGTGCTCCTGTCATCACTTTTGCATATTTGGCTGTTAACACACTTTTTTGTGTAATTAGTGAGAAATGGTCCCACACCTTAGATGACTAGGGTCGCACAGATTTCTCCGTCTTCGCCATGTATCTTTCCTCTAACCTTACCACCGCTCTTTTTATTTTTTGTCCTGTATGTAAGGAGAGGCAAAGTGCAATCACTCTGCTCTGCATTCGTGTTGCGCTACATGACAAATAGATTATGAAATTCGTTGCCATTGCTTTTAGTAATCGATTTTTATCGATTTAATTAATATATTGTTGCAGCCCTAGTTTCAGTTGAAATTTCAACCACCACAACAAAAAAGACAATCACCTACAGCACCTTTAATGTGCATAATCATGTCTAAAAGTAAAGATTTGCAAAGAAGATTTGCAAAGCACAGTTGTAGTTCAACTGTGCTTCAAGCAGCAAGTGCTACACTTTGTGTTTTTATAGCATTAACTACTATAATCCGCTAAAAATGCTACAGCTGCATAGTACACAACTATAAACAAAGATGCTTTAATCACACAAAATGATTCCTGAATGCTGCATCTCACATAATTAGACACAAAGATGCATACTGTGTGAATGGTACATTAGGGTGTATTCACACCTGTCTTGTTTGGTTTGACTGAATCAAACTCAAGTTTGTTTCCACTTATGGTGCAGATCTTCTGGGCTGGGAATACAACAAACATACTCTAATGCACAATACACAACTTGACAGAGGTGGTCTCAGGCCGCTTACAAACAAATGTAGCCACTGTCTTGCTTGGTTTGGAACTAGTGGAGCTGTGCATCAATGGATTTGCTTTTCAGTGTTAAGACTTTCAGCAGTTAAATTTAAACCACACTGAACTGAACTAAACTGAACTGAAAAACTGGACTGACAGTTTCAATTTAATAGGACTTCTATGTTAAGCTGCTTTGACACAATCTACATTGTAAAAGCGCTATAGAAATAAACATGAATTGAATAAACCCATATTGGATGTTCTGCCAGTAGTTGGTGCTTGCATACAGGTCAAAAAGATGGAAAAGTTAGCAAGAGAGGGGCATAAAGATTTTGATTTGAGCACATACAGACCCATACTGAATTATGACCTGCAAATTATTTGTATAATATGAACACATCTAAACAATAAACAGAATACGAACTGTAAATTTGCAGAATCACTCCAGTGAAACTAAACAGAACGCTTATTTTTTGCTTCTGGATGTACAGTATTGTACGTTGAGTTGTTTTTTTAAAAGGACGTCACAGAGTCGTCACAGAGGTGTCCGAAGATATTTTTTGTGCTCATAATCTACTATGACGAATGACAGGTTTAGTCTTTCCACTTCCATCAGCTGATATGAACATGGTGACCTGTGTTTAAACATTTCAACTGAAACCGTTCTCTGCAGATTTATTCTCTGATAAACAAGTTCTGAGTTGACTGGTTACCTCTTGGCAAAAACACTTGAAAACTGTAATCGGTTGATAAATATTTGAAGTAATGTCTATTTCACGGTTTTCAAGTGTAACACCTCCTCTGAGCTCTGCTGACGATTTCTCAACATTTATTGCGTGTGCGTGTATGGCCGGGGATGTTTACAGTGTTGTCAGGCCTTGACTTCCTCAAATCTTGGAGGTTTAACAGACACAGAAACAGCTCAAAACAGAGGCTGTAACATGTCAAAGCCACAGGCATTAGAGATATATTTTGGCAATGACTTCCAAAAGGGCTGGATTTAGACTTGTTTCATTAATGTCAATTAAAAAAAAGAGGCAATTAATGAATCATTCAACTTACTTTCAGAAGTTTGAGAATAAAAAACATTGAAGATAAAAAAAAAAATACAGAAGATATCTTTTTGTGGCATTCACATTTTACTAAAATAAATTTAATTACCACTTTACCACCAAATCAGAGAATATTGTATAAAAACTGATTTGAAGGATCAAATTATTGACAAATATATAATAAATATATTCAAAAACAAATGTTGTTTTATATAGGAATATTTTTTTAAATACAACATGAATTAGATTTAGATTTTTGATCTAACAAAAGCAGCCCTGTTGAGCATATAAAACTTAACTAAACATTAAACAGTCTTACCAAGCCCAAACTTTGACCAGTAATTAAAAAATAAAAAAATTGAGAGAAAAAAGGAGGGAATAAACCGACAAGCCAGAAAGGCTTCAAATTGCAGAAGTTACAAACCACAATGACAATCTAACAAGTATTGTCTGAAAGTGGCTGACTTGCATACAAAAGCAAACATGTTATAAACAGGATCCCTCAATCCACACCAATGCACTGTGTAAATTTAAATACATGCAAACACCCAAAAGAATCCCAAAAGAAGCTTGTCTCTCAGGTAGTAAAGAGCTCATTTATACTGAATTATAACCATGTTGGACTTTGTCGGGCATAAGACACAAAACCAATATAACTACGTGCAAAAAAGCAGTTCATCTGATCACTGCTGAGATAGGCTGACAATAAATACCTCAGGTCAAGACTTGCTCGCAAACAAAGACATCTTTTAAAGCTTCCACACAGCAGACAAACCACCTCCTTGATTATAGTGATTATAATAGTAGCTAGAAGTGTTAGCATCAATACAAACTTCGGACAAGGGGGATGAATGTCTCAAGCAGCCACAAAATTTGCCTTGTGATGTGTCGTTACGTAGAAGCCTGTGCCACAAGACTCCTGTGAAGTCAAGTGTGTGTGTGTGTGTGTTTTGGAAGACAAGCCTCCCGGTAAGAAGCAAATAACAAACAATTCAGAAGGATTCAGATCCTACCTGGGAGTGTGAGCCAAAGTGAAGCGTCTCTGCAAAGCAATGCTGCGGTTCATCATCAGCCTCCGGAAGAGTAGGGGAGAGTTGCGAGGCGAACTGCGCGGAGACATTTTGGGGGAGCCGGTGGGAGAGTTTCCCTTGAGTTTGAGATGTGAGGGCCTCGGAGGTCTCTCTTCTTCTGCACTCTCACTCATCGCAACAGAGCTTCACTGTCTTCCCAATTGGTAGAAAGAGCTCACTCACACAAAAACCACAGTCCACATCCCTCACCCTCGACTAGAGCTGAGAAATCCAGCCTTGCTTCAGAGATCACACGCACTTTAATGGAGCCAGCCATCATAGCACTGGAACATCTCTCGTTTTGTTTACATAACTTGGAAGACTTCCCTCCAACAGACTAAATATGGCAGTGTGATTTACAATGAGAGGACTTCATGATAGAGCTCTGTAATGTGGCCCCACCTCCGCATTAAGACTATTTAGTGTGCGAGGGCCAGTGTTTACTGGTCTATAATGACTTCCTGTTCAAGTCCCTTGGCGAGCTAGAAAGCTAACGCACCAGAAAGCCGTTCGGCGCATTCAGATTTCCTCCAAGAAATGCGTATGCCTTTCACATGCTCTAGGTTTACCAGGAGAAGTCACATGAAAGTGCTGACTATAAAAAGCAAAGTCAGATAAAGTCAGACAGAGAGCATGGCTCATGTCACGATGCCCCTCTATCACGGGCCCCATGGGCTTTGATTATCAGAGGGGAAAAGGTTCTCTGTGATCCTTTGACTGCCGGATGAGTTGTGTACGCAAAAACAATACGCAATACAGTGGCCCCTGACAAAAGGTTTTGGATACTTGATTACAATGACACCAAATTGCCTTTTTAAAAGTATCTTTTATAAAGCTTGCTTGTTTTTTAGCAAACATTTTACAACAAGGCTGTTTTAGTTCATATTAATTATTGCATTTACTAACCTGAACAAATAATGTACAATACATTACAGCATTATTTACCTTTGTTAGTGTTAATGGAACTAAAGTTGCTCATTTTTACTCACTTCATTAACTAATGTCAACAAGCAAGAATTTGGATTTTAAAATAATGCATAAGTAAATGCTCAACTATGATTAATAACTTCTGTACAAGTGTTGTTCCTTATTAGCTCATGTTAATAAGTACATTTACTTAAAGTGGGAATTTTTTATTACGAAACAATTTACACTATCACATTTTGGGGTTTTAAATAAACTGATCAAAATTGACAGACATTAATTATTTAAAAAATATTTACTGTTCTTTTTAGTTTAACTCTTTAAAACGGCAATTCTCAATCAGAAAGTCATTACAAGTGAGAAAAAGAAAAACCATAATACATTAATTTCACAATATTGAAGAAAAAATATTGGGTGGTAATTAAACACATTCCTTACTCTCTGAACCATATTCAGAGAAAAATAAAAAAGTAAACAACAAAAAACTTTTTCCTTAAAATAAAATAAATAAATAACAATAAAAATTAACAAATGTCACCCAAGTAAGCCGTTAATGTTAAATGTTAGATACCTGCAGTTTGGCAGTATTTCCGACCGAACGAGAAAGGAGACGTGTAAATACGAACTAGAAGTCTGCATTCCCGCTGCTGTACCGTGGGAGCCACGGGACCCGACCAGATATCTTGCGGTGCGGGAATAAATTTCCGAATAAATCACGGGAGCGGTCGGTAACTCTGGTGTAATTTGAAAGGGAGCGGGCGCGCGGTCTAACAATATTGCTCCAGAGCGAGCATGCGTGCATCCACGTGGATGCCGTTTATGTGTGTTTGTGAATGAGAGAGAGCGTCCTGCGCAGAGCATGGTGCTGTGCATCGCTTGGTGCTGTCTCTCTCTGTGTGTGTGTGTGTGGGAATGAGAGAGAGCGTCCTGCGCAGAGCATGGTGCTATCTGTGTGTGTGTGTGTGTGTGTGTGTGCGTGAATGAGAGAGAGCATCCTGTGCAGATCTCTGATACGAACAAGACAAACAGGTGATAGCGAACCTAAGGTTGCATATAAGGTATTCAGTTTCTGAATGGTTTAGGCACAAGCCAACAGTTTGGTGATGCTGTCTGAGGCTCACGTCATAATTTTTTTTTTTTTAGCACGGTAATACCAGATACCGAGGAAAAATAGGGAGGAGGTTTGATGGTATCAAAATTTGAATACCGCCCAAGCCTAGTCAGTACTGACGCCAAATCTAGAGCTAATCCTACAAAATAACTTACAATAACGGTCCAAAAACTAGTACACAAAAATGTATGTTATAAAAAAATATTAAAAACAAATTTTAAAAAGAGGAAAAATCAAGAGAAGCAAAATAAATTGAAAATTTAGTTGAAATTTTATAGGTTGTAATTTTTGTTTGCAATATTTTGCTTGAATTTAATTGTATTGTCTTTCAGTTTCTAAATATGTTTGGTGACTAATTTAATATTTAATAAATATATCTGTTTATTAAATCTGTGTTGTTTAAATGCACTAAAATATATTGCCTATATTCACTGAGAAATTGATAAAAATACTCATTTTTAAAATGGGGTGCACTCAATTATGTTCAGCACTGTATCTAATTTTCTCTATTTGAATAAACTGCATCCAATGAAAGTAGTTGGGCGGAGAATGGTTTCTCATTTTAATAGTATATTTCTTTTAGCAATTATTAAGTAAAAGGTTAAAACACTTGGCTGCAAGGATGACAGCTTACTGTTCTTTTTAACTTTCTGCTCATTAGAAGAAAAAAAAAATCACAAAATATATATAAATAAATAATACAAAAATACCCAAATACATATTAGGCAGCGCAGCATTCAATTAAGTTCTATCAATATATCTATCCAGTTATTTTCTGTCTTACTTCAATACAATTTTAAGTATGCACTTTAATATAACATGCATTTGTTTTATCAATGTATTGAATCTGAGTTTTATTTAATAATGTTTGTATGTTATTATATCATTATTATATCATATTATTGTCATTTTATATCATCCTAAATTATTACTTGAATATAACTTTTTATTTCTTTGTTTCCTTTAAATCATCTATTTTAATATAATTTCTGGTTTATGTAATATTTGTTTTCTATTTTATTCATTATTTATTTATTATTTTACATGGGGTTTCTCTTGAAACCACAGTGATTTGATGACCCCTGGATTTTGTTGCAAAGACTACAAGAATAATGCTTTAGTAAAGAGATGCTAGTTGTGAGAAAGGCTCTTAGGGTCAACCCTCTGTATATGTCTAAAACAAATCGAGTTTCAATAAAATGTGTGTGTGTGTGTGTATATATACATATATATATATATAGTTTTGTTTTAGGACAAATTCTATATTTTGCTGCTCAATATATTTGAATTATATTGCAAATTAAAAAACGAACGATAACCAGGTGGATTAAGAATATGCTGATTTTATGATACCAACTGACATAAAGGTTATGTGAAAAGTAATTTTGGTAAATCATTAAAAAGATTCATAATGCATAACTATCCATTTGCTGACTCTGTTTATGACTTTTTCTTCTGACTTTTCATCCCTGCTAAAAAAAAAAAAAGGAAACCATTATAAAATGTGTAATGATTTCATAGTATATGGTTATGGGAATTGTATTGGTTTAAATTGAAATGATAATGGCCCCTCTGGATAACTACTGGTAATATGTTGCCTTCCGTTGATGGGATGTTAAATTCACTTCTGATGTAATACAGTATGGGCCAGAACACACAAGAAAACATTCAAATGTAGTGGTTTTAATGATTCAAAATGGTGGTTTGTAGTGTTTTTAATAGTATTTGTAGCGGAAACCATTAGTACTTTTGTGATGGTTTCAATTGATTTTTTTCTGCAGGGTTGTCCAAGGTTTTAGTTATTTATTTATTTTCTGTTCTGACCAATAGCGCCCTCTGGTGTCTCTATAGCTAAAATTGCTATAGTTATCACATTTATGTATATACAGTTGAAGTCATGATTGGCCCCCCTTAATTATTACCCCCGCAGTTTATTTTTTTCCCCTAATTTCTGTTTAATGGAGAGAAGATTCTTTCAACACATTTGTAATCATAATAGTTCTTATAACTCATGTCTAATAACTGATTAATTTTGCCATGATGATAGTAAATAATGTTTGACTAGATATTTTTCAAGACACTTCTATACAGCTTAAAGTGACATTTAAAGGCTTAACTAGGTTAATTAGGTTAACTAGGCAGGTTGGGGTAATTATTAGGCAGGTTTGTTCTGTAGACTATTGAAAAAAGTATTGTTTAAGAGGGCTAAATGTTGACCTTAAAATGGCTTTTAAAAAACTGCTTTTATTTTAGCCTACATAAAACAAATAAGACTTCCTCCAGAAGAAAAAAAATATTATCAGGCATACTGTGAAAATGTCCTAGCCTTGTTAAACATCATTTGGAAAATATTTTAAAAAATAAAATTCAAAGGGGAGCTAAATAATGACTTTAACTGTGTGTGTGTGTGTGTGTGTGTGTGTATATATATATATATCCAGCCAAGTTTATGCTGGTCGGGCTGGAAATGCCTGGAAATAGCCAAAACCCTTTTAAAAAATTTATCTGGTCAACTGCCTAAAACTAGCCAACCAGCTTAGGCTGGTTTTAAGCTTTTTTTCAGCAGGACAAGCCAGAAAGCTATAGCACTGAGTCAAATGTTGCTGACGTGATGCCCCTATTTTGAAAACAAATTAATGACGAGCGTTTATATGAGGTTATCGACTAAAATCTGTGTTAGTGGAAAGTGCATCGCCAACTCTACATGCACCTGTTTACAACAACAAACGATAAAACAAGATATTCCTCATTCTTTCACTAACTGTGCAATGCACTCCGTCACTAGCCGAAATTCAAAACCTTAAAACTGTCTACCTAAGTTAAGTGTTCAGATCATATGCCATTTTAAGCACCAGCAGCAGCTTACCTTGACCCATGTGGAGTGTCGCTCTCCAGGCCATTCGGAAGGCCGATGCAGAAGGTGGCTTTCCCGGTTGTGCTGCTGTATTCTCCATAGGCCGAGAGCCTGCGGGGCAGACGGGGCAGTTGCAGGATCCCCGAAAACGTCCTCTTCACCGCCCGGTGACTGTGCAGCTGTTTGGTCGCGTGCAGGTGCACAGTTTCCCATTCTCTCTGAATTAAAAACAGTTGGTAAATAATGCTCATCAGTTCGAAGTCTTTGACTATAACAGCACAGAAGATTAATTATTGACGTAATCACCAAATAATACCTATTGTAATCTAATGAATTCACCGTAATTACCATATCAGTTAACAATGTGACTTGAAAATATTGAAGATCCAACCAGGCCCATAACATCCACACTATGATGGCGTGAAAATCCCGGGAAAAAACCGGGTAACGTTAGGCCCAATTACAAACAGTGTGGTTATATAATATAATCTTTTAAAACAGGGACAAATTTGCATTCCTGACCAATAAAACGGGTGCCCGTGAAAGACTGCACTTTTATTTTACTATTTATTTTCCGTGCATAACTAATGTGCGAGCAGCAGGTGTTAAAATAACAAACTATGCTTCTAATTTTACATTACTTTTAGGATATATGTAGATACAAAGACCTATTTTATTAGGAAAGTTACTTGTGAACACTTACTGCGTCTATCGTTGCTCTACGTTAACGTAGGTCTGCCCGTCTCGCTCGACGACAAAATGTCTTTCCGCCTAGACTTTTGAGCGCGATGACAATAATATGAGCCGTTATAGGGGTGGTCAAATGTATATTTATATTATCTAATATTGAATTATTAATATTGTTATTTAAATACAGATTAGAGTAAATAATATTTTCTCATTAAAGGGCTGATCTTGTTTTGACGATCTTCATCAGGCATCAAGTATTGATTAGGAGGGTCAAACCGTCAACCCCCCCTGTAACCTTGGTTACAAGTTACAAACAATTAAAATGTAACATTTTCCTTTGGCAAAAACATGTCAAAAGTAACCAAAGATGGCATTTTTTAAATATAATGCACTTCAATTGCTGATGGTAACTAAACCTTTAAAAGTTGCAAAATGAGGGTTTACCGCAATAATGAACCATTATTTTTTTAGTGTAAATAAATTATAAACATAAAATACAGCAATAATCATAAAAAATTATAAGGTAAGAAAAAAGAAACCTTTATAGACATACATATTTTTTCTCATTGATCTCAATTTTAAAATAAATCACAATAACTGGATGCAGCTTGGAAAATTTGCCACACCAAAGTTTTTTAATCATCTTATCACATTCTTTTTAGCGGTTTTTTTATCTGACAGAAAAAAAAGTTGCCTGATACGGTGCAATTGTTCAGTATTATAGCATACCTAAACTTTCCTATTTGAATACACTGCATCAGATGACTCAGTGAGCATAGCTTGGAGGATCAGTTTTACAAGTCTTTCACCAATTATTGAACACAATGCAAGTACATTTGATCGTGAGCTTGACAAAGTAACATTTGTTTGGATGAGTCCAAAATATTTCTAATAGGGAACAAGAACATTTTTAAGAGTGTAATGATTGGATAGTTAACCCAAAAATTAAAGATTTGAAATTATTTACTCCCCCAGGACCTGTTACAAACCTTTAGTTTTTTTCTACACAAAACATCTGGGAAAGCTAAATTTAACCACTGACCTTCATATACAGTATATACGTTTTTCCTTCTATGGAATGGTTAGTTTTTCAGCTTTCTTTAAAATATATACACTAGCTTTCAACAGAAGAAAGAAAATCATAAAAGTCTGAAATAACTTGAGGGAGAGTAAATAGTGAATGAATGTAATTTTTGGCTAAACTCTCTCTCTCTTTAAATGATTATCATGGATTAACTGATACCAAGAATCTTTGTTGCAAGAGTGTTCTGCACAGTCACAGTGACTCTAAACCAAACCATCAAGAATCAAATCAGTAAAGACAACTGATGAACTGATATGACCCACCTCTGGTGTCCAGAAAGACTTCAGAGATGAACTTCTCTTCATATTGTTGAAATGGGTCGACTCTAGAAACACACTGTTGCTATTAGTTGCTGCCTTTAAACTTTTTTTTTTTATTTACCCTATAAGACATTTTAAATAGTTACATTAAATTGACCCAAAACATTAAGCTAAATATTGAATAACCTTAAATAAATAAGTAAAAATTAACTGATTTTAACCCTTTGAGTTAAGGTAACATAAAAACGTCATGACTAATTGATAAAAGATGAAAGTTTAAACACAATATGCTCAAAACAAATACATTTAACAGGAAAAAACACCTGAACATTATACTTATCCTCATCCAGTTAAAAAATAGAGACAAATCATGAAAATCTATATTAATCAAATTATCCAAATGTTCAAAAAAACTAACACTTACCACCAAAACTGATGATCTAGTAAGCAATATTGTGTATTTCTTAAAAAAAATAAAAGTGGTAATAAGTCCTAATTTTGAAGCATTTCTTCTGTCAGAGAGATTCAGATTCAAAAAAGCTTGTGTCCAGGCTCGTGGCAAGTAACCTTTATAGCTCAAAACTAAAAGGATTGTGTGAACTTGCTGTCAGAACACCTGTGTTTTATCAGTTTGCAAGCCCCTATCCAGTAAAATGGTGTCCCGTCAATCTCACTCAGCTGGTTTAACAAATCTCACGTGCCGCCAAAGAATATCATCCACTACTGAAAGATGGACACTGTGATGAGAGAGAGAAAAATGCTTTTCCATATTTGCAATTCCAACTCAAAGTTGAAGTTATGCTACATTTCAATCTGACAGAAAATATATGGTAATATTCCTCACACGCACGAAAAAATGTTTATTTTCTTCCATTAAATAAACAAATCCAGGTAGTCAAAATTCAAAAGCACTAGATACATTGATCATCAAAAAATTATATTACTAGGTAAAAATTTGCATGTAAAGGCAATTCTTGAACATCATAATAGCAACAATCAATAGTAAGATTACTGTCTATGTCATTTATGTTACATAAAGCATTTCTCAAATATATATAGGAAAATAATTTTGGCATTATTTTGATTATAAACATGCTTGACCAAACTGAAAACATCAGTATTTATAGTAAAGGAACTAAAAAACGCTCTACTATAAAATCATGTGTATATAAAGTAAACAGAATGATTTATTTTTTTAAAAATTGCCAGCGTATGTCACAAATACACAGATTTTGGACAATTACATTTGTTTTAAAATGTTTCAATACACTGTATAATTTAAAAACAAATATAAAGCAAAATGTGCAATCTACCAATATTTACAGGGTTTAATCTGTTATAAGAAATTTACAGACAGTAAGCTGTCGATTAACAGTCTCCAGAATAACATTTATTTAAATGTGTGTGTTTAATGCTGGTCAGACATCTTCAGGCAGTTCCGTCAGCTTCTTCTGTGACCTCTACTGTGTCTCCTGGAAAAAACACAAATGTCAATAATCAGCTGTCACAATATAGCATTCAACCAGGGAGAGAGTCTTACTTTTTAGTTTAAACTCGCCAGGAGTTAAAATGTAAGATTGTTACATTAAAACAAATTTGATATCCTGAAATCCACTAGAACAGTGTTTCTCAACCACGTTCCTGGAGGACCACCAACACTGCATGTTTTGGATGTCTCCTTTGTCTATCGCACCCATTACAGGTCTTTCAGTCTCTGCTAATGAGCTGAAGATCTCAATCAGATTTTACGCAACTAAAAGTATGTACTTTTTTCGTAAAGGAAAAATATACACTTTTAAGTGTGTAACAGAAGAGCACAAGCTTTAGGACAAACTACTTTTTTGTTAACAGATTGTTATTGTGCTTACTTATGAGTTGTTATGGGCCATTTATATGGATGCACCTTAATAAAATGTTGGTGATAATAATGATATTGTAATGTGGCACATTAGAATATGTGAGGGGACAAACTTTTCAAGATGGGTGGTGACCATGGTGGCCATTTTGAAGTCGGCCATCTTGGATCCAACTTTTTTTTTTTTTTTCAATAGGAAAAGGGTCATTTGACACATCAAACTCATTGGGAATTTCACAAGAAAAACAACGGTGTGCTTAATTTTAACGTTATTCTTTCATGAGTTATTTACAAGATTTTGACCACTTATAAAATGTATTCAATGTGCTGCCCATTGTGTTAGATTGTCGATGCAACCCTCTTCTCCCACTCTTCACACACTGATAGCAACACCGCAGGAGAAATGCCAGTACATACTTCCATCCCTAGTTTCAGGTGCTGCACATCTTGTATCTTCACACCATAGACAATTGTCTTCAGATGACCCCAAAGATAAAATTCTAAGGGGGTCAGATCAGGAGACCTTGGGGGCCATTCAACTAGCCCACGATGACCAATCCACTTTTCAGGAAAATGTTCATCTAGGAATGCTCGGACCTGACACCCATAATGTAGTGGTGCACCATCTTTCTGGAAAAACTCAGAGAACGTGCCAGCTTCAGTGCATAAAGAGGAAACACATCATCATGCAGCAATTTCAAATATCCAGTGGCCTTGAGGTTTCTATTGATGAAGAATGGCCCCACTATCTTTGTTGTCTATGGTGTGAAGATAGAAGATGTGCAGCACCTGAAACTACAGATACTGGAAGCCTGTGCTGGCATTTCTCCTGCGGTGCAGCTATCAGTGTGTGAAGAGTGGGAGAAGAGGGTTGCATTGACAATCCAACACAATGAGCAGCATACTGAACACATTTTATAAGTGGTCAGAAACTTGTAAATAACTCATGAAAGAATAAAAAGTTACGTTAAAACCAAGCACACCATTGTTTTTCTTGAGAATTTTCCAATAAGTTTGATGTGTCAAATGACCCTCTTCCTATTAAAAAAACAAAAGCTGGATCCAAGATGGCCGAATTCAAAATGGCCACAGTCATGGCCACCCATCTTGAAAAGTTTAACTCCCTCACATATACTAATGTGCCACAAACAGGACGTTGATATAACCAACAATTTCTATTTTATTAAGGTGTATCCATATAAATGGCCCACCATGTAGAAGCAGCAGCAGCAGTTTAATCTGCCATTATAGAGTCTTTTTTTTAAGATTTATTTTTGGCCTTTTTGCCTTTATAACATAGGACAGTATTAGATAGGACAGGAAGCGAAGTGGGAGGGAGAGAGGGGTAGAGTTTGGAAATGTACTTGAGCTGGGATTTGAACTCGGGACGCCCTGCTTGCTACTGCACCATTTGTCAGCGTGCGAACCACTAAGCTATTGCAACGATGATTATAGAGTCTTTAATGCAGAGAAATCTAATTCAGACGTTAATGTCCAAACACGTCTTTATATAAGTTCAGTATTGTTGTTTCAGATGAAATATAATACAGAAAACGCGACTTATTATACGAAATATTTTCCAGTGGGCTAGATATTAATTAAGTCATTCGAACAACTTTACCGAAGCCTCTTACTTGACGGTTGGTCTCGCACGTTCATCATGCTTGTAGTTTATTTACATTTTTCAACCACGTTTGTAGTTCTAATCGAAATCACATCCAACACGCAATGTACTGTGGGCAAAGGCAGGGATTAGAGTATCAACGGTTCTACACTTAAACTTTTTTACTGGAAATGGTGAACCATCCGGGAACCTTTGGCATATTCTTTTCAACATACTATGATTTGGGACATACTAATTCTATTTTCAAATACTATTTAGGATGAATAGTATGTGAATTGGGACGCAGCAACGGAAAATGTGCAGAGCTGGTGGTCTTTCAGGAACGTGGTTGAGAATCACTTCACTAGAACATCCAGTCTAACTATTTTGCTAAGTTATATACACAAATTATTCCAAAATGTTTTGAAGAATAAGCTATTTTACCATATGAGCTGTGTCCTCTGCCATCATACTAACACCATTTCCATTTTTTTTGACTGTTGAATTAGAGCAGCATTATAACAGAACCATAAAATGTATTTAGCATGATGAAACAGAGCTGCTTGACCAGAAAAGCCAGAAGAGCTAGACTGGCTTAATAAAAGCTCTGCTGCTTTTGTGCCCCGTCATGCTCATCAGGAAATGTTTTAGCACTCTCATCTTGAAAACTTAGCTCATTCATAAACATGATTTCTGCAGGAGTCCCATAGGAGGTAAAAAAGATGACAACTCCCATGATTCCACACTCAAGCCGCCTTTCCACTGCACAGGACATTCACACATGACTGTTGGAATAAGCCCGCTTGTGGCAGTCGCACAGAACTATCAGTTTTGTCATGCAACATGGGAGAGAAGCTGGATTCTCTTGGTGTCCGAAATAAAGGAATGCAAAGCAAGAGCCATTATTCTCCATACGTTCACCATGGTTGAATGAATGAATGAATGAATACTAGAAAGTCATAGACTGCTAAAAATTGGGAATGTGGAGACAACATTTTTTTTTTTTATTATTACTCATTAATTAATAAAAATGTTTTTTTTTAATATATAAACTTTTTTATGATTAAAAAAATAACAACAAAACTACTATTTCTCAACTCGCGTGCATGGATCTGCTTGGAAAACACTGGAATACATCACATACAGTCAGCCGGTCGCATACAGTCTAGTAGCAGAAGTTATAATCTAACGGATCTGCAGCTTAAGTTGGATCCGAATTTTCCACATTTAGAGATGATCGGAACTCCACGCAGCTCCCAGACTACTCTTCATTGGAAATGAACGATTTCCAGTCTGTTGCTTGTCATTTGTGACTCATGTGCAGCGGAAAGGCAGCTTCAGTCACAATGTCATCAAACTATGCTTTAATTAGTTGTGAACACACGCCCTCTAGTGGTGAAAATTACATACTGTGCCTTTAAATAAACATGTTTTCACCAAGACTATCCTATTAAAAGAATTGTTCACCCACATTTTTATTTACTGTTAATTTATTCACTATCCATGATGAGTTTTTTACTTTTAGAATACGTTTAAAATATTTTTTTGCTGAAATTGTGTCGTTTGGAGCCTTAAGACCTTGGCCACGGATATCAATTTTGCCTGCATAAGATTATATGTGCCTGTTTACTTTAGAAATGATGGTAGCTGTTAATTTGTAGTTTTTAAATGTAATGCTCTTCTATTAAAAACGCTTCCATCTCAGATGTAAATTAACAGCAATCTGACATTTTGGGTAAATTGTTCCTTTAAGTTACTTCAGAGTTTGTGTTATGTGACAGATGCAAACATTTCTTACTGTGTTTGAGGTAGGAGAGGTAAGTGTCCCATCCCAGAGTAACTATATTCACATAAAGGACACGAAACTTGGGTGGCAGGAAGTAGAAATTTATCATCTGAGCTGCTGGCCAAACACACCAATCGGCCTGAAATAAAAGGTTTTGAAAAAGTGTCATGATCAGCTATGAGGTTAAATGAATAGAACAAATAATTATCAGTGCAACATACCTTGTAAAACTCCCAAAATTTGTCTCTAAATTCCTGTTGAGCCTCAATGAAAGTGTGACCCTCCATCATTCCCATACCTTCATAAAAAAAAATTGAATAAAAGCAGGTGTGATTGAAATTAGACTTTTATTAAGTGTAATATGAATTTTAAGTAGGACTGGGCGATATATAATTCTCATATTGAATGATAAAAATATATATTTGCATATAAGTTGTTAATGCTTCCAGATTTAAAAGAGCATCCCAACAATGACTGACACCACAAAAATTAGAGGGTCCATTAAATAACATAACATAAATTTTCGGCAGTCGAAATATTAACACACTTTTGGACTCCCATTGTTGCACATTTCTGTGGAGTGATTGGCTCTTAGATCAAAATAGAGTAAAATAAAAGTCCAAAGCTTATCACTGTAATTGACAAATTTCATTGAGATTTGATATAATATCGGCCCAGCCCTAAATCGAAGTATTTAAAAATGAATCAGTCATCAACTCTGAAAATAGTTACCCAAAAAGTACCAGGCCCCCAACGCTGGCGACGCAACCAGCTGATCAACGAGCACTTTCTTGCAGACATTATTTATGCCATTGCCAATGAAGTATTTGTCGAGCCACTGGTACCAATAGTGCATGAAGGGGCCCATAGAGCATCCCACAGCAAACATACAACCTGCAGGACACAAAAGCACAGTTTATGAAGCTTGCTATTATCTTATATTACATGTATCTTATATTAATAATTCCATCATTTTCTTTTCTTAGTATGATAACATTTGTTGATGATATTGAGAGCTTTTCCACAAATAAATATCTTTAAAAACTCCTCCTGCTGTTTTTGGGAATGTTTGTACAAAACAATAAACTATTTGTTTTGGGAAGTTTCTGGAGAAATGTTATTTTGAATTTAATTATTAAAAAATATATATGTGCTTTTTATTTGTGTTTTTTTTTTTTAATTAACAATAAGAAAAAGGTCAAAGAAAGTTTTTGTATAATTTACTTATGTTCATTATAAAGTTTTACACTTATAAATATAAATACACATACAGTAACCCAAATTCATCTACATATACCAATAACTGAATCAGTATTTAAGCACAATATCAATATCTAATGATAAAAATGTCATACATTCACCACACACACACACACGCACACATTATACATATATATATATATATATATATATATATATATATATATATATATATATATATATATACAATTTTACAATAATGTGTTCTTCATTCACAGGGAAAAATTAAGAGTCCAGAATAAGTATTATTTGTTTACCATGGGTAGATACATGATTCGAGTGAAATTAAAAAAATTTAATTACATGAAAAAGTTCTAATCTGAAATGTTGAAGATACATTCAAAAAAATACATTTGCTGTTTGTTCGAACTACTTATTTAAAATGAGTTGAAACAACACAATACTTTTGTGTGTTTTTGGGACAACTTAATTGTTTTAAGTTAACATAAACGATTTGTGTTGGGACAACATAAATTAATTGTGTGGATCCCTGCATTTATTTATCAGTAGTTTGTATTTTATACTGTATCAATGGAAGAAACGGTTGAGTGATTTTATAATATACAGTTGAAGTCAGAATTATTAGCCCCCCTGAATTATTAGCCCCTCTGATTTTTCCCCAATTTCTGTTTAACAGAGAGATTTTTCAACACATTTCTAAACATAATAGTTTTAATAACTAATTTCTTATAACTGGTTTATTTTTTCTTTGCCATGATGACAGTAAATAATATTTGACTAGATATTTTTCAAGACACTTCTATACAGCTTAAAGTGCCATTTAAAGGCTTAATTAGGTTAATTAGGTTAACTAGGCAGGTTAGGGTAATTAGGCAATTATTGTATAATGATGGTTTGTTCTGTAGACTATTGAAAAAAAAGATAGCTTAAAGTGCTAATAATTTTGACCTTAATTTTTTTTTCTTTAATAAAAAAACTGCTTTTATTCTAGCCGAAATAAAACAAACAAGACTTTCTCCAAAATAAAAAATATTATCAGACATACTGTGAAAATGTCCTTTCTCTGTTAAACATCATTTGGAAAATATTAAAAATTCAAAGGGGGGGTTAACAATTCTGACTTAAACGGTATGTATCCACATAACAGCTAATAAAAGAAGTATAGTTACAAGATACAAAGTCACAAAGTGATATTACAACTCTCATGTTGGTTACAATGTTTAAAGGTCATGTAAAGTGGGTAAAGGTGTTTATATATAAAGTGAAACATGTGTGTAGTCCGTTATATGACTATGTATATGTTATATGACAATTAAATTGTGAATAGTTTATGAAGAATTCTATGACTGTATAGTAATGTGTAATAGTAGTGTGCAGGAAAATTGTATGTAAATATTCTGAAATTTTGTGATATACAATTGAAGTCAGAATTATTAGCCCCCCTATGACTTTTTTTCTTCTTTAAATATTTTCCAAATGATGTTTAACAAGGGCACTGGGCATTTTTACAGTATGTCTGATAATATTTTTTCTTCTAGAGAAAGTCTTATTTGTTTTATTTCGGCTAGAATAAATAATTTGTATAAATAATAATGTTTTTTATTTTTTTTAAAAAACATTTTAAGGTTAAAATTATTAGCCCATTTAAAGCTAGATTTTTACCCATTGTCTACAGAACAAACCATCATTATACAATAACCTGCCTAGTTAACCTAATTAACCTAGTCAAGCCTTTAAATGGCACTTTAAGCTGTACAGAAGTGTCTTGATAAATATCTAATAAAATAGTTTTACTGTCATCATGGCAAAGATAAAATAAATCCATTATTAGAAATGAGTTATTGAAACTATTACGTTTAGAAATGTTTTGAAAAAATATTTCCGTTAAACAGAAATTGGGAGAAAAAATAAACAGGGGTGTAAAATTATTTGTGAAAATGTTTACATATGTTATATGTAACAATGTTGTGAAAGTATACCGTTATGTGCACTCATAAAAAATATATATATATACAGATTCTGACGTGAAGCAGCAGCAGCTCCGTGTTTCGTGTTTCAATAACATATTATCGTCCCTCGTCAGGCGACAAGGATGCTACAATTGCAACAAAAAACACACTCTCTAGGGGTCGCAACACCACGCGAGTTCTTGAATCTCGCGTTATTTTCATGACAGGACATTCACGCGATACCATTACAAATACGTAAAAGCAAACTTTTTTTCATGCGTTGACACCAAGTGTACAAACACGAGCTGATATAATTATTAAGACACCGCAAAAAGTTTTTAAAAGATCATGCGTGTTGTCGTCACCTGTCCGCGACCAGTCACGTGTTCGGCCGGGTGTCCTCCGGATCTCTCGGGTCTGCTGGATGAGGTCTCCCGCCGCCAGCATTCCCCCGCAGCTTACCGTATTGGTGACGATCAGAAATCTGCCTCTGAAAAGCGGCTTCCAGTAACCGGCGATCCTGACCAGAAACTCCTTACCCTGACGAGATATCATGTTGACGACGATTTCACTCAAAATCCTCTCAGCTGTTTGCTCGAGCAGCGCCTCTGCTCCTCATTCGCCACTTCTGTGCCTTTAACTTACTCCGGAGTAAATCTCATAACATATGCTAATAAAATGTCTAAATACTGACAAGTGATGTAACTTAACCAATGCATCCGTAATACTTCAGATAGATGCGTTAAACCGGTGTCGTTTCGATATGCGAGAATGGCTTCTTATCGTAGTTTCTTCCGCAGCGGGTAGTTTAGATTGTCCAAGAGATTTTACATGTTTAACTGAGATTTCATTCATGTAACCGACAGACGGAGCAGCCAACATGAGTCGGCGACGAGACCATGCGTAATGGCGTTGCGCTCACGAGCATCAAGGTTGCGTCAACGTGCGCAGGAAGCCGCAACTTTCACTTTGACCCCGTCGATAATGATTGATTGATGGATGATTATTTACTATTGAATCATCATTTCTTAATCTTCGGTCACCCCTTATTATCGCTAGTTTATATTCCTTCGGCTTAGTCCCTTTATTCATCAGGGATCACCACAGCAGAATGAACCACCAACTTATCCAGCATGTTTTACACAACAGATTCCCTTTGAGCTGCAACCCAGTACTGGGAAACATCCATACAATCTGACATTCAAGCACAATGGCCAATTAAGTTTTTTCAATTCACCTATAGCGCATGTCTTTTAAATCTATATGCCAACTGTCCGAGCCGGGACTCAAGCCAGCGACCTTCTTGCTGTGAGGTGACTGTGCTAACCACTGAGCCACCGTGTCACTCATTTTAAAGGCAGATGAATGAACTCTCTGTAGGACACAATAAAGTCAAAGATTCTGGTTAATGATAAGTTGTAGACAAGCAAAAATGGAAAAGCATGGAGGAAGCATTTTACTAGAGTAAAGTGCACTTTAGCAGACATTAAACAGGCCTGTAGCCGGGATGGGTGGGGTCAGAAGACCCACCCTCACTGACAAAGGTACAGAATTTGTTCATAATGAATAGTGAAAATAAGCCATTGAAAATAACTTTAAGACCAAGCGGAATCCTCTGTTGGCCTTCACTTCGGTGTGACTTCAGCTAATAAGTTTTGGCTAATGCAAACTATTCTTTTTCATGAGTCCAACACCCAGCGGTGCAGGAAAACATACAGTCTGATGAAAAAAAAGTCATCTTTTGCTACTGTATTGTTTATGAATAGAGAAAACATTATAAGTGACTTTTATTCTAAATCTTGGACCTTATTCTTGAAACAAAAATGACCAGCAAAAAGGTGTGAAGCACCAAAAACAGCAGTCCATATTTCAAATGTACTTAATTTATTAGAGAGGCTAGAAAATTGTGCTTAAAATGTAACTGCGGTGGTGCGATGGCGCAGTTGATAGCGCTGTCGCCTCAGCAAGAAGGTCGCTGGTTCAAGCCTCGGATGGGTCAGTTGGCATTTCTCTGTTTAGTTTTCATGTTCTCCCCGTGTTCACAAGGGTTCCTTTGTTGTGAATGAGAGAGTATGGGTGTTTACAAGTGATGTATTTAAGCTGTAAGGGCGTCTGCTGCATAAAACTATGAAAAATATGCTGGATAAGTTGGTGGTTCATTACGCTGTGGTGACCCTGACTGTTAAAGGGACTAAGACAAAAAGAAAATGAATGAATGAATGTCACTAAATTCAATGCAGTATTTAAATCTCATAATTACAGTGCATCCGGAAAGCTTCACTTTTTTCACATTTTTTATGTTACAGCCTTATTCCAAAAATGGATTCAATTATTTCCTCAAAATTCAACACACAATACCCCAGCATGATAAAAACAGATTTTTTGAATTTGTTGCAAATATATATAAAAAAAAAAAATTAAAATAACATGTACATAAGTATTCACAGCCTTTGGCGTGAAGCTCTAAATTGAGCTCAGGTCCATTCTGTTTCCACTGATCATTTTTGAGATGTTTCAGCAGCTTAATTGGAGTTAACCAGTGGTCAATTCAGTTGACTGGACATGAATTGAAAAGGCATACACCTGTCTATACAAGATGTCAGGGTTGACAGTGCATGTCAAAGTGCAAACCAAGCATGAAGACAAAAGACAGGATTGTCAGGAGGCGCAAGGCTGGGGAAAATTTACACAAAAATTTCTGCTGCTCCCAAAGTTCCAATGAGCACAGTGGCCTCCATCATCCTTAAGTGAAAGATGTTTGGACCCACCAGGACTCTTCCTATAACTGGCTGGCCATCTATTCTGAGTGATCAAGGGAGAATGGCCTTAGAGAGGTGATTAATAACCTGATGATCACTCTGTCTGAGCTCCAGCGTTTTCTGTGGAGAGAGGAGAACCTTACAGGAGGACAACCATCCGTGCAGCAATCCACCAATCAGGCCTGTATGGTAGAATGGCCAGACGGAGGCGACTCCCCACCTGGAATTTGCCAAGAGGCATCTGAAAGACTCTCAGACCATAAGAAGCTAAATTCTCTGGTCTTATAAGACTAAAATTGAACTATTTGGAGTGAATGCCAGGCGTTACATTTAGAGAAAACCAGTCACTGCTCATCACCAGGCTAATACCATCCCTACAGTGAAGCATGGTGGTGGCAGCATTATGCTGTGGGGATGTTTTTCAGCAGCAGGAACTGGAAGACTAGTCAGGATAGAGGGAAAGATGAATGCAGCAATGTACAGAGACATCCTGAATGAAAACCTGCTTCAGAGTGCTCTTGACCTCAGACTGGGGCGACGGTTCATCTTCCAGCAGGACAATGACCCAAAGCACACCACCAAAATATCTATAAAATGGCTTCACAACTGTAATTGAGTGGCTCAGCAAGAGTCCAGACCTAAATCCTATTGAACATCTTTGGAGAGATCTGAAAATGGTTGTACACCAACACTTCCTATCCAATCTAATAGAGCTTGAGAGGTACTGCAAAGAGTAATGGGCAAAAAATCCCATAGACAGGTGTGCCAAGCTTGTGGCATCATATTCAAAAAGACTTCAGGCTGTAACATTAGTAGTATTGAGAAAAGGCTGTGAATACGTATGTACATGTGATTTTTCAGGTTTTTTATGTTTAATAAATTTGCAACAATATCAAAAACCTTATCACATTGTCATTATGGGGTATTGTTTGTAGAATTTACAAAGAATTTAATCCATTTTGGAATATGGCTGTAACATAAAAAAATGTGGAAAAAGTGAAGCGCTATGAATCCTTTCCAGATTCACTGTAAATAGAGAAAGGAGGAAGTATAACTGCAAAAGGTCCACTTTGAGAAAAAAAGACCCACCCCTTTCACCAGGTTGGCTACGGGCCTGTTAAAAGAAATCATTAATGCACAAACAGGTAATGGAAATTAGCTTTTATTACATTGTATGCATGCATACTGTCATGTACATATAAAAAATAACAACAGCAAACTAATTATTCAAATAAAAAATCTGCATTTCAGCATGTGCTTGCTTTGGTTTCATACACTGTCTTCATCCCTGACGCGAGTAGTGTTGTTTTCAGATACCCTGATTAGTTCATGCAGTAATTGTTGGTGTTCTTCTTCAGCCCTAGAGTACAAGCAGCTGGTTTTTGACCCTGTTAAACACAAAGAATGGAGAGCTCATGTGACGGACTCCTCGCTGATGAGATAAAATGCTGAAATGATAGTAAACACTAACAAGACATCAAACAAACCTTGTACAAGCTGCACACCAGACTGAAGAGAGAACCCATCGCCTTGTCCTGAAGATCATCTGTGTGTTCCTGCAGGGACAGCGTTGACCCATTTAATTACTTCTTATAAACATCATTGTAAATAATAAGTGGATAAATCTGCTTACTCCATTAACGGTTATCCACGGCACATATTGATGAGGCGGATTCAGTGCATCGGTTTTCACTGCATTTTCGTGCATTAATTTATTGCCTTGGTCGCCCTTCACACACTGCATAATTGAATCCCAGGTCACATCAGGACGATAGACTCCAAGACACTGAGATGAGATGTACAGATCAGCATTGCAGATCGCAACAGGGTTAATATACATTTACAAATGACAGATTAAAGGACAAACCGAGATCGACAGACATATACTGAGAGCTGCACAGAACAGACAGATTAAATGACAACCAGATAGACAAAGCAGTGTTAAATATTATTCAACACTCTGAGAGTGAATCAATTCAGATGTATTATTGCACCTAAAATTTTAGTCAAATGTAATAATATTTATAATTTATAGGATTTTTACTTTTTTTGCAATACAACTTTGCCATTTAACACTAATGAAAACAACAGTTCACTTGTATGGTTGAGCACAAAGCTAATATTAAAACGAAATTTAGTAGAACGCAGTCTCCAAAGTCAAACATGGAGGGGGATTTTTTGAAGTATCAACCCATATAGGCAAAAATTGTGATGTCTACAGCACACAGACATGACTGAAATGATCATTGGACCTTTCAGCAGAAAATTCACCTCACCCGTCCACTGAAGCTCAGTTTAGGGATCATTCTACAATATTTCGAGTTGGCTGTTTGGTCTCCAGGTTTTAAATCCCATTAAAATGTGAACTTGGCAGAGTGTACAGACCATCATATTGGGGTGATATAAACACACCCAGTCCGTTTTTTCAATTTAACAACATAAAACGGTGGAATAATTGGAGCGGTTTTGAGACAGACTGCAACATGACATAGGAGTGCGGTCCCCCCGCCCACCAGTATTGATTGACAGGCGCGCATTTCCCCATCCTCAGTTTGTTGTTTCACGTCCGCCATTTTCAGCGTGTAAGTCAAAGCGATGTCACCAAAGAAACACTCTTGCTCTATTTTTGGATCTAAGGCTCATTGGTCCCAACACAAGAGCCTTCATTGTCTTCCTGCAAATGAGCAACAGAGATTTTACATTTACGGCCATTTGCGCTGAACACGCAGTGACTGCAACAAATCAAGATTCGAGCTATTAAAAACAGCTAATCCAACAAGTCTTTCAACACTCTCTCCGAAAACACTTGATTGATCTCGGCTGGGAGATCAACATTTACCACATGATCGCTCTCACCGGCGTCATTGTTTGTACCTTTAGGCGGGATTGCAAATGTGTACTTTTCATTTAGTCTTCCTTATACTTCAGCCGTTTGCATTACCCGCAGTCACAGAAGCTCCCTGTCATCTCAACTAGGTGTAGCTGGAAAGTGTGAGCGCATTGCCTCGCATGCATGTCCCTCCATTGGAAATAACAAACTTGCCTTAGTTATAGCCTCAGTCTAAGTTAATCCAGTGTGTGTGGTTATTAGTCTCGGTGTACAAGCTGGGAACTTTAAACTAGCACACAGTTGGCATAACTTTGTTTAGTTGCCGCAGTTTTGTTCCATGCAGAAACACGTTGTTGAGAAGCCTTTATGATTAACCGTGACGAATTAAAGTGCAGTTAATAAGAGTGAAACAGGTTAATAGTTGCATCCCAATACGGATGACGCATGATTCGTTACATAGCGGCTGTAAAACTATGCAAAGACACAAATGATTTTGTAACTACCACTCTGACATATTCTGGCACATTAGGAGTATTGACTCCTCAACAGTAGTCTCTGCTTGGTCTGTTTTCGAGCCCGGGTCATACATGTACGACTGAATGCTGGTCCTCTCACTCATGTTGCTTCTCTCGGTCTGCCTGTCTGTTGCCATACACAAAGCGAGGTAGCTCTTGGCTCTTCCCCCTTGTAAAATTGGGCGGGAAGTCGAAAGTACTTTTCAGGTGAAGCAACACACCCCTAACACAACGACCTGTGTTCACACCCCCAAAATGACACTTTTAACATATTATAATAAAAAATTCTGAAATGTGATTTGAACTGAACCTAAACTGGCACACTCAGAAGAACCATGATATTGATATTAAATCTTAAAAAGGGGGTAAAATATGTGTCCTTTAAGTTTTTCCAAGCAATAAATGGTGACAGGAACTTGAAAGCACAAGAGAAAGTACTTTCTGGGGTTAGGGATGAGCAAACTAATGTTTAGGAACAATCGGATAGATGCTTTTCATCAGATTCATGTTCTCAGAGTCACACAGACTTATATTTATAAAGTTTCTAAATAAGATTAATAAAGTAATTAATTGTTTTCATATTCTTTTGTTTACTGGAGCAGAACGTCTTGCAGATTAAAGAGGGTTGGGTGATTTTGATCACAACAGCAAATACATAGATGACAGACAGAGAGACAGGGATGGATATATAAATGGATGGATGGAACTTACAGGCTGGGCTGATTTCAGCACATCGTTTCCCGACTCCATGCAGAAAATAACCATAACAGCATCCAAGCCTAGTTTATTCAGCATGCATGTCTGACAGAAAGCATGTTAAACAACAGAATCTTTAATCTCAGTGCTAAAAAATGCTTAAAATATCAACATCAGTCCACTTACGGGTTTAATTTACTCGAAAGGTGAAATAAATGTTAAACCTCACCTCAATCATATTACCCAGACATTCATCTTCTCCGTGCTGACAGGTGAAGATGTACTTCCCTTGAGCTTGTGTCTCCTATTATACAAAAAAAATAAATAAATAAACAAAATAAATATATATATATATATATATATATATATATATATATATATATATATATATATATATATATATATATATATATATATATATCTGGAGTTGCCTGCAACTGACAAATTTCTGTCCCCGTGTTTTTAATACACTTAAAGAAGCTATTAGCACAAATCTACACCCTAACCCCTTTGACAGCTCTTTTTAGCATTTCAGAGAGAGTTGACTTAACTGTTGCATCTTGCCAGGTTATTGCTTTCTCTACTCTTGGCTAGGCAAGCCATTCTTAAATGGAAACACATACTTCCTCCATCATGATATGTGGATCCAAGAAATCTCTAGCTGCATAAAACTGGAGAAGTTAAGATGTTTAGGATCTCTTTCTATCTTTCTACAAGACCCCGAGTCCTGTTTTAGACTATATTAGGTTTACCCTGTTCTGTTGATATCAGCTCTAATACACAGTAAATAACTGGAAAGAGCAATTATTGTCTACTTAAAGCGATCTTTTCATCTATTTCTTTTCTTTACTATTTTTTTACTCTTTTATTGTTAACTTGTTAAAACAAATTTAGGTTGTTTTTTTTTCTCAGAGGATGTTTGTTTTTATTTCATAAATTTATGTTGAGGGGATAGTGGGGGAAAAAATTAAGTCTGCCATTTTTTTTTATTCTGTATTATACAGTACCATGTATAGTTTTGTTAAATACCAATAAAAAATATATTTATATACAAATATATTTACAAAGTGTAGGAAAAGGGACATTGTGATTTAAATATTTAGAATTGTGAAGGGAAAAAAATCACGTTTCTCAAGTTGTGATAGACTATTCACACTATAAGTAAACTGCCTAAAGAGCGGCGTGCAGTAGTGTAAATATACCTGTGCGTTTCCATATGGAACCAGATCAATCTCCATGATGTCTTGCAACATAATCAAGGTTGGCACGAGCTGAGATGTAAGAAACATTCTGCATCCTGGGCACAGAGATTCATAGTAGAGGCTCACTTTCACCTTGTCAGCGGCCTTTGTCGAGTTATACTTCATGCATTGTTCCAGCACCTTAAATGAGAATAAAGGGAACAGTAAGTTTCGTGCACACTCATCTCGACGTCCCCAAAACATAGGGATTTCCCCGAAAGCGCCGAGCAAATAAAGAGAAGCGTTAATAAACGTCAGAGCACAAATATTCCTGAAAAAAACTTCAAATGACTTCAACTTCACTTTTTTTGTGGCAAACAAACTTACGGGCACAAATGACTAGTTACAGATATAAAAGAGACTCCAGCGGTTTATTTTAATGAAAAGAGGAAGTTGTAAATTAAGTTGGCTTTGGTTTTCACTTACCCCACATGTATAGTCACAAATGAATAAAAACAAAACGTACCGTCTTCTGGTTTCATTTTATCCAATTTAAGAAGAAAAGGTTGCTAAAGTTACATTTGTTTTGGTACAGGAGTCACTCTTACCCCACATTCAGCTGCTATGTCTTCGGAGCTGCACCATTGTGAAGGCGGATATTTACAGGAGTAAACAAACCGAGCGCTGCATTTACTCAGAGAAAACACGGCGACGAGCACAACGCACAGGTAAAAGCCGAACATGATGATTCCCAGTGTTCAGCTTGTCTTGAAGTCTGAATAAAAATCTCGACGTCCTACATTTTAAACTTTCTTCCTCCTGCAGCGAAAAAGGTGCGATATTTCGATTGGTTAAGGGTTATGTGACGTCATCAGAATCCGGCAAAACACAGCACTGTAAATGCTGGGCACAACCTGTTTTACAGTCTATGGGCACAACACGGTTATTATTCTGGGGAAGTTCTTGTTTTTACATAGGAGCAGATTCTTAAGATTCCCTCCAAAATTGTATGTATTTCAATAAGGAACTTTTTTTTCTTTCGCTTAGAAGAATGAATTCTCTGTAATTTAATAGAGCACGTTGAACTTGCTGAAAACCCCTCGGTGTTTTGCTGTTGTTTGTTTTTATGATGCCTGTCTTTTGTCTGATTAAGGAAGCTTGCATTTGGTGTCAGGTCATTTAAAGTTGATCTGTTTACTTAATTCAAATAAGCTAGAGGTGCACAAACATTTCTTATGAAGAGCCAAAAACCAAACTTGATACCAATATATCAAACAAAAATTTTAAAGTCAAAATAATGAGCACCTTTAAGCTAATTTTTTACCCGACTGTCTTCAGAACAAACCTGTTATCCAATAACTTGTCTAATAACCCTAACCTGCCAAACGTAGTTAAGCCTTTAAATGTGAATTTAAGCTGTATAGAAGTTTCTTGAAAAATATCTTGTCAAATATTATTTATTGTCATCATGGCAAAGATAAAATAAATTAGTTATTAGAAATCAGTGTTTAAAACTATTATGTTTAGATGTGTTGAAAAAAATCTGCTTTCCATTAGACAGAAATTGGGGAAAAAAATAAACAGGGGGGCTAATAATTCTGACTTCAACTGTATATAAAACATAGCAAGAGGAGCAAAAAGACAATTAATTATATACTTTATAGTTACGTCAGGTATTGCACTTATTCAACGTTTAGTTTAGATTTTCGAAAACTATGCAGCTTTTGGGCTGCAACAGAAGCTAAATGTTTATGAACTAACATTAGAATAGCAAGATCCCACTTTCACAGGTAAGGCTTGACGTTTGAGTTTCTAAAAATAGATTTATTTTATACAAAGTGTTTTTAATGAAAATGTTGACAGTCTTGTTTCTGTGTGAACTTCAAACATGACTGTCACATGAGCCGTTTTAATGCCTGATAAAAGATGTCAAAGCTCCATAAAAGTAAACAATGCAATACTGGTATTTTACAACATGCATGTGGGATACGTCTTATAAAACTAGTTTTAAACTCACTATGATTTTTTTTTAATTAATTGCCTTCCTAATCTTTAAGTAAAAGCAGTAACGTTGAAAAAAACAAAATCCTGTTTTGTCATGCATTTTTTTTGTTTCTCATTCAAGGAGTCAACCCACAAAGATGTTCAACCCGAGAAGACAAATAGATTTGTGTTTTTTATCACATTAATCACTTTAAATGCCAAATATTATTCTTGAAATGTCAAATCACTTGACATAAAAAATCTATCAATGACCAAGGGAGAAATGTTCACTCTGTAAATCATTCTTGTTGTTTTGGCAATATTATTAGGTTTCTTACAGTGGACATCTGTTTTAACAGCATTATTACCATAGTCTCAACAGTTCTGCACTGTGAATGCAGTGTACCATGAGGTTTTTAGTGTTTTCTTTAAAGTTACCATACATCACACTATAATGCAAAATGACTGGAAAACACCAAAAGCCTTTATTTTTACATGATAGACTTCTTGTTGGTATAATATTTGAATACTTAGGCCTGTATTAAGAGCTTTCACTTCAACTCTTATCAGGGTTATAACCTTAAAGCTAACACTACTGTTGATTTAACAAATATTTTACAGTGTGCAATTCCCCAATCTACTTATAAATAAAGCACATATCTGTACTTTCACTTGGCTGTGCAAATTTCTCTTCAGTGGGAAAATGATGGTATTAAAGGGGGAATTCACCCAAACATGGACATTTACTCGGTTTACTTGCCCTCAAGAGCTTCAAACCTTTTATGAGCTTCTTTATTCTGTTGAACACAAAAGAAGATATTTTAAAGAAAGCTGAAAGTCTGTAACCATCGACTTCCATACTGTTTCCTTTTCCACTATGTAAGTCAATGGTTACAGGCCTCCAGCTTTCTTTAAAATATCTTCTTTTGTGTTGAAAGGAGTAAACTAAAACGGGTTTAGAACAAAAAAGGGTGATTAAATCATGACTGAATAGGTTAATTATTGCAAACAAAACAAGGAACTAAAGCATCTCTTTACACTAGCGTCAGACATCTGACGTTCTTAGAATGTGTTTTGTCAAATTACCCAATGCAAAGTAAATTAAAACTGCAATAATTCATGGATTGTCATCTCAGTTGGTCATAATAACAGTTATTTTCTTCATAATTGACCGAGTGATCAGTCTAAACTATATGCAGTACTGTAATTCTCAATGTATATGAAATTATTAACCTCAGTCACTGTAAATACATTATTGCAAATCTCCAATTCTATACACAAGACTTTGTATCAGTGTAATATTAAGAGCTTTCACTTTGACTTTCAAATGGATTAAAATAACGCCAGTATGTTGTTCTTAATTTGGCAAGATATTTTACAGCACGTGTGTCCCCTATTAGCCATGTACACTTGTAACCAGAAATAAAACACATTTTTTGGGTTGTGTAAATTTCCCTTCACTGGGAAAATGATTGTATTAAAGGTGGGGGAGTTCACCCAAACATAAACATTTACTCTGTTTACTTGCCCTCAAGAGGTTCAAAACCTGTTTATCTGTTATACTAAAAATGAAGATATTTTGAAGAAAGCTGGAAGTATTTAACCATTGATTTCTTTACAATTTGCTTTTCCACTATGAAAGTCAATGGTTACAGGCTTGCAGATTTCTTCAAAATATCTTCTGTGTTAAAAGGAGTAAACCAAAACAGGTTTAGAACAAATAAAGGGTGATTAAATCATGACAGAATAGGTTAATTATCACAAACAAAACAAGAAACTACAGCATCACATAATTCTTGCGTCAGACATCTGACATTCCTAGAAAGAGGGTTTTGTCAGCTTATTTAATGCAAAATAAATTAAATCTGCAATAACTAATGGATTGTCTTTTCGATTAGTCTTAATAACACTTAACACAAACTAATTAACACTTAATTTCTTCAATAAATGACAGATTGATCAGCCCAAACTATGCAGTACTGTAATTCTCAATGTATTCAAGGACTTTATTAGCCCGTCACTGTAAATAGTTATGCAAATCTCCATTTCTACACACAAGACTTTGTATCAGTGTAATATTAAGAGCTTTCACTTTGACTCCAAGAATGCCAGTAAGTTGCTCTTAATTTGATGAGATATTTTATAGCACGTAGGTCCCCTATTAGCCATGTACACTTGTAACCAAAAATAAAACACATTTTTTGACTACTCAAATTTCCCTCCACTGGGAAAATGACTGTATTAAAGGTGGAGGAGTTCACCCAAACATGAACATGTACTCTGTTTACTTGCCCTCAAGAGGTTCAAAACCTGTTGTTCTTTTAAATCACAAAAGAAGATATTTTAAAGAAAGCAGAAAGTCTTATCATTGCCTTCCATACTGTTTTTCCAACTATGAAAGTCAATGGTTACAGGCTTCCAGCATTCTTCAAAATATCTTCTTTTTTGTTGAAAGGAATAAACTAAAACAGGTTTAGAACAAAAAAGGGCTAGCAAACCATGACCGAATAGGTTAATTATCACAAACAAAAACATGAAACTACAGCATCACGTTAGTCTTACAGTTGCATTCGTACAGATGTAACCAGAAATAAAATATTTTTTGGCTACTCAAATGACCCTTTCACTGGGAAAACGAGGGTATTAAGTAGGTTAATTCTTACTAACAAAACAAGGAAACTACCGCTGTATTCGAGCATCAGACTTGAAAGAAAAAAACAGTGGCACAACAAGCTTCAGGGTCACGGTATTCCTGCTGCTTCAGCATGACAAACCCTGTAAAAACAGCAGATCACATCACAGATCACAAGACCAAACTGATGACGCAGACGAGAAGGTGCAATAGACTCAATATCCTTTTATTGTCTTAAAAATAATTCCATCTACCTATTAAAAGAGCCATATCTCTGCAATGCTTGTGTACCTGTTTTTGAGAGACAAACAACACTGATGCAAAATGTACACTGAGAAAAAAAAAAAGAAAGAATCTGCACCCAAAACAGATCGGACAGAACAGATGAAGTCAAAGCAAATAAAAGTATGTACATAAAGTTTGCACGCACACACACATAATCCTCCAGTAGAAATGTACTGGGTAACAAACAGTGCTCCCAGTCCTCCATGTCTAATGGCACTTAATATGCCCTCATAACCAGTGTCAGGTATGGTATCACTTAGTTTAAAGAGGTGAAGGGTAAATACTCATTATGTCATGAAAACTATATGCATGGAAAACATGTTTCGCACTGTAAGTAATAATAAAGAAAACTAATGTTTTCTCTAAATGTTTGGCTCTGCTATATCTTGATACTTAGTCTATTTTCTGCTATAAAAAACAAGGAAGGGGAAAAAAGAACTGCTGATTTTAGTTCTTGTGCTAGCCAAAACTGCATAAGGAAGTAAGATGGCCATCAGTATACAAGTCAAAACCTTTCATTCGGGACTCTTTTGTCCCTGTGTAACTTGAAACCTAGTCAAAAGAAAATATGTCTGCATCTGAAAGCTTTGGCATCTGACTTGTTGCTCTTATCAGGCAGTAAGCACGGGCAGCTTGTGCTCAGAAAGACACTTCAGAAGAAAACGTCATAAAAACTACATTTTGAAAGACTTTATCAAATTACATTAATGGACTATAATAAAACAGCGAAGTTAAGATAAGCAAGCAAATGCTTCATCACTAAAATACAAAATTTCCACTAAAAAGACATCACAAATGGGAACATTTGGTCAAAAAGGCATTTTATGAACAAGTTAACTCTTATATGGCATTTAAAGTTGAATTCATTTTAGGAAACAGAATGTGAGATGCGACAAAAAACAACAAGAAAAAATAAGTTATTGCAACTTTTTGAATCACATTTTTTACTTTTCAGATTATTTATTTTTTTGTTCAGTGCTTTAACCCTTTAACTGCCCTACCAAAAAAAATAATAATACATATGCTATGAAAAAATGAAGACCAATTTTTTAAAACATAAAAAAAAATAAACGTTTTTGAACACTAAATTGTATTCATTTTTTGAAGTTTAACATTTTTCTAATTTTCTCATGCTTTCTTGTTTGTCTGTTTTTTACAATAACCCTTAAATCAAGTGTATTAGTGCAGCAGGTTTCTGTTTGTTTAATTCTTTTGTAAACCAACAACAATGCTGTGTGTATTTACCATTATTACCATTAATGTACCATTATTTAAAACAGTCATTCTCTAAATGACGTTAACAGTCATTATTTAAAACAGTCAAAATGAGGTCAACCATTTGGTAGAGCAGGCAGTTAAAGGATTAAACATCACAATTGCAAAAGAATTTATGGATTAAAAACTTTTTTCAAATTTATATCAGTTATTTTTTCTCAAAATTTGTTTTAATTTGCATGAAAATTATGTAAATATTTTTTTCAAACAATTCTCTTTTCTCACATTTTGCATATATATATTTTTTTGCATTCAAAATAAGAAAATAAGAAACAAGAGAAAGCTTATGAAGATAAAGACTCTTTAGTTTTTATCTTGCAATTATATTTTAATTGAACTCTTTCCTCAGAGTTTTTTTCCCCTCAAAGTCCGAGTCAATGAGTAACTTTAATAAATGATTAGTAATGCAATCAACACACTCAGATGTGTCTGTTTGCCTCTTTATTTTGAGCTTTCAGATGCAGATGAAAATTTCAGCAATGCGTGTATATAAAAGCTGTATAAAGTTGGCCAACCTGCTCTGAGCTACACTTATGTATAGCTCATATAAGCTCGTATAGCTTAATTCAGATTTGAGTTCTATTCTATAACTTGGAATTCTGTTTTAATTTTTTAAAGTCAGAATTCCAAGTTATAAAGTAGAACTCGAAATTCTGACTTTATAACTCAAAATTTTGACTAATAAAGTCGCAATTCCAAGTTACAAAGTCAGAATTCCGAGTTTTAAAGTCCAAATTCCGAGTTTTGAAGTCATATCCAAGTTTTAAAGTCCAAATTTCGAGTTAAAAAGTCAGAATTCTGAGTTTTAAAGTCATGTATCCAAGTTTTAAAGTTAGAATTCCAAGTTTTAAAGTCAAAATTTCAAGTTCTGACTTAATAACTCAGAATTCTGACTTTTTCATTTTGCTTTATTTGATGTTTTATTAGTCAGTGGCAGAAATGGGCTTCCATACTTTTAAATAAAAGGTTTTTTAGTTCATAAGACGTAGGGATGGGGAGCACCATTTAAAGTGAACAAAGAAGGAAAACAAAATGGTCAAGTTTAAAAAAATAGAGGCACAAATTAAAGACAAGATACGGCGTCTGACAGAGCGGACAGAGCACGTCTGAAAACACATCTTCTATTTGGTTAATCAGATACTGTAAACATTTGTAACTGTACTGAATGGAAGAAAGATATTCAAGCTAGCTTATCGTTGAATCCGTAAGGTCATTACTTACAATGAAAAATAAAAACAAAACATCGACATACAACTATAGTCTCTCTTTAATAAGGAGTTAAAGAAAAACAAAAAACAAAGAACAGACCCACTTCGGCATGATCATAACACATTATGACACTACAGGCCTGTAACTAAAATGTGTACCTAGCCTATTTCTGTTGCTCATAAAGGCTGTCAAGCTTCATTAATTGTCACTCATAATCACCTCAAGATGTGCTTGTATAGTGCATTTAGAGGATTTCACTCCACTGCTTTATTAACTCGTCTCTTCCAGCACTCTGGCTCATTCTCTGTGCTCTCGACGTCAGTCAGTCAGAACATTCAAGGAATCATAACCAGTGTCTCAGCTCTCTCTCTCCCTCTCTCTCTACGCCACCATAGCAAAACAACTTCATCCTATAGCGATAGGACAAAATCTGGAGGATACAGACAAACACGTTACGCTGTAAAACAAAGCAGCCTGTGCCAGTTGAAAGTCTGTTGTTGTTTTATAACCAAGATTATCAAAAAGGAGGATGTCAAAAGCAAAGGTTGAATATACTAAATATGGGCTAATGTCAAGTTTCAAGGTTTATGCTGGGTTCACACCAAATGCAGAACTAAAAATTCACACAAGTAAAATATATGCTAAGTCAATGCAAATGGAGGCATATTAGGTATATGCATTAGGGCATTTAATTTTCAGTAAGTCAACTCAAGCACTTCTGGTGAACTGTCATGCCATTAAAATATTGCAGCGTTTAAGATCTGATTTCTTTAAAAATCAACGATCTTCACTGCCTGATTGATTTCCAATATAAAGTGGGTCTCAGAGTGAACAAGAAGCACTTAACTCTTGTTCTGTGCCATGCCAAAACAATACGGAAGAATTTCTCATATTCTAATCCTTGACGGCACTCGAGTCTTTCATCTCTTTTTACAGCCGAATGCTATAAGTCAGGGGTGTCAAACTCAATTCCTGGAGGGCCGAAGCCCTGCACAGTTTAGTTCCAACCCTGCTCCAACACACTTACCTGTAGGTTTCAAACAAGCCTGAAGGACTCAATTAGTTTGATCAGGTGTGCTTAATTAGGGTTGGAACTAAACTGTGCAGAGCTGCTGCCCTTTTGGAACTGAGTTTGACACCTGTGCTATAAGTCTATTTAACTGCTTAATCTTTAATTACACTACAACATCGATGCTGCAAAAGGAACCCTACAAAATTAAAAATTGTCACGATAACCATTTACCAGAGGTTTATTTTGTGGCTGAAAAACACCAGCTCTGCATATACCCCATTCACACCACATGGCGTGAACGATGTGAATGTGCGACAAATTTGTTGCAAACATGCAGAATTTGCCTTAAACCACGCCAGTTCAAATAATTGAACTCAAACTAAAAATTGTGTTAGGGGACAACATCCCCCGAGTAAATAAAAGCAAGTGACAGTGTACTGCATTTGGTGCAAACCAAGCATCAGCTTTAATGTAAATTTTCCCTTCTAAACTGAATACAGCTAGTTTTTTATATCGGCTAAAATGTACAAAAGCCTGTACACACTAACATGAATGTTCAGAACAGAAATTCAGACTGATATTCATATAATGTTTTTTCTGTCCATACTAATGTATTTAAGAAAGGCAAAAGTGCTGAATGACAATGCAGTTTAAATCTCTGACAGTAGATGGCGTTTACAGAAACGCCATAGAAATACAGTGGCTACCCATGTTTTTTTATTATTATTATGAAGGATCTTTTTTTAAGAGTTTGTAGTTTTCTAAAACAGTGGTGGCCAACTGAGTGAATCTCTCTGGTTAGACAGTTGTATTTGTAGTGCAGTAGGTAAGAGATTTTAATACCTTTCCATTATAAAAAAAAAAAAAAACCTCTTTTTAAACTGAGAATGTTTGTGTCAAACCTTGTTTACACAAGACTTGCACTTTATTCTAAAGAATTTATCCCAAATGTAATCTACTATATTTATTGCAGATTTCAAGTGGGTGGTCTTTTAATTCAGCTGAAAGTCATGCTAATCATCCATAAACCACATGTCTTCATGTGATATGAAGTCAGCGGCCAAAGTTTACCAAACTTCAACTTTGGAACTCAGCTAAATTTGCACGAGTTTGCGTTTCCACTGTGCAAATGTGTCAATGGAAGGACTGAGACTGCATGTTTCAGTCTAAAAAGATGCATTATAGAAACTTGAAATGTTTCTCACTTCGAACATTCATCCTCATGTCAACAGGCTTTAAATATAAGCTTGTAAAAAATGAATGAAAAGGGTAACTCAAATGAACTGGTAAAGTGCATACTGGTTAAGACCTTATTTAATGCATAAAAGTTTTATAGGTCCTTACATTTATCATGCAGTATTCTTTAACTTGACACTCCCAATTAAGCCATAACTAGTGATTTACTATAATGTAACAGAATGTGCTTGATTAGATTATTCTCCTGTTTTGGAAAAAAGTATTTTGTATAATTTTGCCCTTGCGTAACTTGTTGCTTATAACTGGTTGTAGGGCTATACTGTATATAGCTATGGAATAATTAAGAGACCTGTTGTTTCTATGGATTTATTGAATTTATTAGGTATATCTTTGAGCAAAATGTTAATATTTGATATTAAGGTTTGATATCATTTAAAATCGGCGTCATTTATCGCTTTTATTTTTCCAAATAAATGACAGAAATTACGTTTTACCAAATCACAAAAATACATTTTACTCAAATAACACAATCATAAATTCAAGAAACCCAGAGAATCTCTTATCTGATCTCTTATTTTTTGTGTAACTATACACACAAACCTATTGAAGCAAAGCATTCTGTACTGCCCCAACCACAGGAAGGCTCCTCACAAGGGCAGAAGGCACTTTTTAAACTCTTTACCCTCCAAAAATCTTCACATTTAATCACTGATTCCTAGCAAGCAAAACAAAATGCTATCTGATTCGGCTTCATACAAAATCACGATTGCTCATCAAAAATATACGTGTGTGTGTGTGTGTATATATATATATATATATATATATATATATATATATATATATTTTTTTTTTTTTAATCCAGCTGACTGTATGATACACACCCAGTGTATCATCTGACTATGAATAACAGCACAAGCCAAGATGGAAGAATGACACATTAAGGGGAGAACAGTTACAAAAACGCCCCAACAACATTAGAATTCATTTACTACCACAATACCTCAACTTCCACCCCATGATTTCCTCAAAAATCTGAAATCAGATCCACGTTTGATCGAGTGAGTCAAAGCGAGTGGAAGCTCCTGTGCGCGTCGTTGCTTTGGATCACCTTTGTTCGGTGCTGGATCTTAACGGTTCGCTATAGCTATGCATCATTCTCACATTACAAGAGTTACAAAAATAAAGCACCAAAAAGCACCAATACCAGCCCACAAAAACTACTAAAGGATTGGTTCACTTACAGAATGAAAAACTACTGATGATATACTCACCCCACTGTCTTGCAAGCTGTTATATTCTTTCTCACTTTGGTCCAAAGGAAACTAAGGTTTTTGAGGAAGACATGCAGGATTTTTCTCAATTTATTAGACTTCTATGCTCAGTGGTTTAAACTCCCAAACTGCAATTTTAATTCAATTTCGCACCTTGACTAAACAAAGGGTTCCAATGTGATTGCCCACACCAACGTGCCAAACGCCACACAAAAAAAGTGTCATTTAAGAAGAAAAAAATTCCCCAGGCTTGATTTTTTTTTTAGTTGACGCCGCAACAAACACTGGCTCATCAAGATTGCCACAGACAGTTGAGTTTTGTTGGTGCTAGTTGTTTGGCGTTTGGTGTTACCAGCCCTTAAGGGTCTTACCTAGTCAAAAAAATTGCCATTTTCCATAAAAAGATGAGCTTTTTCGGCTAAAGTACATAAACTTTCCTTTTTAAAAAAAAAAGACAATGATCATTTTGCTGGGTAAGATGCTATTCCTCAAGCTGGGATCATGTAACGCCTTTTAAAACTGCAATTTAAAAATCACTGATCAACACAGAAGGATCTATGTTCTCCTTAAAAATCTAAATTTCCTTTTGACTAAAGGAAGAAATTCACATCTTGGATAAAAAGGAGTAGTTAAAATCTCAGGAGACTTTCATTTGTGAAGTGAACTAATCCTTTAAGATGCCAGACTTCAGCTCTGTGTGGAAACATCTCACAGAAAAGCAGGCAATTGCTGATGGCTATTTATTCTGACCATGGCGTCTAAGCTTAAAAGAGGCAAATTAGAAACTAAAAGGACGTCAGAGTCCCTCAAGCATGTCTGATTAAAAAAAAAGAAAAGAAAAGATTGGTTTCACATCTTCTAGAAGACAACTCACATAAAGAGGAATCTACTCATATGATTGGCAGAAGCAAACTACCAAACGAACACACAGTGACGGAACAGCTATAAGATTGATTATCAACAGCTGCATCCTTTAGTTCATTCCTCATCTTATCCTGCCCTCAATCCCAATCAGAAACTGATGAAATCTAGGACTGCCACACTAGTTTGAGCGTTTGTGGAATCGTGTGACGCTATCCATCTCATGTTGAGACGACAAATACAGAAAAGCTGTGATCTTACCGTAACTACTGCAGCTGACTTTGATCGATATGGAAAAACTATGGGCTTACAAAAAAGCCGTACGTTTACTTAACGATAATATACTGTGCTTATCTGTTCTCTACGATAAACATAAACGTTGGGTGTTAGTATATTTTGCTCTGAATAATGTGCTTAATCATGCTTTATATGCGTGTCCCGGGCCATGTGGTGAAGCGATGCTCATCTAGGCTGCTGTGCGAGCACCGGGTAGGCCAGGGTTACATTCAGCGAGTCGTTGTGCTGGACCAGAGACGTGTGTTTGTAGTGCAGGACCAAGTCTTTCAAGGAGCCGTAAAGGTTGTAGGGTTCAGCAAATCCGAAACCTGTGGCCGTCTTGTAAACCACACAATGTTTGATTTCTCCTTCCACACTGTTGAAAAAAAGAGGAAGATGAGTCAACGAGGAGGATCTAGTTCTTGTCTAAATAGTATTCAAATATTATTTTCTAATTTTGTATCAGAGGACTATTACTCAAGGTTCACACATTTCCAAGGTAAAAAAAGGCAGCTTATTTTGTCATAATATACACTAACCGGCCACTTAATTAGGTACATGTCTAACTGCTCATTAATGCAAATTTCTAATCAGCCAATCACATGGCAGAAACTCAATGCATTTTAGGCATGTAGACATGGTCAAAGCGATCTGCTGCAGTTTAAACTGAGCATTAGAATGGGGAAGAAAGGTGATGTAAGTGACTTTGAATGTGATATGGTTGTTGGTGCCAGACAGGCTGGTCTGAGTATTTCAGAAACTGCTGATCTACTGTGATTTTCATGCACAACCTCTTTAGGATTTACAGAGAATGGTCTGAAAAAGAGAAAATATCCAGTGAGTGGCAGTTCTGTAGGCGCAAATGCCTTGTTAATGCCAGAGGTTACGGATGGCTAAACTGGTAAGAGCTGATGGAAAGACAACAGTAAGTCAAATAACCACTCATTACAACCAGGGTACCCATTAGTACCAATTAAGCATCGTGTCAACACCACAGCCTTCCTGTGTGGTATAAAATAGTATTAACCATAGTGTACCCATCTTCTAAAGGCTACTTCCAGCAGGATAACACGCCATGTCATAAAGCGCAAATCATCTCAGACTGGTTTCTTGAACATGACAATGAGTTCACTGTACTCAAATGGCCTCTACAGTCACCAGATCTCAATCCAATAGAGCAGGGGTGTCAAACTCAATTCCTGGAGGGCCGAAGCCCTGCACAGTTTAGTTCCAACCCTGCCCCAACACACTTACCTGTAGGTTTCAAACAAGCCTGAAGGACTCAATTAGTTTGATCAGGTGTGCTTAATTAGGGTTGGATTTAAACCGTGCAGAGCTGCGGCCCTTTTGGAACTGAGTTTGACACCTGTGCAATAGAGCATCTTTGAGATGTGGTGGAATGGGAGATTTGCAGCTGACAAATCTGCAGCAACTGTGTGATGCTTTCATGTCAATATGGACCAAAATCTGAGGAAAATTTCCAGCACCTTGTTAATCGACTAAGGGAGTTCTGAAGGCAAAAGGGGGACCAACACGGTGCTAGTAGGGTGTACCTAATAAAGAGGTCAGTGAGTGTGCATTGTAGCATTAGCTTTTTTTTCTCGATTTTTCAAGTCCTCATCCTTTGAAAGTGCATCCCTTATAAAAAAAAAGGTTTATTCAAGTGTGCTATTAGTACGGCTGCGCAATATATTGGCCCAATCCCAATTCTACCCCTTAGCCCTTCCCCTTACCCCTACCCCTCGTTTTGCCATAACTCCTGCACAGCAGTCTAACAACATTCTGACACTCGATGACACTGGAATGCCCTGTCAGAAAAGTCTAGTGGCTGGGAATGAGCATTTTACACTGTCTGCTATAATGTTAATGCTGTTTTTGTGTGTTTACATTGATGAGTGTGGCCACTGTGTTAAAGGCACAGTATTACGATTTTATTACCACATTAGATCATTATGATAATATAATATATGCCTTCAGTGATTTCCTGAAGATAAATACCAAAAAATAACACAACTGGAATCACTCCAGCAGTTGCGATCATCTGATCTCATTGGAAGCAAGAAATCGCGAGGACATATGATGACGTGTGCAGGTACTGAAGTGCTGTCCCAATTCTTAGGGGTAAATTTTGAAGCCCTTCCCCTTAACCCTCCATTTTAAGGGCCAAGGGGAAGGGGAAAGGGGAAGTGGTACAAAAATAGAATTGGGATTGGGCCAACTGTTTCAGCATCAATACTGCAATGTGTGTACGCAATAGTCACATTGCAGGATATGCAATGTTGAGGGATTATAGTTGTTCAGCACAACAGTTGAGAATACATGAGATTTGTGGAGTCATGGCAACCATACAGAGTGAAACGTTATCACTTGCATGTGTTTTAAAGGCATTTTCAAGAGTGTTTAAAGTATTCGGGTACAAAAAAGTACAACATTTGTAACTTTAATGAGGAATTAATTTCATCACTTAATTTCTGTACTTGTTTGACTTTTTTTTGATCTGTTGTAATTAATCTGGCTAGCAATTTGTTTATTATACTTCATTCACACCCTTACAAAATCACCACAATCAATCTAAATTCAAGATTTTTCCCCAAAAAGAGCTATTCAGGCCATTTGGTGAAATTGTATTTGTATCGCAGTATATACCTCAGAAAAGCAAAATATCGCAATGTCAGATTTTTCCAAAATTGTGCAGTCCTAGCTATTAGTATACTACTTTCAAACAAACAAAATAGAAAGTATTCTTTAAGTGAACTTTGTAATTACTTTATGTACTTAAATGTACTTTTAAATATACTGACAGAAAAGTCTTAATATGTATGACATATACTTGTTCATTCACATACTTTAAAAAATATAACTACATTATAAATATACTTGGTTTGTAGATGTTTTTCCCCTGGTGTCAGAGATATGGCCTTCTGAGTAAAAAAATATGTTCAGCACTAACTTCAGATTATTCAAATTGGCTAACACAAATGGCACACTTTGGGCCAGATTTACCAAACAGGGCAATTTGTCATGAGCACTATTCCCAAAACAGCCCAGATGGTTTTTAAAATTTCTGCAGATCATTTACTGACAATGTGCAAATTAAAAAACATACAAGTAACATCTTATTTACATTAAATCTACCAATTCAATATAATATAATATAAAAATATATAATATAAAAAGCTATATTTTTTGATAGTCTACAGAACAAACCATCGTTATACAATAACTTGCCTAATTACTCTAACCTGCCTAGTTAACCTAATTAACATAGTTAAGCCTTTAAATGTCCCTTTAAGCTGTAGAGAAGTGTCTTGAAAAATATCTAGTCAAATATTATTATTAAATATTATTATATATTTTTTTTCTTTTTTTTTTCTCCTATATTAGGGTAAGGGGGAGCAAGACAAATATGTGGGGGTGCTAAGAAAAAATTCTCATGGTGTCAAAGTTTATTAAAAATCCAGTTACTTAATAAGCTATGGTACACATATTGAACAAAAGTATGTTTTTATTTGATTGATTAGTTGATTGATTGATTGATTGATTGATTGATTGATTGATTGATGGATTTATTGATTGATTAGCCAAAGAATAGTCATAGGAATAAAAATGACTAGCAAGATTTTAGGCATGATGCAGAGTACTGAATTATAAACAGACACTAATTACACGGTGTCTCTAATTTTGAAATGCATGCGATTTAAAACTTCCAGGTGCTGATTCAAAAGAACTGTTATCACCTACAACAACATATTACCAAGTATATGGTAAAGTAAATCCTGTCTGTAAATATTATATTAATGGACTGGATAACATATGGTAACACTTTAGGTCACAATTCATCCTGTTAACTACAGGCTTATTACCTGCCTATTGTTAAGAAATTACCTGTTCGTTAGTATTTTTAAAGTAGCATCCCTTATCCTAAAACACAAAATCTAAACCCAACTTCTACCTTACTATTAATAAACAGCATTAGTAGTTTATTTAGCTAGTAGTGTTAGTTAATGGTTTGTCATTAGCATGAATTGTGACCTAAATGAAAGTGTTACCCATTTATTTTGTGACACCATTTAAAACATTTTATTTATGTTTAATAAAACTACATTTAAAAACCTGAGAAGAACTACCACAAACCAAGCAAATTATGTTATCAAATTAGACTGGTTCTGCTGCATGTTGAGTGCTCAACAATTATAAAACACACACATACACTCAGCAGAAACACAGTCAGAGCATTTCAATATGACGGATGAATTTAGCTTCGGGAATCTGCAGTGAGTGCGATGCTGGATGGAGCAATGCTTCAGTAACTCACACTACAGAGCAGGCGAAGGAGCCCTTCTGGGTCTGGCTCTCTCTGATGAGGAAGGTGCCATCGCGTTTGCCTCTCAGGAGATCCTCTGCATACGAGCGCTTGATGTCTCCAACGTACCAGGAGCACTCGTCATGATGCGCTTGATCGTCATCGTCGTCCAGCAGAGAATAGAAGCTAAAAGGTCATACATGATTGCTATTAGTTGTAGATCTCATTTGGCTGTTCAAAATATCTTGGTTTTGCTTCATTAATGCATAGTCTGCAATATAATATAGTTACTATAATCCTGCTGCTTGTTGTTGTTGTTTTTAAAGTTAGATCCCCGAATTAAATTTCATTGTGGCTTAACACTTTAACTGCCTGCTCTACCAAATGGTTGACCTTTTTGACTGTTTTAAATAATGGTTCACACAGCGTTGATGGTTTACAAAATAATCAAACAAACATAATCCTGTTGCACTAATACACTTGGTTTTGGTTCTACTGTGTATAAAAAAAAAATAAATAAAAAAAAAAATAAAAAAAAAACAAGAAAAGATTTTAAATGAGAATCTGAAATATGTTCAGATATATGATACGCATTAAAATAAAGATAACCTACTATTTTAAAATGTTTATTTTTTATGTTTTTAAATAAATTGGTCTTACACTTCATATTTTTATAGTCTTTGTATTAATTTCGGTACTTTTACCATAAATCGACATGTCAACCCATTTGGTAGAGGCTGATATTTTAGAAAGTATGGGAGGCGTGTGTTAACTAGCAACATTAGGAGTTAAGAAATGCAATCCAAAAATGTTTTTCTTGGTGGGGCAGTCAAAGGGTGAAAATACAGTAATAAATAAATATATATACAAAATATTTGTAATTTTTTTTTTTGCAGTCACACTAAAATAAAATTAAATAAATAAATTTAAATTAGTAAAAAATACATTAATTAAAAAGTTTTCAAACTAAAACAATCTAAATAAGAAAGTGTAGTAAACAGCTTGACAGTAAGGTCTTACAGAAATGTTGATGATTTAATGTTGCGTCATAATGCTTTTCACACTTCTTTTGAAAAGTGTGTTAGGATGTCTAAATTATGGTGCAGATAACTTCTACAAGACAACTAACTAGGCCTTTTCTTAAGACTAACTAGGTTTTGTTTTTGCATTTTCAGTTGGTAAAAAAGTGTGCTGAGGCCCTCTAGTGGTGTTTACCACATTGAGACTGAGCACTTTGGAACTCGTTGCCTACTGACTTGAAACATTACAAGAAATGTACTTGAATCATGTCATTCAGATGGCATTTGAAGTGTGGTTTGATGACAGAAAAAAAAACAACCTACAGCATCTGTAATAGTCCTATGGCAAACAGCACAGAAATGAAAGCTGTTGCTCTCAGGATCAAAAGTGCACAAAAGAACAAGATTAAAACACCAGATGTTTACAGGATTGTGTCCACTTGTGCTCCAACTGACCAAATTGCATCTTAATCTCAGCAGTAAATATCCCAAAAAACGGGTCTTGGTCATCAACGCAGCAGATCCTACCTATATAAGTGTATCTCAAGAAAGGCTAAACAGAACTTACTCCTCTGATTCATTCTTTATTCCCAGCCATTCATTGATTTTCCTTTGCCTGGTGCCTTTCTGAGTCAGCCATCTGTAAAGACATAATCAGCGTTGTTAACCTCGGCAGCAGTTACCGCACAAAATTTCCTGCACAATCTGCAGCGCCAGAGCAAAAGAATTCATATTTTGAGCTTCCACAATAGAAAAAATGCTTTTCTTACCTTGTTTTGTCTTGTTTTTAGCCCAAATATCAAAAAATTCAAATAAAAACTCACCGTCAGAAGAATTAAGTCACAATTAAAAGATTTTCCTGAAAACAAGCTAAATTATCTGCCAGTGGGGTTCACAAAATAATCTGTTTTTTGCTTTAAAATGTCGTTATTTGGACAAAAAACAAAGACAAAAATTTTAAGTAAGATTGTTTTTTGCATTAATCAAATAAATTCCATACAATTAGTAGTTCAGACTCACCATTGCATATCTTTACGATGCGAACATTAAGATATCAATGCTAAAACATTATTTTGTGCAACGCTAGTAAGAATGCATTAAATTAATCGAAGTTGACAGTAAAGACATTTCGATTTAAACTGAGGCAGAAAATTTTGTACAATTTCTATCCAAAGAAATAAAAGATTTACGCCAAAATATTAAAGGGCCATAAAACCCTGCTCTTTTGGTTCAAGTCTACCTCAGTATTTTTTCAAAAAATACTTCATGTCGGGTGTGGAGCTCTTCTAGCAGAAGGAGGAGTGGACGTGGCCAGCAGAGCAGGGGAAATAGAGGAGAGTGAACAACTGTCAACTGGCTCTCAAAATGAGACACAAACCATGAGGAGACCCTTCAGTTTACAGTTTACAAAGCTCAAATGCAAAGAATGTGTCTGAATAGTAATGAACTCCACTGGTAAAAGAAATTCTGCCATTCTCCAATTCTAGTACAGCTCTCCCAACAACAATGCTCCCTGCAAACCAACAGCTTTGCTGTATCTGCACTGACAGCATTGTGGGGAAAAAACATGCAACAAACCTCGTGGATCATGGAAACAAACACATACAACTCTGCATGTACGGCTAAATACTCTCAGATCTCACAGCGAGGCAGGTCTGCCTTGCCTTCAGAAAGCACTTAAGAAGCAGGGTCTTCCCGTAGGATAAGAAAACTCAGCTATAAATAATAATCATAAACCGATACGTCATCTATCGGACAGGCAGATTGGCGATACGTCATGGATTTTGATCACGCCCAAAAAATTATTTTAAACCCTGAGGATGAAATTAGTTAACAAAAGCTCTAAATTATCCAGTTTACCCCACAATTAAAGCTGACAGGTGCTAACTTTGCCTTAACTAATACTCAACACACACAAATCTGTTAAAGTAAAAAAAAAAAAAAAAAAGGACTCAAGCGTTTCCTAAACCTTTAAGCAGAACAAATTTTTCAGTAACAATGAAAGGAAAAGTATGTTGAGCGCTAAACCAGCATCCTAAAATTAATTTATAAAGATAATGCTGACACTGAAAACTTCCACTTTGCAAATCCCAAGAATTAAATAATAACATAATTGCGATCAATATAACCTTGTTGAGCATAATAGAAGTCTTTAAAACATAATAAAAAAAAATACTACATTTTAAAAACATTTTTTGAATGTATTTCTCCTAACAAACTGGGTTGCGCTAATTCCTGCACCATTACTTTAAGCTATTTGTTAGATTAGTTTCAGTTTTGCAATAGGTACGGACTAATCTATTGCACATATGCAAATATCTTATTGTATAGGATCCTGTAGAAAATATTCAATTCATTTAACTAAGGGGTGAAGCAATGTGTGTGTGCACATGGCATGGTGGATTTCTTACACAAGATATTGGTCCCTTAGCTTCCTCAGCTGTATGAGGTCTGGTTTCAAGCTGTTCATTAGCTTGTCTATCTCTCGATTGTCTGTAGCTTGCCGCTTCAAATCCAGTTCCAACTTCCTCTTGCTGTCATGAATCTCTGTCACTCTAGACTTCAGCTTCTCCGAGTTACTCTGAATTCTGAAAAGAGTGAAAAGTTTCCCTCTGATAGCAGCCAGAATTCAAATGAGGGGAATTACGAGACACATTTGTATCATGAAAAACAAGACTACCTCTCAATCTCCTTGTCGTTTCCTTCCCTGCGAAACTTCTCAATGCTGTCTCTACTGAGGCGCTCCTGGGTCTCGCACTGCTCCTCAAAGATCTTGATGGTCTCGTTGAAGGCCTCAATGGCAGTCCGCTTCATCTGCAACTCCTGAGCGAGACCGTACATTACAACATCTGCATTAGTGACTGTTAATGAGATTCCAATGCATTTGAAAGAGAGAGGAAATGCAGCCTACTTGTGATGAGCGTGTGTATTCCTCGTACAGTACGTCATATTCACGACTCTTCTCCTGATACTGCTCGTGATAAACCTTCAGCTGCTCTCCCACTGCCTCTATACTGTCCTCTTTCACCACCTGATCCTGCAACAAAAAAAAAGGTATTCAGAAGCCTTGTTTACCCCCAAAAAAGAAGAGATTCATCATCCACTCACCCCCAAGTCAATTTTATATAGAGATGGATGATTGTAATGACAAATTTGACTTGTTGGTGGTTTGCCAGATTTCCAAGAAGACTAATCATTGTCTGGAACATAAATGTAAACGTGCTGCAACTTATCTTCTCAAACGACTTCTTTAACGCTCTTTTTATAATGTTTTTATTTTAACTTTCTGAATACTGATAAATAAAAAAAATAATCAATCATTAATATGACAGAATTTTTATGTTATATAAAAAAAACAATCAATCAATCAATCTATCTATCTATCTATCTATCTATCTATCTATCTATCTATCTATCTATCTATCTATCTATCTATCTATCTATCTATCTATCTATCTATCTATCTATCTATCTATCTATCTATCTATCTATCTATCTATTTAACATACTGACTTTAAAGGAAAAATCAGGTATGCATGAGACATCTTTATTCTGTCTTTGGTCATTTTTCAAATCAAAGCACAATTATTTGCCGTTTACACAACAAAGTTTTCAGGCAAAATTGGAAACTTTAGATACGTTTTGCCTCTGTTTACAAAATATCAGCAATTTTGGGACTGAATACACAAATTTGAAAACAGCTAATAAAGTAGAAGTTGTTTAAAACACGGCTGTTGATGTGCCTACGTGAACACCTGAAAAAGAGAGTCTTTGAAAACAATGACATCATGCACATGCATAGTACATGTTTATGTAGATTAAAGCCAAGCACAAACAAACACTCACAATGGCAAAGTACTTGGCAGTCGTGTTGCTCAAGGGTGGGTTTACTTCACATTACAACTTAAATTAAGTTGCATCTTATTTTACAGCGAATTCTACATTAACGTAAGCACATCATCACTTTCTTTCAGATACCATTTACTAAAAAGGTGAGACTTTCAAATACTAGCCTGATATATGTAATACAGCATTTTTGGTCATTTTCAAAAAGGTGTAAATGCAAATGGTTTCAAAATTACATTGTTAAATGTTAAACTTTTTTAAAACGCAAGTGGAAAACTTTTTCGCAAGTTCCTTATAGTCAAATGTTTTATTAATAACCAGAAGCCTAATTAAATCTGTGTCAATAAAACATTTCCAAGTGAAAACATTAATATAATTATAAAAATACTGTCAGTTGACCTTATATTACATGGAATTTCACTAAACTGCCATTTTATGGAAAATATACAAAATATGGAGTCATAAGTTTGAGTAAATAACAACAGAAATGCCATGTTTAACCCTAGTCTACTGTTCAGATTTACTAACCTTTTGTTAAGTTTACAGCTGCTTTTGCCCCATTGACTTCTTTTTTAATGACATTTTTAATAGCAAAGCCATGACATCACATAATCATGCATTCTTGACTGTTGGTGGTTTTCACTGTCGGGAAGAAGTAAAACTTTTCATTTGTACTGTTGGTCATCAGTTGGCACCATTAACCCTTTAGATAGGCCTGTGCAAAATGTTTCTTGCTTTTATACAGAGTTTTATGGAGTAAAATGGCAGATTAGTGTGTGCTTACTATGTTTACTTTGTTCTGAAAGATAAGGTGCTTATTTTGATTTTCTCTGACATATCAAGATAAGTGTGCAAATATTTCTCTCACACACTATACTCCATATAGCAGCCAGCTTTATATAGAAACAAAGACTTTTTAGCACTGCGACTGATAATCAGCACTAAAAGTGAAAAAAATGGAACCTCTTCCCAACAGGGAAAACCAGCAACAATCAAGAAAGCATACTAATACGGTGTCATTGATGTATGGAAGTCAATGGGGCAAAAACAGCCACGAACATAATGAAAGGGTAGTAAATTTGCCCTGAATGTATTGTTGAACATTTTCAAAGCATTTTCTCAAAATATGTGTCAAAATAAAATTTGTCATGAAACATCATTCAATTTGCTGAAACACAGAGAATGTTGTGGCTAAATTAAGACTCAGAAATCATCCCAGAGTGGATCAAAACATGCCAAAGAGCACACAAGGGTTATTAGTCTGCTATTCCTTCAACATGAAGCCTGTGGAAAAAAGGACACCATCAGTTTGAGGCTAGTGAAGAGCGGAGGTGCTGTACCTGCTGATATTTGGAGACGGGGAAGAGCAGGTGAGAGTCCAGCTTGGCGTTATACTGCGCCAGTGACTCATGGCGGTAGTGGTTGATGAGCTCCACCACAGAGAGAAAAGTAAGAGGCTCAGAGAAGCCGTACTTGCCCCCGCGATGAAAAATCTTGATCAGTTTGTTATTGCCTCCTTTCCTGGAATAAACAACACAAGGCTTTGATCGCATCGAGTCCCTGTTAGAAATTCTTCTTTGTGATGATGCATATCAAACAAATAATACACCAGCGCACCTACGCAATGCATTCGTCGCATATTAGACATCAAATGCGATTTGACCTGACACAGTGCTCACCTGAGGGTCAAAGTGTACTCTCCGTGCACTTTGCTTGAAGCGTCCCGCACCAAGAACGTACCATCAGGAGTGTCTCTCATTTTTTCATTCACTTCCTCTCTAAAAGTGTGAACATCAGACAAAGATGTGTTAATGTTTTAATCTACTACACATTGATTACATACCTATTCCAGGTGTACATCTTCTTAATGATGATTCTAAATTCTGCACAAGTTTAATACAGAAGAAAATTTAGTTTTACTGGTTTTACAACTGCAAAAAATGCATTAAAAACAGAACTGATTTACATCACATTACACACAAAGTAGCGACTTGTTTTTAGTGACGATTTTACTATTGAGTAATCATCATTATTATTATTTTATTGATAATGTCTGTTCCCTGATTGTTTGTATGTTATCTGAAAAAAATAGATGCATCACATGCACATAAGGGTGTCACGATCCTCCAAATCCTCGATTCGATTATATTTTCGATTCTAAAGTCACGATTCGATTCGATTTTTGATTATGAATAATCAATTAATTAATTAATAATGAATTAATTATTTGTAGCCTACCGTTTAAACTACCTGACATGCATGGTCTTTGTTTTACCCATAAACAAATCATACAGTAAATGAATAAAGGTAAGTTACACACATAATTACCACCTGTCAATCACTTTTTTCTGCGGAACTCGTGAATAGGCAGTGATCCGTGTCGTTATAATGACGTCGGTAAAAAAGGTGCACAACCAACAGAAACCAGCCAACAGTACCTGAGGTGTTAGCTAAAATGACTAAGTAAGTGTGTGAAAGTAAAAGATGGAAGCAGTCTACTGACTCGCTAACTGCCTTGACCTGCTGTCTCAAACGCATGACAATGTGTGTGCATCTGTATCTGTGTGTGAATGAGTGTGTGTGGTCACGTGATGTGTGTTTTCAGCGGTAGTGAGGAAGGAGGGTTGCTCAGAAATGCTACACTCCAGTGTGGATGTGGATCGTTGTTGTTCTAAAATGCCATTTAAAAACAAAGACATATTAGTGTAAACAGGGCCTGAGTGTGTATTTTTCGCAAGCGGATTTGCAACGGGTGCGGGGCGGAGGATCGCGATGCGCATATCGTCTATCAATCCAACCGCAATACGTACATGGCAGAGCTTGAAAACTGTGTTTTTTTGGTCGACAACACGAACGTTGTCAACATAACTAACTGGAAATCCAAAATACTTCCACACCGGCGACTTCATTGAAAGAGGAGAGGGTTTAAGTTCTGTCGACGGGTCTCCTGCGTCTGCAGTTTAACAAGCAATTCAACAAGCCTGTTTATTCATGCTTGACAAGCCAAGCTAACGTGACATGGGGGCATGGCAGCATCGACGATTCTATTTTTTGATTCGATAATCGAAGTTGAGCATAAATTTAGATCGATTTCGATTAAAAATCGAAATCGTGACACCCCTACATGCACATATAGTTAGAAATTTAAATTCTTCATCAAATATTTCCCAAGTGATGTTTGACAGATTTTTCAAAACACTTATAAACCTAATAGCTTATATAGCTATTTTATAATAACTAATTGCTTTTTTCTTTACCACAATGACAATGCAAATAATATTGTACTGGATATTTTACTAGATTTAGGGCTGCACGATATTGGAAAAATCTAACATTGCAATATTTTTTATTCTGCGATATATATTGCGATATGAAAACAATTTAACTAGATGTGATGAATAATTATTTAGAAAAATGTACATAATTTTAGATTAATTAGGATGATTCTGTAGACAAGAAGCATATTTCAATACAATAATAAAAAACATACAAATTAAATAAACAGTGTTTGATTGTTTTCCGAGGAGTTGAACTGTACTTAGGTAAACAGTAGTTGAATAATCAAATGTAAAACAATACTGCATAGTCATTCATTACGATTTTTTAAGCCTGAATGCTTTAAAATCCGTCACACAGGCACAGGCCTCAAAACACTTGTTTTATTTTGATATATTATATTACATAGTTATAATCTAGATTCAATATTGTGTATACTCGTGATGTTACTACTGCAAATGATCACATTGTGATATCGATTCTAAAACGCTATATTGTGCAGCCCTAGTAGTTTTTAGCCTAAAATGCAATTTAAAAGTTAACTAGGCCAATTATGTTAAGTAGGCAAGTTAGGATAATTAAGCAAATTATTGGACAACAGTAGTTTGTTCTGTAGACAACCAAGAAAGCATTTTTTCAATTTGATTTTTCAAAAGAAAATATAGGATAATATAGATTCAAAATATCATATATAACTAACATAATCTCTAATAAAGAAAGAAACTTGGTGATCTTACATATGCTTTGTATTTTCTTCCCTTTAACAACAACAAATTTATACAGTAAAACTTCGGGAGGAACAAATCTTTTAAAAAATTGCCTTTAATAAAGAAAATATATATTACATATAAATAATAAAAACAGAATTATAATAAATAAAATTAAATGTAAAAATTACAATGCAAGAAAAAAACTAAGAACTGCTTAAATGTAGTCAATCCACTTACTCCAAATTAGGAAAAAATATTCAGTCCTTAATAACAAAAAAAGACGATAACTCTTCATTTAAACATTTTTTTAATTACTTTTTTTTACTAGCTGCCAGAAGAATAAATAATAGTTTCTTGTCTTTACTAGTCTATCCATAGAAGTTTATATTACCCAAATATAAAGATCCAAATGATAGGAGAAAACATCTTAATTGGAATAATAACATTAACCTTATAAATGCTTTTAAAACATTTAAAAAAATATTTAAGCCAAACTAAAATAAGACTTTTTTCAGAAGAAAAAAATTAAAGGAAACACTAGCTATGCATCCATCCATCTATTTCTTTGCACATTTTGGTGTTTCCATCAACCTTTTTTATGTGCGTATCCAAAATGTGCAAAGAAATAGATGGATGGATCAATTGAAAAAAATGTGCGTAAAAAACATATGCGCATAAGTGAGTAGGATAAACTTTATATTTAATATAACATTTTTTTCCAGTTAGCGCAATAAAAAAAATGTCATGTAATTTTGTTATAAGAGATCATGTGATAATAAAAATGTGAGTGCATGGATAAACCAACAGGCTGAGTAAACTTTAAAACATCTGAAATGTTGTTTTGGTCATTCTAAAACTACTTCACTATTTTAATGTTATTGTTATTATATTATTAATTACCTCCAGAACTGTCAGGAGCGTCTGTGCTCCGTGTCTGATGCCTTCAAACGCCACCACACGTTCATTGTGTGTCTGCCCCATCTTCTGAGGCACAAGTGATTTATTAAATGAAGAAAAGATTCACGCAGCTTCTCCTACCAGCTTTTACTGTTAAAATTTGGTGCCAGTTAATCAGGAAGTGATTATTTTGTTCTCTTTGACTTCTTGAATGGAAACGCTGCTTTATTGGCACGACTTTTATGCGATATTGATGCATAAAGTTAATTCGCATTTTTGGATGAAAACATAGCTAATGTGAAAATTTCCTTTCTCAGAAAATCCTCACTTGGGAAATATTTGAAAAAGAATGGCAAATTTTACAGGAAAGCTAATAATTTTGTGTTACACTCTTAAATTACAGTCACATGTTTAAATAGACCAGTAATTTACCTTGAAATATCTCCCCAGTACCATTCAGCTTCACTCAGTAAGCTGTCGCTTCCATTAGTCACAGATGAGGCCATGGCTTTGGCTTTGGGCGGTTTTGGAGGAAGAGCTGGATAAACAAGGGAAATACGATACAAATATTTATGATTAAAATAAATAAATCACCTTTCATCTTTACACGGCTGGGGCCAGTGTTTGCTTTCATGGATCCTCATCACCGCATAAACGCGTGATGTTATCTTTCAGAGTCTCTAGAGTCACCTGTCTTGCTCAAGGGTGTAACAGAGATCGCTGAGGGATCAGTCCTTTCGGCTGACAGGCCAGATATCTGGCAACAGCATGAGCTTTTCTCTTCTGAACTAAATGCTACTCTACAGGGATGATGAAGCTCTTCTGGTGTAATTTGTTAGCAAATCCATGATGGCTTCCAGAAAGATTTTTAGGTTCTCTAAAGACAGCTCTTGCTCTCCAAGGCTGCATTAATTTGATCAGAAAAACAGCAATCACAGCAGCAATATTGTGAAATATTAATGCCTGTGAGGTAAAGCTAAAGTTCCAGTCAGTCCTAACCATAATAAATCATTATAATATGCTGAATACTTTTGCTGAAAAGAGTGAGTCTCTGCTTTCTTTGAGTAGAACTTCTGTAGCTTATTTATTTCTTCTTTTTCATAGATATCTTACCTTGAAAACCTGATAAAAGCATAAGCATCCCACAATGCAAATATATTGTACAAACTAAAGAGAGCTTAATTTTCTAAATGGTAAAATTAAGTACTTTAAGCACTTTGAATATAGTATATTTTACATATTCATGTAATATATTTTTATTTTATCATTTAAATTTTTAAATATCATTTTGGTCTAAATCACAAAATAAACAAATTATTCAATCCTGAGAAACCAGTTTATAATCTAATATTCACAATTTTTTACACAACAGCGGTCTGGCATATTAACTGAATTAAAATTGTAAAAATGATCAAGGAAAGCTGCGATTGTCATGCACATCCTGTCAGGGAAGCAGGGTTGTGTGATCAACAGCAAATTTCCTTCGAAGGCCAGAGGGCGCTTTTAAGCAGAAACTCCACATACCCACAAAGAAAATTATACTAGCGCTACAGCACAAACAGAAGATTTAACTGCTTTAATCGATTCAGCATGACCAATAATAACACAACTATGTTACTACAATTGACTTAAATCAATTTCATCATTGTCTGATTTTAATTTTGAACTCAATTTTGCGTAACTTTTCAGTGGACAACCGTGCTGTGTAGTAAATGCTGCTCCATCTAAATGCAATGGCTTTGGGTTTAGTAGAACCAGCTTTACTGACAAAATGCACAAGTATGAAATCATCTCACAAAAGGATTTAACTCAAACGATGAAGTTTGGCTGAAGTTTTTACGCAAGTTTGGACAAAAAGAAATAAAAAATGTTGCTATATGTGGTATTTTCACATGCAGCATTTACTACACAGAGCCGTGGTTCACTGAAAAGCGACCCAAACAGGTGTTATTATCACAGAACAATTTATCTCAATTTCAGTGTTTGATTAAACTGGTTTTAATTTTAAACTAAATTTTGTGTAACATTTTAGAGAAATATAGTGCTGGGTAGTAAATGCTGCTCCATATGTAAGCAATGGCTATAGGTTAAATAGAATCGGCTTTACTGACAAAATGCACATGAAAATCAACTTTGATTAATTGGTCGGCCCTAACAAGTGTTTATAGAGGAAAAGACAAAGCTTCTTTTTTTAACACACTACTTGGCATAATCATATAAATATAATCATATTTGGCATCAAACAGCTAGTAAACACAGATGACGATGATAAATCTCACTGACAGTCTATCAGTAAAAAAATTTAAAAAGCATCATTATTATTAATACAAACAAACCGGGAGGAGTCGGCTCTTGTTCCCAAATTCTCTCCAAAAGAAGTCTCTCAACTGCAGCTGCAGGAAACGCCTCATCTTCCTCTGACCTGCCAATCAGGCATAGAGAAGATTAGTATGTGTGCTCATATTCGGCAGCAGATTTTCAAAAGTTAAAAGCAGCTAAATGTTGTGCTCACCCGCTCACAGGGCCCCTGAACAGGAGAGGGCCGAAGATCTGGCCCAGGGTGTAAATGTCGAGGCCGTTCTGCTCAGCGGACTGACAGACCTTGTCCAGGTGTTGAAGCAAATAATGCAGTGTCAGCAGGTTCTGCAGAGGAACCTCAGGCTTGTCCAGGACCTGCTGAAGCAGCTCACGTCTCCTCACGGAGGGGACGTCTGTTCCGGAATGACACCAACATTAGCACGTTTTAAATATAATTTTTTTTTGTTATAGAAAATAATAAATAATAACAATAATTTACATTTATTTAGTCATTTAGCAGACACTTTTGTCCAAAGCAACTTAAAATTAAGGCATTCAGCAATTCATCAAGAAGAGGCATTACACACAAGAAGTGCTAATTATACAAAGGAACTGTTTGTGCTCAGTATATTAAGTAAGGATGGTGTTTTCGGAGAGGGGGGGCTCTGAAGCTCTGTTGCATGTGTTTCTACAGGTGAGTGTTTCTACAGGTGGTTTGTCGAGTTCACTCACTTGTGTGAAGCACATTTTATAAATGAACAATGTTTTTTTTATATGGGATGATTGTAAGAACGTGTCTGGTGCAAATGTGCAAAAAACTGGTTCAAGTGTCGGATAAAGTGTCAAAAGGGAGAAAGAGTATGTTTTCTACTGGTGGTTTGTCAACCCACTCAACTGTGTAAGGCAAAGTCATAATTAATAATGTTTTAGGGTTAATGTGTGGTGAGGTAATAATAATAATAACAATAATAATAATAATAATAATAATAATAATTATTATTATAATTAATAGTAGTAGTAGTAGCAGTAGTATTACAACTAATAGTAGTAGTATTATATATAATAACTTACAACTTAATATCATTACTAGTCTTGTTTTTTAATAAATTGATTAATAAAAATATAATTTATCATTAGCAACAGAAGTACTAGCAGTAATATTAAATACAAATATAATTAAATACTTCACAGTTCAGTAACAGTACATTTAATGTTTTTTTTAGATAATAAAAACTATAATATTAATAATAAACTGAAAATATACGTTAGCGTGTAAAACATATACCAAACATCTATTAATAGCTAACTATTACAGCTATTACTTCAAAACAATACTTAGACCACTGACAAAAGGTTTTTATATTTTGAAAATGTATCATTTAATAAATTCATTTAAGCAACATGAACATAGAAAGGTCTAATGAAGACTATTAGACTAATGAAGACGGTCACATAGCCCTCTAAAAATAACGACAAACAACTACACATTGCAACGACGCATGGTGCAAGCTCTGTGATTGGTCAGTTTGGTAGTGATGATGTGCATGGGCAGTGCTGAGAGCCACAAGCACTTTAGAGCGAGTGTTTACAAGCGTCCATTCGCATGAAGGAGCTCCAGATGAAAACTTTTGTTTTGTGTTCACCTTATGATTCAAATTGTTGCATGTCCAACAGTTTCCACAGCTGAATGAGCGAGTTTTAGTTACTTGTAATTCAGAAAAACTAAACACCTGTGAAGAAACTCGACACAGAGGAACATAAAAACCTACTGCCAGCTAGCATTTCGGAAGTGTTATTGCAGAGCAACACAAACAGCACGCACAAGTAAAAATGCAAGACTACACGCAGGCAGGCGCCATGGGTCATGCCAATCACTCGCTGCAAAAATAGAAATCAGCCTTTATAGCTAATACAAATATCAACACTGTTAAATAGAGAAAATAAAGATTTAAACAATATACACAAGCCTATACGAAGATAGGGATGTGTGTTTGTGAATGACATCATCGCCAGCACACAGGTCATCAAAAGATCCAGCAAACACGAGGCAGACACCGAAAATCAGTGCTATTTGCTCATATAATTCTGTTACTTTCTAGATCCACGCTGCTCTTTTCAACCTGCACGGATGAGTGAAAAATGGCACGTACCCGATTCGAGCTGCACTGCTGCCTGAAGGTCTGTATAAACACAGGGAGGGATGATGGGGGCAGGAAGGTCCTGGAGGTACCGAATCACAGCCTCCGAAAGCGCATGAATGTCCCACTGTCCCACGTCCAGATCCTGCAGCTCTGCGTGGGGACAAATGACGGCGGTCAAACACGGCAGACATGTAGGAAATACAGAAATGTTCTGATACTATGGTAATCGCTGGGTGACTAGATCAAACCCTTTGTAGTTCTTCACAATTTGGAAGAAAAGAAAGCAACGCATTTCAAAAGTTCAGAAGTTTCCCAGAAGTTTTTGTCAAAATAAAACTTCAGTATAATGTCAATGTAATTTTATTGTTGTTATTACAGTAGATATGATTGCAGTTTATTTTATTCACCATATCACAGTTAATATTTAAAATAAATATATATATATAAGTGGTATTAGTAGTAATATATTATTATTAAATACTTTAATAATTACCATTTAAGTTACCATTTAAATTACCATTTAAGTACCATTTAAACTTTTCAAAAACTTTTTGAGAGTAATTTGATTTAATCATAATAAATTATGTGTGAGATTAGTTCTAAATGAATAAAAAATAACATAACACACATAAAAATAACACACACACACACACACAACCAATTCAAATCCTCAAGAGCTGAACCTGTATGCTTCAAGGTTATTACAGTTAATGAAAACGAAGAAAAAAAAAAGAAGAAAAAAAAAAACATTTTCGTGACCTGAAATAGAAATAAAAACTAGATTTTTTTTTTAAACTAGAACTAACTAGAACTGTATAGTTTATGAACAAGACTAGCTGAAACTAACTAACATTATAGCAAAAACATCCTTCGTTTTCGTCTTTGTAAATGTTTTTAATACATAAGCCTTCTGTATGCCATTTACAAGTAAATCTATTTACTTCACACTCGACCTGAATCATTTGAAACTAGTCGCGTCTCCAGTAAGCTCTCTTGTCCACAAACTACTAACTTTTTAACATGCCTAATATCACCCCTCTGACACGAAAATAAACCAGTAAATACTGAGTTATTCAGTTATTAGAACAGTATAATGAGATCAGATTTGGGAAGCGGTAAACGGATAATACTGCACAGCAGGTGAAGCAAACACAAACAGTCCACGACAGCCTGCTATGACTGAACTAAACTTGAACAACTGCAGTGCGTGTAAACCAAGGACATAAATAAGAGTTTTATGAAAAGTGTTTTAAAGGTTTATTTCATAACAGAAAATCGTAATGGAGTTTAAATAAGTGAATCATGCTTTAGTTGGGTTGCAAAGCATAATTGTAAGAAACTTTTCAGTTCATGAGTCCAAACTTGAGAAGATCCGGTTCACATTAAAGATCTGAACTTCCTATCACTACTGTGCGTCTAACCTCAGAAGCAGCCTTGCACACATATTTTACTTAAGGCAGCTATCTTGTGGGCTATTGCATTTGAACTTGAAAATGTGTAGATGGTAGTGGTAGATAATAGTGGTCATGTGTCCTCTGAATACATGTTTTAAAAAATGTATCTTTGATTAAGTTTTTTTTTTTAAATTTTGAATCTTGCACCTAACAAATATCCTTATTTATAAAAAAAACTAAATACTAAAACAAATAAAAACTAAACTAAAACCAAGCAATTTCTAAATATAGAAACTAATAAAAACTAGTAAATCTGCCTCTAAAAACTAAAACTAACAGAATAAAAAGTAAAACTAATGAAAAATCCAAAACTATTATAACCTTGGTATGTTTGCAGACATGCAACTAAAAAACGGTCCAGTGCAGGAAAGAGCAAATCTACAAGGGGGGAAAAAGTGTGCAATAACTCACCGCTGAGGCTCGGTCGCTGATTGTCAGAGGCTGAAGTCCTGTACAGTGTCCTGCAGTCCAGACCTAGCAGAGAATCGAGGCATTAGCTCACCTCTCAAAAATAGCCCTTCCATGCCAGCCTGGATTAGAGGAGCAGTTACATCTAAACATTAAATGTAAAAGCCTGCAGATATAAATATATCCAGTCACGCTATCAGAACTGGGAAAAGAGCCCAGCCGAATCCCTGAGCTTTGCTGCAGTTGGGGAAGAAGTGAGAAGACGGAGAAAGAGTAGGACTGAAATCTGCATCTTAATAACTGCCATATGGTGTCATAAAAACCATTTCACACCTCTGCTTTTAATATCATTTTCAATGTGGAAATATCTATTAAAATAAATCCATTAAAGGTGACAACGGATGAATTTTTCTCTTCTGTGCATTTTTTATTAAATATTTAGTTTGGTTTCTGCTGTGTCTGCCAGCTTAGAAAAGCTAAAAAGAAAACATGCAGCCAGTTTCTTATAAAAGGTTTGAGTTTTAAAATGAGTCATCCAGTGACCCGTTTCAGTTTTGATGTAACTACCTAGTCTTTTAACTTAACTTAAATTTAACAAACGAACCATCAAAAAGTGTGACCAGTTATCCTGTTCTGTATTTACAGGAGTCCTCACACAAAAGAGACAACCGTGAAATGGCTTAATTTTAAATATGATGGGAATATCCTAGTACGAGTGGGCAAAAACTGGCTCGTGTGAACCAAGAAAGCTTTCCCAGATTGCTTTTTAAAGCTCAGGGTGAGCATCAGCTCATTTTCATTTAAAGAGCTGTGAATTGGGGTGTTTTTGACAGTAAAAAGTGTGTTCATTTACACTACAATTAAGAAATTGTAACCAAAATAAGTTATAGACCAGGGCTTTCAGACTCCAGTCCGGGTCTGGACAGAATTCAATCTGGACCCACCTCCAGTTCATATTTCAAGAGCACTAATTGTGTGTAAGAGATTCAATATCCAAAAGAGGCATTGTTTCACAACATATTCTCAAATTTGCATACATCACCACCAGAAAAATACTGAACAATAAATGATGATTACAAATAGGGCTGCACGATAGGGATGCTCCTATCGATCGGCACCGGCCAATAATCACATTTCATGACTCGATCAGTACACACTAATCAGGCCGATCTCATGAACCACTGACAAGTGTTTGTCTCTCTCTCTTTCTCTCTCATCGTGTAATCGAGCTGCTGTAAGGCTCTTCAGTACTGCGATCATTGTGTTGCTGTCAATAGTTGGAGTCTAGCAATATATTTAAATGGCATTGCATGTATTTAGGCTTTTTTAAATTTTGCTTTAAGAACTTAAAATGTCTGTGTTTTCAAAAATATTGCAAGTTCACTAAACCCTGGCTGGAAATATTAGGGAAATAAAAAACATAAAAAAATATTTAATAATATTTAACAACACAACTTTTTGTAATATATTTTTAATTGCAATAAACAGTAGGTTTTATGCTTATTTCCTTTAAGTAATGGATTTATAGGTGTGCACATTTTATTTTTATTAATTAAATATGCACTCCAAACTTTTTCTTGATTGAGACAGCTTACAATTTTCCTTCATCCCTTGCAATGTTTCCAAATTGCAATAGGAGTTATTTTTATAACCATTTATTATCTGTTTTATTAACATTTTCTGTAAAGCTGCTTCTGACCGCAACATGTCCATGTTAAATTGTTATAAGGCATATGAAAAATCCTTAATTTACTAAGAGATCTCCTTGCTTTATGCAAAGTTACAAAAAGTTTCAGAATCAGTACTCAGTACTTAAGTTATATAAGTTGTAGTCACGCTTTATTGTAACGCTCACTTCTCGCTATTAGCAAATCAAAATTATGACTTCTGCTTCAATAAACTTTGCTCTTTATTCATAGATATTAAGGTAGTTTAGGTATAGGGTTAGGGATGTAGAATAAGATCTTGCAGAACATTTAGTTTATAAGTACTAATAAGGAGCCAATATCTTAATAACATGAATGCTAATAGGCAATTAATTAATAGTAAGCATTGGTCCCTAAAGTGTTACCAAATGTAATAATTTAGAATAATTGGGATTATTCTGTAGGGAAGTGAATAATGCATCAAATATAATAATGTAAACTGCAATCGTGGTTTTGTAAATATAAATGTAAAAACTACACTGCAAAGACTTTATTGTATGAATAATGCAACATTAAACTTTTGTGTCTGAATACTTTAATCGCGCTCAGGCCTTAAAAACATGCAAATTATAAAATTTCACTTCGTTGTGGTAAAACTCTGCAACGAGTCCACAAATCTCATGTTCTGAACTGTGTTTTTATAAAACATGTCTGGTGTATGAAAGACTGCTAAAGCAGAAATATAGGAAAAAAATTCACCTTAGTTTTGTTTACACAAAAAGACAAAAGGCACTACAAAGTGTATTTTAGATGTTTTCTTCACACTGACCTCAAAAAAGTCTAGATGAACTCAAAAGCTCAAAATTTTAAAATTGATGTACATAGAAAAAAAAGGTCTAGTGTATGTGTTTTGTTTTTTTTTTTGCTCTTTTCTTGTGGCCGGAGGCTCTGTTCACTCTAGATTTTGAGCTCTGTGTATCATGTGTCAGCTTCTCTAACAAACAAACCACAAACAATAAAGCTCTTTACATGACAGTCAATGACAAAAAGTATTACCTGACCGCTCAACTGCTTCGATCAGCTTAATCAGATTAGGGGGAGCAGTTTCCGGGTGCATGAACTGTTTGGTCAAGTCTAGGTCTGGAACAACTGAAACAGCAGAAGGAGGGGAGAAAAGAGAGAATTTCCATCAAATTTCTGCTTATGTGTTAATATGCAACATCTGAAATACATAAGAGTTTAAAAAGCATTAAAACATTGATGTTCATTTGCATCACAGGATAACAGATCTTGCATTTTATTCTCACTTTTCCCCTAGACAATGTTAACTTTCAGTAGCAAGATCAAACTGAAGTAAACAATTTGAAGATCTATTTAATGGGGGAAAAGGGGTACTTAACTGTGAAAAAAAGGTCATTTTTATTATTATTTGTATTCTAGTCCATTAGTTAAAGTTAGTTAAATGTTTTTACTAACATTAAGTATGAATAATCTTGTTAAGCATTTAATAATCATAGTTAAACATTAACTAATGTATTATTACAATCTAAAGTTGTGCTTGTTAACATTGCTGAATGCAAATTGATTTAATGAACTAACCATGTAAACTAAAATATGTAAATAAATCAGTTAACATAATAGACCATTATTCTAGTGTTATCGAATATTTTAGAGAAGAGTAAAACATATAATGTAATTCAATAAGAAATAACTCTTCCCTTTTTACAAAAACCCTTTGTAAAAAGTTTTTTTTACTTAATTTTTAAGAGAGCATTTAGTTTTTCCTTTTATAATTGTGTACTGCACTTGTATGTCTGCTTAATTTACTTTAGGTTAGTTTTCGTGCTTTGATCGAATACAAGAGGGCTTTTTTAACCAAGCAAGGAAGGAAGCAACACATAAAAAAACTGTCATAAAAAACTATATGCAATTATACATCCCAAAGCCATCACTCTCCTAAGACAGAGGAGAAGTGGGAGACGTGGCCTGCGTCGAGTTCAGCCCGAGGTGCAAAAATACCCCAATTTTACAGAAGAACCTTCTCATTATATCACGTCGACAGTCTTCTCTGCTAGACAGTTGCTGCTTTTGGCAGCTTTAGTATTCCACGAAGGACTGCGCATTTAGTGCTGTATTTAAAAAAGGTAACAGGCAAGTCAAAGTCAAATTTAAAACATTGGCCTCGAGACAAGTGAGTCACAACAGTAGGTAGAGAAGCCTGCAATTTTGCAAACCACAATTCAAAAAGGAGAAAGAAGAGTGCCAGAGTAAATGCTGGTGTTGCTTTAGCCTTTGGATTTTACAGTGTACGAGAGGCCTATAAAACTGTGATTCTGTGGGTTAAAAATAAGATTATCATTTGATTTAAATCTGTTCATATGTTGTTCAAAATGAAACTCATGCAGTCATTAGGATACATCTGTAATTAACATTTAATGTTAGTCTTTTGTTCAGGTTCACATTGTTCATGTTCATATATTCAGATTCAAATGTTTGCTGTTTTTCTTTCGTTTTTTAGCTTGTTATTGAGGAACATAATATACATACACTCACATTTATATATAGTGGTCCACTACAGTGGACGTGCTGTAAAATAAAAAAATTTAAAAAAATATGTAAAACCTCTAAATTGTAGAATTTAGTTTTTACCCAAAGTATGTTGGAAATCAAAGAAAAAATAAAGAAAAAAAATTCTTAGGGTGTCAGGAGGACATATGCATGTGTGTGTGTGTGTTGTTTGTGTATATATATATATATATGTGTGTGTGTGTGTGTGTGTATGTATGTATATATGTATGTGTGTATGTACGTGTGTGTGTGTGTGTGTGTGTGTATATATACACACAAACATACATACATACTTTTTAAAAACATAATGCAAGTTAATTTTTAGTTTCATTAATTAAACTAAATTTTTAAACGTAAAACTAAACATTCTTAAAAGTAATCAGCTGTTCAGTGAAGAACCTTCAACTCCCATAGAATCTTGGATGCTCAAAGTTTCTTTAAAATGCTTAAAGTTTTTTTTTTATTATTATTATTATTAAATAGTACTTTTCACTAAAAAAGTTCTTCTATGGCATCACTGTGAACTGCTTTTTGGTTCATCTATAGGCTCCTTTATTTTTAAACATGCGGATGAAAAAACAAAGAAAAAAAGTCTTTATCATACAAAAGCCTTTTACTGGTTAAAAAAAAGCCTCAGTTTCCCCCTGTCTTATTCCAGGCCTTCTGGAGCGAGCTCTGCCTTGGCCCTTTGCGTGAGTGGAGCACAATAAACGATTTAATCAAAAATCCTGAACAAGCAAAACCCCACTGGCCGTGTGCCAGACCCTCCTTTTCAGGCCCACCACAAAGAGGCCAGAGCTTGGCTGCCTTCGCCTCCTGGCAGTGCAAGGCTAAACCACGTCTGATTATTAATTTTGGAGTTCAGATGAAGTGCCATGTCAGCACATTCCACTTCTCCACTGCACGTTAAACATGGGACTTTGCTCGCTTTTCCCTCATACGGACATGAAGCCGCTCTCAGTCTTTCCTCATTTTTATCCTTGATCCGTGTTCTATCTTTGCTTTCCTGGAACGAATTACAGAAACTTCCGAACTTAATTCTTGAGAAGTCCTGCTTCCATGAGTGAAACTTTGCTAAACCTTTTTCTGCCCATTTTCAAATTCAGGCTTTTAGTCAAGAACAATTTACTCCTGAAAAAAGACAAACAGTTATTACTGTCATGAATGATTATTCAATTTATTTTTATTTATGTAAAAAAAAATGCATTTTACATAAACAATGATATGAACACACTACCTGACAAAAGCCTTTCCAGGTTTTAGGAACTACAAATAATAACTCAGTTTCTAGTTGATCAATTGGTATCAGAAGTGGCTTATATGAAAGGCAAAGACCTCTAGATTATGCTTATTTTACCAAAATAAAATATGATCATGCCTTAATTTTTAAATATTTAATTAGGACAGTAAGGTCTGACTTTGCATAGGCAAAAGTCTTTTCATTTAACAAATAATGTACAATATAAAACATAAAGAATAATTATTGTGTATGACTCCCGTAAGCTTGGAAGACGGCAGCCATACATCTCTGCAATGACTTAAATAACTTATTAATAAACTCATCTGGAATGGCAAAGAAAGCGTTCTTGCAGGACTCCCAGAGTTCATCACAATTCTTTGGATTCATCTTCAATGCCTCCTCCATCTTACAGCAGACATGCTCAATAATGTTTATGTCTGGTGACCGGGCTGGCCAATTCTGGAGCACCTTGACCTTCTTTGGTTTTAGGAACTTTGATGTGAAGGCTGAAGTATGAGAAGGAGCGCTATCCTGCTGAAGAATTTGCCTTCTGCAAATTCATTTCAAAACACATTTGGTCTTCTGCAATATTATGATTGAGACGCAGTTCAACAGATGATTCATCAGAGAAATCTACCTTCTGCCACTTTTCCAGAAGATCAACTTTTCTACTAAGATCAAGTTAGTATTTGTTGCTTTTACAACTGGGATTGAAGACTGGGATTGCCTCCATCTTCTAATAGCCAGGTTTTAAAAAATGTTACAATAAGTAGAATTTATGTACTATTAGTATTAAAACATGGTTATAGGAATATAGTATATATAGATACTTTTTTTGTTAGTATGAAATTATATTCATTCCATCCATTTGAATGACCAAATATTTACATGAACTAATAAACTTAATTTTATGAGCAGAAACATTACATTTTTACATTGTCATTTTATATGACAGATAAAGATGGTGGTAAATTTAATTACCTGGTTATAACTGTAAACTTATAGTTTATGTAGAATCTGTAAATCTAAATGGATGGAACAAAATACGCATTAAATGGATTTATATATAAATGGATTTATATGCAATTCAACACAATATTAAATGGGCCTTAATATTTTTGAGTGCATATTTAACAATATTCTTATTTTTCAATAAAAGAACAAGCAAAACAGCTTGGTCTAATCTTTTATCATTTCATTGACTTTGAAATAAACTTGTGATAATTAGATGTTTACTAAAATCTGAAAATGTCAAACTTGTCAAATCAAACTAACATGATGAAACAAAACTACGAGAGATAATCACAGAGTGAAACGCTGCAAACCCCACATGACTGTCAAAATCAACGTCTATTAAAATCACAGCTAATTTGACCTTTTAAAGACAACGCAAAAGTGTTTTCACAAAACCACACAAATTCCATGCACATATTTTTCTAAGAAACAATAAAATGTTTCCTTCCTTTATTGTGGACACTGTTAATGTCGTATACAAAACGTCTGCTTGTGATCAATGATTAAAAAAAACGAAGAGTAAGAGTTTATTCACAAACAAACTTCACTATAGCTGCAAACTCACTGGCACAAACACTCAAAACACACAGCAGGGTTTTTTGAGGGAAAAACAGCTGTGGCCCTGAAGTCATTGTTGGGTTTCAGAGAGAGAACCAACTAATCATTACCCAATTATAGTCGTCTTGGTAGCCTGCATTTTGGCTAGCCTGCAATTGAACGTGCCCTGCGAACAAAAACAACAACTGCAAAAACGAATAATGATACGATTACAGCAACAACTTGCTTTACTCTGCTGTCGCTTCTTCACACCACTGTTGAGGCAACTGTGTGTGCATACGGCTGATTAACAAAAGCTAGCAACTTTTCCCCAGCTCTCGATCATCGCTTTTATTTGGGGTGCACAATATTATTAGAACATTTAAGAAGAAATATGAGTTGTCCAGTGGCAGCTTTGTTACATTAATAATATATTGAATATGGGTATTAGGCATGGGCTGATACAAGATTCTAATGGTATGATAACCTTGAATTAAAAACAACATGGTGTCATGCCATCACAGTATTGTTATTACTGCTCTAAAACGTTCTTTTTAAACATCTGGGTAAAAAAAAAAAAATTCTTAGATACAATATATTTAGTTTAAGAATTTTAAAAAAATATTTTGGAACAATAATTAATTCAGACTAAACAATTAAAATAAATCATTCTCTTTTGCTATCTTCATTAGTTTAAAAAAACCTAAGATTTCTTTAAAGGCATCTTTGGAGATCTTTCTTTTCTTTGGATATACAGTAAACCACTGCAATTTTCAGCTCTATAGCATGTTTGGATACTGGTGTATACGCAATTTGTTTTTCATGTTTGCTGAATCGTGGACTGACCAGTACCTTTTGACACAGATGGTCATTTGCTGCTGGAGAAACTGTTACCTTAAAAAAAACACATACAATCAAATACACATATACTGCAGGAATTTTTGCCGTTTTAAAACCACAACGTTTCCAAAACACGATAAACCTTGAAATCGGTCACCATCCCATGCCTAACTGGTACATGAACTGTTTGCAAAATAAATAAAAAAAATTGACCTGCGTCAGCATTGGTTATCGGCCAACATGATTAATAAGTTAAAAGATGAAAAAAACATACAGTGCTCAGCATGTATAAGTACACCCCTCACAAATTTATCTTTTAAATTAAAATGTTTAATAGGAAGCTATACAATATTATATTTGGGCATTAGATAAGTCAGTACTGAAGTACAAATCTGAAGCTTATCTGACAAAATAACTAAGAGTCCAAAAACTAGTACACCCAAATTTATGTTTTAGAAAAATATTAAATACAAAGATTTTAAAAAGTGGAAAAATCAAGAGAAGCAAAAAAAAGAAAGAAAAAAAAAGGTTGAAATTTTGCAGGTTGTAATTTTTGTTTGCAATATTTTGCTTGAATTTAATTGATTTATCTTTCAATTTCTAAATATGTTTGGTGACTAAAATATTATTTTAATAAATATATCTGTTTAATAAATCTGTTTTGTTTAAATGCACCAAAATACAATGCCTACATACACTGAGAAATGGATACAAATAGTCATTTTCAAAATGGGGTGCACTTAATTATGCTGAGTACTGTATATTAGCATTACTGATTTTACTACAAGTACAAGCGAGCTCAGCTGTTAGAATTTTTTTGGCTCGGGACTTCCGTTTTCATTCACTTCCATAGGTTTTTAGACATTGAGAGTAGCTAGTTATGCTGCTTGAATTCTGAACTGATGAAGTCTTATTATATTATTATAGTTTTTATGTATAATCATGAACAGACTTGCAAGTAGTTGGACCGTTTTCTGCCATTAGTTATTCCTAGCCATTTTCCAATTGGTAATGGATTTTTAGAGTTCTCGTTCTAGAGTTCTAGAACAAACCGCAAAAAGAGTGCACTTCCATATTGCAGAATAGGGTCAATGAAATGGATTGTTCTGCTACAGAGATTCTGATTTGTTGAGCAGTTTCAAAGCTATTGTAAATTACTGCTTTATCAACATCTATGACTGTTGCTTGGCATCCATTCAGTGTTTCATTGGCAAAATCAGTACAGAGCTAAGTAAGTGTTTATTTGCTTCACTTTATTTTGTCAAATATTGTATATAATAACCATTTTATAAAAGCAATAAGCCCCATGAACCTGTGGATTACAGTAAATGTATAACAGCTAACCAGAGCTAGCTATAATTGTGCATATCATACTTTTTTTCTGTTGTTATCGATGGTGTACCAGTGACACATTTTAATATTGTTTTAACACCCAGATCTACTGTAAACCATAGCTTCTAGGGCTTGCTGCTTTATCATGATCCTCTAGTTTTAGAGCTTTCCAAATAAAACTTTAACATTCGCCTACATTTTAATAGGTTAAATGGCTCACCTTTTGCAGATATACTAGTCTGTGTGGTAGGTTTCTTTTTTTTTTTTTTTTTTTTTGCTTGACTTGCCTTCTAACGTGTTCATTAACTTCAATTCGGCCATGCTCTACTAATGAAAAATGATGTCTTTGTGCTGGGTGAATATGATTATGTAAGACAACTTTCACCCACATTGCTTTGTGCAGTTCAGTAATCTGGGCACCTCATTCATGGCTAACCGAAGGCCAAGCCCATTTCCTTTCACTGGAGCTCTAAACCCCTCGACATGTTTTAATCTTAATGCAGTGCAAATGGTATTAGGAAACACAACACACAAAAGCTGCAACTACAAGAGACAGTCTTATGTAGCTCAAGTTTCTTTTTGTTGAACATAATCGGCTCCAGGGCCGACAGCATTTCTGCACTGACACGGTGAAAAGGGAAAAGAAAGAAAGAATGGAAAAAGGAAAAACTCAGCAGTCTGATTGATATTAAATATTAACAATATATATGTACACTGGAGGTTTTTTTTATACTTAGGAGTTCATCTGTCAATATTAATATTATTGTTAGCAAGTCTTTAAATCAAGGACCACTTTTAATACTAAATTTTAGTTTTAGTTTTTTTTTTTTTTACAAGAAAATATAAATCTAAAACAATTTTAAGCTTTAAAAAAGGTTTTAAAAATGCTATTTTATGTAACAAAAACAAACAGAGAGGGCTGTAAAACAATAAATTAAATCCCAGTCGTACCAGGAGTGTCTTGGTATTTCCAGATTTTTTTGTCACAATAAAAACAAAATGCTAATTAGTAAAAAACTATGAGTTAGGGATGTCCCGATCATGTTTTTTTGCACTTGAGTCAGAGTCATTTGATTTTGAGTATCTACCGATAGCAAAACCCGATCTAATACTTCAATAATACATGAAAAAAGAATAAAGAAGAGCGAAAAAACAGATGAAGGATTTTCCTTATATTTTATTTAATTCACCTTACTTTAACATTCAGCAATTCTGTTAACAAACAGAGCAACTCTTCACTTTTGAACATTAGTGCAACAGTAAATATATAAAGAAAATCGAATATAAAAGCAAATAGCACATCAAAGTAAAATACCGGGCAGGCAATTCAAAGTTTACATATCTCACAGTTTGCTATGGCAATGTTGTCGTCATCCACTTTATAATACCACCAGACCGCAGATATACTCGCGATTTCTGCTTCAAGCTGCCTCCGTGTTCTACTGTGCCGGTATTTAACCAATAGCATCTCTGCAACAAAGTGATGCCATGTCGCATTCTTTGCTGTTTTTGCGTATTAAGAAAGACATATACACATATATTGGAGTTCTGATCAGGAGGTAATGTCCGATTCCAATCGAGGCTGAAACCGAGTGATTAGGCCTGATTATCGATCATGTTATCGAGCTGGACATCACTGCTATAAATTAGTGTTTTTTATGTTGGTTGATTCCTGGTGATCTTAAAATACATGGTTGTATCTTGTTAGGGATCATTGCAACATATTTAATGCATATTTTGTTGCACTTAAAATAACATCAAACTGTTAAATCTATTGGGTTTGTAAAATTAAATTCATTATCATTTTGTTTTGAGACTATGATCATTTTTGTTGGCATAACATGGGACTGCATGGAAAGACTACATTTATTTTAAACAAGGAATATAGATTTCCAGAAAAGAGAAAACTTGTATTTAGCAATGTTGGGCAATTAAAACAGTTTCTGAAATGTTTTTGAGTTCTGTGGTAATTTTTTTATTTTACCAATAAAACACTAATAAAATGAATTCAAATAGATTTTGTGGCCCCCCAGTAATCAAAGTATAATCACAAAAGTACCTAGTAAGACTATTACACCTTACTGGATTTTTGTCCTTCACAATAAAATGCATTTAGTGCTAATAAAGCCTGTTGTAACGTTCAAGTAACAATATGCCCAGCATTTGAATGCAGGCCAAAGCACCATGGGAAAGACTCAAACTCCAATGCAGGCTCAAATCGGAGGCCTTAACTAGCCCTCAACTAATTCTGTGAAAGAAAGTTCAGGGTAAGGAGCTGGGGGAAAATTCAAGGGGCCTTCTCTTTCTGAGAATTGTAGAGAGTGGATAGTTTATAGCTGCCTGGAGACAGTATCAGAAGAGTCTGTGAAACAGAGGAGGAGGAACAGGCGGAGACTGAACCAAATGCCAAGCCATGGTTCACTTCAACAAGCAGTAAAAAAGAAAGAAAAAAAAGAAAGATAGAGAGGAGACCTTCTGCCACAGGCTGTGAAACAACCAAGTTTGACTTTGTGCAACATTTTTGTAAGAAATGTCTTCGTGGATTTTAAGGAAATCAGATTAAATCTTTCTTACACTGAATAAGATTAACTTAAATATGGAAAAATGGCACACACTAGAGCAAACCCCTGCTACTAATTACATTAGTATAGACTTGTGCAAGTATTTTAATTTTTTTTTGCTATTAATTGTCAAAGCTTTTAAATCTTAATTAATGAAAATATTAATAATTATGTAATAAGTAATTATTCACTGTATTTTGAAGTGTCCACATTATCAATATTGTGCATGTTCATGATTACAAATTATTGAATATTGGCATGTCTACATAGCCATAGTTTTACGCTGATATTTCACTTCCAAAGTTGCAAGCATATCTTCAGATTTCTGATAAGTTTCCTTATGATATTAAAATGGAATGACATCCTATGAAAAGGGAGACAGAATCAAGTGGCCTCATTTTGTTTTATAGTCTTGTATGTTATAAATAAAATAATGCCAGAGTGAAGTTGTTTTTATCCCTTTCCATTTTTTTCCAGCTTAAATGTCGATGTTTAACCTTTTGATGCGTACGATCAGATTAACATGGGAGCACTCATTACCCATAATTACGCAGGGGGTCAGCAAGACTATTTGTGTTGCGCGTTTCAACAATGAACAGGAGTATAAACATGGTTACATAACATAAAAATTACATATTTTAGTTCTTTCTATTAACCTCAATTTTTTTCCTTAAGAAAAAGTAATTTACTATTCCTTGATACATCCACAAATATACCAATATCAAATTGAAATCAGAAATGAATAGTTTGAACATTAAAATGAAAACAAATCATTAAATCTGTTAATGTCTAACCCAAACTATGTCTGCCTAAAATATATTAAAGGCTTTTTTTTTTAAATAATCGTAGTATACAAGAAAGTTGCACTGCTGTCATATTATCCTCATCTTTATACATTCTGCATACCAAGCGTCAGCTACCGTTTGTAGATATCAGATATCATGTGTTTTTACTCATTTGAGAAATGTTTTAACCAGTTAAACTCTACTGCTATTTTGGGATTTCCACCTGGATTTTGCCTACCCAAATTTAAAAGCTTCCCAAATTCACATACAGAGGTGTAAATGCAAAAATTTGGTATCATTTTAAGGAAAACCCTTTGAATTTACATATATAAATATATATATATACACACATATATATATACATATATATATATATATATATATATATATATATATATATATATATATATATATATATATATATATATATATATATATATATATATATATATATATGTATGTATATATATATATGTATTTATATATATGTATACATGTATATAATGTGTGTGTGTGTATGTATACATGTATATAATGTGTGTGTGTATGTATGTGTGTGTGTATATAAATATATATATATATATATATATATATATATATATATATATATATATATATATATATTTATATATTTATACATACATATATATATATATATATATATATATATATATATATATATATATATATATATATATATATATATATATATATATATATATATATATATACATACATATACACACACACACACACACACACACACACACACACACACACACACACACACACACACACACACACACACACACACACACACACACACACGATATACATATATACATATAAGCCTTTAAATGTTATTTTAAGCTGTATAGAAGTGTCTTAAAATATCTAGTAAAATATTATTTACTGTCATCACGGCAAAGATGAAAAATATCAGTTATTAGAAATGAGTTATTAAAACTATTATGTTTAGAAATGTGTTGAAAAAAAATCTTCTCTTCGTTAAACAGAAGTTGGAGAAAAAATAAACGGAGGTAATAATTCAGGGGGGCTAAGAATTCGGACTTCTAACTGTATTGTGCAGCCCTAATAGACAATCTATTGTGTCGCAATTTGTTTCAAGGATTTCGGATCGACACTTCCAATCACAATCTAGCAAGCGTTCTTTAAAAGAAGTTTAATAGACATCCAAATAGGCAGTTTTTGGACTACTACTCTTGACCTCTATTAGATTTTAACAAAAAAGTACCCTCGTTTTAGCCAAGATGTCTATGTTTGAACATCTTTTTAACATCTTTTTAACACAAAAGAAGTAACACGTAACAAAGTTTTCTGTTAAGTGTGTTCCATGCAACAAACTCATCTCTATTGATCTAAAAACATGATCTCAATTATAATCTTGAACCTTTTAAAGAATTTATTATTTAAATGCACATCTTGGAGTCTCCATCCAAGGCTTATGCGATATCAGACGACGATACTTTGCATTTTTACTTTTTACACAACAGAAAATGCTACATTTAACCTAGAAATCTGCCTTTAATAAGAGTGGAGGAACTATGACGTCACTTTGTAGGCTAATCGGCTGCTAGCACAAAACTGGTTTCCTCGTGAAAATGCCTGATTTTCCCATAGGCTTTTCGAATATTGCAAATAATAAGCTCTGTGTTCAAACACTGTTCATTACACTTACACGTTTTGTCCAGCCGGATAATCCTCACATGAAAATATAACTTTGAACACTTTTGGATCTTAAATGCAAACGCAAGAATTGAAAAGCTAACATTAGGCTATAAACGGACTATCGGGGCGCTCGCCTGTGATGTCAGCCCCACCCTGCTACAGACAACTTATTAAGCTTATTTTTAGAAATAATGTCCATGACAAAGAGTTAATCTCTCTGTTTATTATATTATAATTCACGCTAGATATTATAAACAAATAAATACGCAAAAACACATAGACCTATGGATCATTTTTACGTGGGAAATAGGTCTGTTTTGCTTTACAGTTGTTCTAAAAGTTTTAAAACGGTGTGTATAAATCTGCCTATATAGTATTATCATAAGACATATTTAAATAAGTGTATCGCTCGCGTGCACACAGCCTGCTTACCTTAACAGACGACAAAAAATTAGGCGTGAGGAGGAACAAGTCTATCAAATGCCTGCAAGTTCCATCATGGACACAGAGCAACATTCAATTTTCCTTTTTTGTCACGAAGTACAGCGAAACGCAGCCCATACAGTCACATCTGCTATACATTTTATGGAGGAGTGTAAATATTGCAGTTATGACAGAGTTAAACGTGTTCAGATGAAGAAAAAAATGACGAATAATCACTTGATCACGCTTGAACAACAGTTAACATGAATGTATTTTTACACATTTCTTCACATGTTTGCAAAAGACAGGCTGCACTGGTGAGCACTATCTTTATATAATCGTTTATTAAAATAAAAGATCACCAAATGAATCTGTCTCGACAGCCTTTACAAGTGAGGGCATTATCTACACACAATCTGAATTCCCAATTAGAATAATACTACAAACTATAAAATACTATTCATGAAAATACCTAAACAACAGACAAATCCAAATGCCTAACACAAGCGAGTTGTGCTACAGAGTCCAGACCAGATCAGCTTGATGACGTATAATGTCCCCGACACCGCCTGTAGTCCCATTTAGCAACTTGATAGCAACCGTCTTTTAAAAAAAGCATAACCGATTTAAAAATTCAGTAAGTCAGTGAGCATCACACACTGAACATGATGTGTGCAGAGCAGTGATGAAGACATTAAACTTCTCAAAAAACAGTTACAAAGGAGACCTTGAAGCAAAAAAAAAAAAATTTGTAAAAAATAAAATAAAAATCACCTTATGGAGTGAGAATGTGCCAATGAAGCTAAAAGCTCTACCTGATACATACAGCTCTCCAGATTGGCTTAGTGAACTGCCAGGCCTCTAAACATACTATAATTTACTGCTTCCTGAGGGCATAAAGGGAGGAGGAGAGAGCTCGGGGAAAGGGCCAGAGCAATACAGGAGCAAAGATAGTTTGGGGAAGGAGTCACTACATAATTTCAGATGGTAAACTTCTGCATTTACAAAGTCAAGCGGTGCTAAATAATGAAAAATTTGAAAAAAAAAAAATTTTTATTAAATTTGTAAGTTGGTAAAGAAAAAAAAAAACTATAAAATCCCAGTTTTCCTATGTAAAAAATAACATCTAAATAAATGAATGACATTAAAATTAAGCAAAATAAATCGTCATCATAGTTCACTGCACTTCCGTACGGGTGAACAGAAATACAATTAATGTAATTTTTGCATTTTCATTTGACCAAACAGCCGTGCTAAACGAAATGTAAAAATCCTGCAAATTTAAAGTTAACGTTCTTTTAAATCAGCTAAAAGGTCATACGATTATGTCTTTGTTGATACAAATTGGCAGGTCAGATTAGGGCTGCAGTGCTGCACAGAAAGAAAAAAATACTGTTTTCCTGCAATACAAATAAAGAAAAATACAGGAATTTTCACCAGATGATTTTAATAGCTATATTTGGAAATCATTTTAAATAGAGTGTGCTGATCTTGTTGCATAAAAAAAAAAATCAATAAATAAATTGTCAAATATTTCAAACTGATCCATTTCTGTGATATTTTTTGTGAACTTTAAGTAAATCCTAATGCAAAACGTGCCATCTAATCGAGTTTAAGAACACGTCCACTGTTCTCACTGAATTTCAATGAGTTTCAAAAAATATTTTTCTTACTAGTCTTAAAATCTTATAACATACTTACTTTTCTTAAAAGGTTAGTACTAAAATTCCTTTTGTTTTACCAAACAATTCTAGAATTAATAATTACAATTTAATTTCTCAATTTAAATTTTAATCACCGACTTAAACTTTTATTTTGACAGCTTCATGGTATCGGCTGTGTAAAGGCCGATTAATACTTTTGCATCAAGCGAATGCGAATGCTCCAGCACAAGCTTCACGCAGTCGCATAGCCCTCGCCGTGGATGATACTAATGCACACCTCTCCAAAAATTTAACTACGCGTCACATCGACACGTAGCGTAAGCTCTGTGATGGGTCGGCTTGGTAGCTGTAATCAATGTGGGTGAGACTGAGAGCCGCATGAACCCGTTGAAGCGAGTGTTTACAAGTGTCAAGTCCCGTGATGTAGCTTTAGGTGGAAACTGTTGTTTTTTGTTTACCTTAGGATTAATGTTGTTGCACGTCTGCCGGTTCCTGCCTCTGAATGAGCGAGTTTTTGCTACTTGTATATTAAGGTAACAATCAAAATAAACAAAACACCTGTGAAGAAACTCGACACAGAGGAACATAAAAACCTCACTGCCAGCTAACGTTTCGGAAAAGTTATTGCAGAGCAACACAAACAGAACGCACAAGTATAAATGCAAGACTACCAGCAAGGCAGGCGCCATGGGTCATGCCAATCACTCGACACAAGTAAAAGTCAGCCTTAAATGCTGAACATCACTCCAAAGCTTGTAGAGAATACTTAATTAAATCTCAGTCTGCACAATAATGTGACAACTGCGCAAACTCATATCTTGATACGGAATTTATTTTCATACATAGTGGAGCATTGGTCAGTTCCACAAACTTGAATTTTTGAAAACTTTTAAAAGTGACTCATGTCTGATAGTCTGCATTCACACTGTAAATGGCAAAGATGCTATGACCAGAAAAAAAAAGCGGGTGCTAACTGATAGCTGATAATAAAGGAGCGCTCTTTTCTCCATTCCTGTATTTAATCTGTTCACAGGGTTTACCTTTTTTTGACAAGTTGTTTTACCATAGTTTTTGACATAAAAGTTCTCATTTGGCCATCTAGGCCTTTTTAAACCGGTAGGCATCTAAATGTAATGTCCATGGTGTGATGTATGATGTGATGCAAGCGAAAGTTTTATATTAGTTTATATTAGTTATGTAGTGGATGTTGCGCCTTCTCGCTAGCATACTTTTACTTGTGCTACATGACAATTAGGGCTGGGCGATATGGAAAAAAAAAAATCTAGATTTTTTATAAAGTTTGACCGATTCACATTTTCGATTTTTTTTTTTTATTGTGTAACTAGTCACCTTAAAACATTACAACAACAAGGCTGACATTCTTTTTATAAGTAACTTGAAAAACCATCTGGTTAAGGAACACTGTATTTTTAATGGCCTTGCCATACATAAATTGGTCAACAAGGTGTAAATAAATGTAATACAAATTCATGAGTTAAATATCGTTGCAGAAGATTAAAAAAAATATTTGTGTAAATATTGCAGTTGCAGGAATAAAGAGGCATTTTTTGCAAATTTTGCTGACCCTAGGAAAGATTGGCTGTCAGCTCGGCTTTGACTTTGTCTTCTTATTGAATGACAGGTTGTAATGCTGCCTTTTTCTTAAAAAGATACAGTGGAAGTAAAGAACTGAACATGGAAACTATAAAGCCTCATTTAACCCAATGTGTGAAGTTGTGGACGTTTAGCAGGAGCAAATAAAAGCACCAGATGTGTGTCTAATATAAAATTATATATTTAATCTATTTTTCTTTTCCCCCTTTTAAATATTGATCATTTGATGCGCTTTGCACCACTCTCTGTATTATGCTGCCTGATCTGTCTGGTTTTCAACTAGGTCCGCTAAATGACGTCATGGGGGTGGGTACTTTCACTTTTCACTGCTACAGCAGCTGCTCACCTCTGCTGGTGAATAAACCAAAAGATCAGCGCGGTTCAAACTAAGATCGTTTTTACATCCTTCATACATGTTGAGATCGAGATTATCGACTTGATGAGGGAATATGTCATGACAATCCACACAGACATGACTTAGTAAAGCGTGAAGTCATGTAGGATTTCACTTGTTGCATTAGTCTTAATGTAAATCCCCTCGCAGTGCTGGAGTAGCGTGAGAGTGGACCAAAGCACGTTTGATGCAAAGGTATTAACAAAAGGAAAATACACAACTTAAGACACTTAAATGCTTGTATTTGTTGTATTTGCACCAGCTCTGCGATGCATGCCCACAACTTCATGTATTGGGTTAAATTAGGCTGTCCAGTCTCTGTGTTCAGTCCGTCACTACCATGATTGAAACCCAGACAGGCAGACAAGCAGGTCGCACACCAGAAACGCCGCGACACGGCGCACACATGACAGTTTAAAGTATCACACACCAGATGCGCACATTCGCATGATATTTAACATGAAACTAATCAGATTTATGGTTTGTGCTTTGTGGCGCGGCTGAAATATGAACTGCGTCCTGAATCGTGGCTGGGGAGCGCCAGTGTGTGTATAGAAACCTATGATTCGAATTCTAAAATCCATGGCGCTGCATGGTGCTGCGAGGCGCATCGAGAGCGGCACTTCAGGTGTGCGACCTGCTTCATACAGAGAGTGAACCAAAGCGCATTAAGGCCATTATAATGTATCAAATATTTTATTAAAAAAAAAAAAAAAAAAGAATTCGCGATTTCTCGATTTAATATAAAATTAAATCGTCGTCAAAATGTAAATTTGAATTAATCGAAAAAAAATTATAAAAATCACCCAGCCCTAATGACAATACAAGTTTTATAAATTAAATAGGCTTTTTTTGTCCTTGTGTATGAGATTTAATGTTTGGGACATCAGAGTTATATCTATATATCATTCACTACGGTTTTTAATGATGCGCGACTCACATTGACAGGTAAAAATTCAATCTACATGCTTAACTGCAGAAACGAGGGCACAGATTCGATTCATATCGGATAAATTTCCAAATTATAACAAGGCCGGAGTCTGATTTGAGTAAATCAGAATCCAGTATACAATTTCCTGTTTACACGTACATGGGCCATATCTGATCTGTCACACATAAGAGAAAAAAAATCTAAATTGAGTCACTTGAACAGTGCAGTGTAAATGCAGCCTAAAAGATCTGAGTCTGATTTTAAAAGAATATCAGTCAGTCCAAAACAGGTTGTGACATCTTATTAGCACATATTAAGTCAGCCATTGGTTAACAGGGTTAAAACAAAGCCAGAGAACTAAAAGCCGACAGTCTTACCCTGCAAGGAGGCTGTTGGCTCAGGTCTGGGAACAGCAGGAAGTGGTCTCTGAGAACGAGGCTGGCAGTACGGCGCTGACATTTTCACAGGTCCCACATACTGCACATATGTCCCTGGAAAGTCTCCCCTCTGTTTGGTTCGCTCATTAAAGCCCAAGATCCAGCCGATGCATTCGGGGTGCTGCTCGTCGCCCTCTTTGATGCCCAATGACAGCAGAGACCCTTTGTCCACTGTCAGGATATCACCAGGCTCAAGGTCAATGTCATGCTCCCAGTCCTTACGGTAGGAGTAGATGGATCTGTACTGGAAGCCATCCGCAGCCATTTTCAGAGTATGAAATGACAATCACCTCAGGCAGAAGAGCATCGAAGTAAGGAACAAACTTTGAGGGTGCAATTGATGTCGTACCGTGGGACGTTTCAATAATAGCTAAGCACTACTAAACAGAGCTCATGGGCAGGCATGCGCGGTAGGAATGGCTTAGACCTGGCCGGTGTTGGCCGTACAGGCCACTTTCCTCAACTTGAACCCGCGGTTCAACCAAATGATGGAACAGAGGGAATGCAGCATGCTCACTGAGGCACCGGAAGAGAAAAGAATAAAAATGAAGTCCTTTACAGAAATCTTTTGCCAAATCAGCTGGTGTCGTCTTATAGCAGGTTGCTCAACATTCCCTCTCAAGATGTTATCCTCCCCCAGTGTAACGTGATGACTGTATGGAGAATAAAAGACAGGAGTGTGTTTAGAGCAAAATACTCATAATCTAAACATACAATTACATTTTATTCTGTACGATTACATGAGCAGTTATAATCGAGCAACAGATTGCGTACTCCAGTTACAGCCTTTATCTCAGTCCAAGTATATATGACAGAACGCGTTTAATACATTTGAAAGCTTTAATACAGGTTGTGCGTCACCTCAGTGTTTTAGAGAAAGTGCACATCGCCGAAACCAATTGTAGCTCGATTGCACATGCTGGACGAGCTCCAAAGGCATTATCAGATAATCTGACTTAAAAAAATTAAATAAAAAAAAAAACGATTCAATTTCATTTTGACTATTTACAAACGATTCAAATAATCAGACTGAAATCAACTTTTAAAGTGCGTGATGCACCTAATAAATGCGTCATGCCATGAAAACATGAAGTCATTCTGTAAGACCAGGTACAAATCTCAACCGAGAAACAAGCTACCGTACTTACCTCGAAAAAAAAGAAGAGCTAGAAATAACAGCACCCGTAATCTTACAGTAACAACCAAATATTTTAATTACAGCAAATTCTCAAAAAAGGTAACAGTTCAAAATTTGTCACAGCTGAAGACTGATGTTGGTGGATTACTCAAGTTTCAGATTCACTCAATATGAAGTCCATACTTGTCTAAGCATCAAAATTGATGTTGTTAAAGCATCACTTGTATGTTGAACCTATAAAGGAAAAAAAATACAACCTTTTTTTTCCATGCGCATGCGCACCTTCGAACTAGGGGCTTATGGTCAAATAACACGAAAGTGGCACATTAAAGCTTTACAGATGCTGTGGAAGCACTGCAATCGAATAAACAACGGCAAAGTGTTTATAAGCAACACAGGGCAAAACTCACCCCACTTTGACCAAGCGCACTAAGGTCTCAGTCCGACATCCTCTGTGTGGAAAAGAGAGGTGCAAGCGCAGACACGTGGCACTGACATACCCAACCACAGCCCGCAGTCCTCACACCACCGAAACACCCCCTCCGAAATACGTCATCCCCCTTTCCGCCTTTTCATCATTATAACTAAAGTACTTTGTGCAATGCTATTGCTACAGTAGTTCAGTCAACTCATTCAGGAAAAAAGAAAAGGTCCATTCTGAGTCTGAAAGTTCTGCGGAGAGATATCTTCATCTTTACAGGCAATCACACGGCTTGAACTGCTGGAAGACGGCTGACAAGATTTGCATGCATCCTTTCCTCCCCTTTATTCAGTCTGAGCAGAGCAGAGCAGTTTGCAAAACACTGTGACCAAGGCAGAGCACAAAATAATTAATGAATCGAGGCAGGAAACTCACTGTTGCTACAGAAGGGAAAAGGTAATCCTGGCTTCCTATTGGGCAGCATATGGCCATGTGCTCAAGAATCACCAGAGAAGCTGGGGCAAATCAAGCAAACGTTCTAATATTAGAAAATGTATCTAGGCAGTGATCAAACCCCAAACCTTTAAACTAGACTTTTTTACTACAATGCACTTTTTTGTAGCTATAATAGGAATATATTGATGCTTTTGTGTGATGTTGTAAATGTTTAACAAGCAATGCAAAGTCAAATATCTATAGGATCAGGATTATGACAAACTGTTTGGATCTTTTAAACAGCAGAGGACTGGATTCTGTTCAGTATGATTCTGTGCATGTCTTCTGCCTCAGTCTACCAAGGTAGGAGTTTTATCTATGCATTGGACACTTAAGAATTAAGAAATTGGTACTTTTGTAAATGCTTGCTAAGCATGAAAATGATGACAAAGCTTATGCACTAAATTTTCTCTGTCATTTATTTATTTTTATTTCTTTGGCTGAAATGCCTTGACTAATTCCCATGAATCTGGTGACAGACAGTGATCTCTAAACAATATGTTCTATTTAAGCATGAAGCGTGAAGGACTAAAGGAACGGCATACAGAAAATACCCTCTGGATACATGGCATGGTTCATTTAAGGACGATGTTGCTAATTAAAGATCAAGTGTATAAATTTCTTTAGCTTGAAATGTGTTCTCATGAAAATGTGCATTCAACTATAAGCAAGCCCTTTGCATGCTTATTCCCATGAAGTGTAAACACTATGGTGCTTTCAAAACATTGCTCTGTTTGTTTGAGCATCTTGACCAGTCCAACACAGGCTCAACCAATGCTGTTAGTTTGGGGGCAGGGCTACTTTTCTGATTTTGTATGTACTGATAATTTTAGTTTTAACATTACTTTAAGTTCCTTGTTGTAGAAATCTTAATAACATTAGGTTACAACCTAAAGCTAAAAAAAATATGACACAACAGAATTTTTCTCAATGTTATGACTTGCATTTAAAGGAATATTTTGTCCGCGCTAATAGCCAAGTGGTTAGTGCATCGACTCATAGCACAGAGGTGCTCTCAGCAACCCGAGTTCGTTTCCCAGCTCAAAGTCCTGTGCCAATCCTTCCCCTATCTCTGCTCCTCACACTTTCCTTTCTATAAAATCTCGACTGTTTTACACCAATAAAGGTGAAAAATCCCTAAAAAAATAATTTTTAAAAAGAAAAAAAAATTATGCCACAATTTACTCATCCTTTACTTGTTCCAAAAGTTTCTTTCTTCTGTTGAAATTAAAAGATATTTTCTGTATTTTTCAGATGTATTACTTTTTAAAAAGATATTATTTGTCCTACTATTCGATGCATGCAGGTTTCCAAGATTAGTCAAAATATCTCTCCATTTGTGTTAAACAGAATAAATAATTTCATAAAGGTTTGGAATCATATTTGGGTGGGTAAGCAAGGAGTAATCTTTCATTTTTGAGTGAACTATCCAAGTGCAGCAAATTATAAAAAAATGAAAATGCAGGGCAGGATTTTAGTAATGCATGTAAAAATTAACCTACCAAAATGTATACAAATTATTTTGTTCAGAATGACTGTCTGTGTGTTGTTTAAAACGAAACTAAATAATTAGGTAAATCCTCAAAAGGTCAACAGAGAGAGGTCTGTTGCTTTCAAGTTGACTTTTTCCACTTTAGACTTCAAACAGATGAAATTAAGGCTGGCCGATAAACATTATTATATCGAATCGCTATAAAATTTATGTAAATAACAATAAGCTTTGGACTTTTTTTACTCGGGGCTCAAAATTGCGACCATTTTGGTCGCATATGCGCCCGAAATTTAAGCTATGCGACCTCATAATATATATTGGGAGCATTCATGCGACTGCATATAATGGTTGTAGTGCGACCTGTTTTGTTTCATTTTTTCTAAAAACAAGGTAAAATCGGTCTTCCTTGCCGCTATATTGGTTCATATTAGCTGTCAATCACTCAAGACTTTCCGCTGACAGATGACAGGGAGGGAGCTTTTGTGAACCGCGGGGAATGCAAACGGCTGAAGAGTAAAAAGCAAACTGAATCTCGATGCGATGCATGCACTGGGTGTTCAGCCAACACAACCTCACGGCAATTCGTAACTTTTTCATACGTTTCCTCGTGAGGTCAGACTGCAACAGCGCAAATGTCCGCTAAAACACCATCACTAAAGAAGCGAGCTTGCCTTTACTGAGTTTAAAATGATGCGTGTTATAACAAAGAACAGTATTGCAACCGGTGGTCATCGGGAGAATCCTGCTCTGCCCCCCTCATATTGGGCCGGCTGACTCGCATGCTTTTCCGCAAACACAGAAAAATGTTATTCAGCGCGTAACGAGGCCGAGCATTAAAACGACACGAACCAAAACCAAAACTTTTAAAAGTGAGACTTTTCTTCTTTTCTTTTGTCTGTTCTTTCTTGAGGTGTATATTATTTTTCTATTTAATTACTGATGACTGCTTTGCAGCTTTCATCATTGAATTGAATGATTTATTATATTATTCCTTTTGTTTTGTAGCAGAAATATTATTTATTAAATTGACATGCATATAAAACAATAGTACAAAATAAATATTTCTTACTGCAATGCTTCATTTGTGTTTGATGCAAACCATCAATTTATTACAAAGTAACAGTAGGACTTTATATAGCAGATAACTTACATTAAAGCACATTCAAGGCAGCATGATGATGAGAAATATAATTCATTATTAGTATTATTGTCATCATCGTCATCATTAATATTTTATAATTATTCAACATTCATTTTGGAATTATTGCACAAATATTAAGTCATCACAGCATTAGTTGGATAGTTGTTTCTGGGTTTTGTTAGTCTCAATTGATGCTGTTTTCAAATACAATAAATCCCTTAATATATAACTTGTCAAATATATCATTCATTTCATTTTTGGTGGGTGCTCCTAAATTTTTTCTGGTGCTCCTAAATATTTCAGGTTGGGAGCACCTGTGCTACCAAGTAAGAGAGTTAATTTCGAGCCCTGACTATATTGAACTAAGAGCCAAAAATGTCGTGCCACTTAATGGATCCTCTCATTTTTGTGGTGTCAGTCATTGTTGGGATTAGGCATGGGCCGGTATAAGATTCTGACTGTATGATAACCTTTGATAAAATATCCCGGTTTCACGGTATTGTGATTATTGCTCTAATATATGCTCTTTTTAAACAACAACTTTTTTCCTCTTTAAACACAACATATTTTATTTTTGGAAACCTTTTTGATAATTTGAAGCAGTAAACATATCAGGCTGAATAATTCTAATGAATCTTTGACTTCTGCTGTCTTCATTTGTTAAAAAAAAAAACAGATTTCATTGTTTCAAAACAGATGTTTTCACACTGCATGACTATCTGGGCAATAGCATTTCGTTGCTGCTTTGTTTACACTGCAAGATGGATCTGCGACAGGGAGTTTCACATTGCATGATTTTACAAAAGGAAAATTGCCGCCAACTTTGTCCAAACTACATCTCACAACCAAAAACACATACTATATATTGTGTTATTAACTATATAATGAGAAAAAAAACTTTTATGGGGTAACGTTAGAAAACTTTTTTCTTTTTTGACCTGGTTTTGCCTTTACTGAGTTTAAACTGATGCGGGTTATAACAAAGAACAGTATTGCGCCGGTGGTCATCAGGAGAATCCTGCTCTGCCCCCCTCATATTGGGCCGTCTGACTCGCATGCTTTTCCGCAAACACAGAAAAATGTAATTCAGCGCATAACGAGGCCTGCCAAATATCTCTCGGGCATCAGCGACTCATCTGCGATTCCATCATAGTTTGATAGTTCATACTGTGTGACTGTCACTCACGCAAACGAGCACTGATTTGCCTGTGATTTCAGGCATTTGTCGGTAATTTCTCGAAACCCGTCGGCAAGTCAAAATCAGGGCTAAAATCATGCAATCTGAACTCGGCATTAGGAACGGTATAGCAGATAATTTTGCCGGTTTTAAAACCCTGACTTTTCCAAACCATGGTATACCTTGGAAACAGTTATCGTCCCATACCTAGTTTGGATACTCTTTTAAATCTGGAAGCATTAACAACTTTTATCAAAATATATATCGTTATAGTTGAATATGGAAAATAACTATAGAGATTACATTTTTGCAATATCGCTCAGCCCTAGATGAAATATATACATCTTTCACCATAAAATTAATAAACCATGGCTTTAATAAAATCTGAATTTTTGCCATGCTGATTATTACCATCTGAATATACAAACATTTGTTAATATTCATAAGGGGTGATGTGAATGAGCAATTCTCAAAAGCAAATAAACTAAGTACTTCCATCCAAGTAGTTTCTTATTAGCAACATGCCAAATTCATGCATTTAAAGTTTTACAAACTTAAAAGGTGCCCTATAAAGACAATAATGACTCTACCAGCCATCAATTCACATAAGCGTCAGGAATCAAAATGCAGGATATACAGATTATAAATGTATTCAGAGCCACACTGAAGAGTTATAAGGAACGTTTAATTGCATCTTTTGTCAACTTATCGTGTTCACCGTGACATTTGTCATATATATTTGTAATGAGGCAAAAAAAAGTAGACTGCTGAGTATGTTTAACGCACATTTAAGTGCATCATGTCTTATCACTCAGCTCCTGTCTATTACTCGTACTGAAAAGAAAAAATATAGTACAAATGTCACATTAATATCTATAATACGCATTAATTCTGTGTAAATATAATCGCTGAAAACAACAAAAAAATCTTGTAAAAATGCTTCAGCTTGAATCTACATAAAAGTGAAGTCAGTGGAATGAAGCGAGCTAGCCTTCGATCCTCACTCCTGCTCCACTCCGAGTTTTTCCAGTCACTTCCACTCGAAGCACAATCGAGAAAGAAACTCGCTCCGAGACAGTGAAAATGCTATATATTAAAAATATATGCATGTATATAATTAACACATCCACCATCACAAAAACTGAACTGATAATGTGAAACATATACAGCGAACATAAGCAATGACAAAACCAAACCCTTAAAAACAAGAACCGTCTAAATGTAGTAAAAAGTTAAGTTTGTATCATAAATAATTAGAGAATTACTCGAGCTCAGCCATTATCACGCGCCGGAAATCTTGCAGGCTTTTAAAGCCGAACGTGCTCGTACATCACACAAACCAACGCATTTCATTTCAGCTCTGCACATTTCTGTCGTCCGTTAAACTCGAAAAAAACGGCAAACGGCTTTTCCGAAATCTTCCACAGAAACATAACAATGGCTTTAGAAGCATACAAGTCCGCGTGTTATACGTAAAATCGACACACATCGTCCCTTTTCCACCATTTCCTTCTTTTGTACACTGCTAGCTAGCCTTCCAGCTTGCTAGAGTACAGTAACGCAATGTGCAAAACTTGGGAAAACTTACCCGTGGCAAGTCGTTGCAAAGGCTTTGACGGTTTTCTTTCGCGAGTACGTGCTGATTAAATGTGCGATCTTAGCACTCTGCTGGTCTCGGTTTTAGCAGCCATCTACACCGTCGGCAGTTTACAGGCTTGATTTCTTTTTCCTTTTCATTCCGTGCGAATCTTTTCAACTTGCCGAACTGCCATTTTCCAGCACAGCACGAAGCGAGCGAGCAGGACTGCGTGAGAACTAGTGAAAGCGGGACGGAAAATAGCGGAATGAGCCGAAAACGCCCGAAAGAGCAAATCTCGCACGAAGTCCTGTTCTTGCAGTCCCAATTGCGCCATCCCGCTGTGGTTAGACGAGGCACTGTAACAAACCCGTTCATAAAAATGCAGACCTAAAAGTAATCACAAAAAAAGAAGAGAAAAAAGAAAGAAAAGCAAGAAAACTTTTGCTTTTCTTCCAAAAGGACACTAAACTAGTACTAGGTAGGTACTGATAGTACTAGGGCTTTTCTTTTCTTTTTTCCAACAGCATGCATAAAAACCACTGCTAAATACATGTAACTAAATATCTAAAATTTATTCAAATCTTCAATGTGGGTCAACAGGCTTTTATGTATTATATATTTAAAAGATAAATATTCATTTAAACTAATAAAAAACAGAACAAAATCAGTTCATGGTGTTCACAAAAACATTCATGTTTTAAAATCTGATAAGTTAAAATGCTAAAGCTCTTGTGTAATTTAGCCAACAGCTAGCTCTCTGCAACTCTCATATGACCGCCCACTGAAGCTAAGCACCTGACTACCTGGGAAACCACATGGGAAAACTAGGTTGCTGTTGGAAGTGGTGTTAGTCAGGCCACCAGGGGGAGCTCAACCTGCAGTCTGTGTGGGTCCTAAAGCCCCAGTAGATTGATAGGGACTCTATATTGCTCAGTGAGCTCCGTCTTACAGATGAGACATTAAACCGACGAAGTCCTGACTCTCTGTGGTCATTAAAAATCCTTAGGAAAAAAAGAGTAATGTTTAACTCAGGGCGTACTCACACCATGTACAGTTGCCTTGAACCGGCCAAAGCATGCTTGTCCCCCCTTCCCATCTCCCCTGACGACCTGCAATCACATTACTTTCGGGCCAGTGGACGCTTACATCATCAATGATGCGCTGTTCAGTAATTGCTTTTTAACGCTTATAAACAATCATAAAGTCCTGGTGCTGCAGGAATTAGGTTTGCTGAAGGCGGAGCTGTCGTGCAGTGAGGGGTTTGCGTCTTTAATAAACTACGACAGTTTGCATTCATTGAACAGTAAGAATGATTAATAAATTTGTATCACACAGTCACGTCTCGCTTTCAGTTTCGGACTCAGGCATGTTTTGCACTCACACACAAGCGTACCATGCCAAAGCCCAAGTGAACCGCGCTTTAGGCACACCTCTTCCAACCGGGCCAGGGCCGGCCAAGTAAACCGTGACTGAGACCGATTCAGCGCACTCACACTTCTCAAACGATCTGGGAAACGGGATAGAGGAGAAATTAAAATGGTCGTGCCCAACTGAGTCTCGATCTCTCAAGATTTTTTTTCTTCACTCCCATCAGGTGAAGTTTTTTTTCCCTCTCCGCTGTTGCCACTGCCTCGCATGGTTCAGGATTGGTAGAGCTACGCATCGATGAATTTGCTATTCAGTGTTTGAACTCTCAGTAATGATTAAATAACACTGAACTGAGCTAAACTGAACTGAACTTAAACACTAACACCTGAACCACACTGTTACAGTTATTATGACCATTTATGTGAAGCTGCTTTGACACAATCTACATTGTAAAAGTGCTATACAAATAAAGCTGAATTGAATTGATAGCATAGTGTGAGTAGGCCCTCAGGCATCATGGCCAAATTTGCCCACTGGCCTCTGTCTATCCGCTTGTTAAGTGGTGACGTGTTTGTGACGCATGTATACTGTTTACAGGTCCAAGCCGCCATTCATTTGAGTGAAGAGATCATTCGTTTATGATCACGTTTTATTCCTATCACACATTAAAGTAAACTTTATATAAAATCATAGTGTACACAACAACCTCTGGGCTTGCTGCATAACAAATACCAAACAATTTTAACAATTTATAAAAAATAATCACTTTCTGGTCATCGGATATTAGGCATGGACATATATACTGCGATCGTGATTTTCGAAAGCCTTAAATCGCTTTGTGAACGTTTATTATTACCATTTCATGAGTCTCGCCATTCAGTTGAATAGAGTGCTTGGACCCGGAAGCCGCTTCGCGCGACGTCACACTTAACAAGCGGATCTAACCGTCCCCATTTCATAATTGGCTTCATCATTCTGTCTCCTCTCCACCAATAAGCTGGTGTGTGGTCTGGCGAAATATGGCTGCCGTCGTGTCATCCAGGTGGATGCTGCACACTGGTGGTGGATGAGGAGACCCCCCCCCCCCCCACCCCTCAATGTGTAAAGCACTTTGATTGTCCAAAAAAGCTCTTTAAAAATGTAAGAAATTATTATTATAAAAATAAAATTTTATAGATATTACAGTTTTTACAGTTTTGTTGAATAACTAGTCCTTGAATAAAGCATGAAAGACTTCATTTAAAGCATTTGAAGGAATAGTTCACGCAAAAATGTATCACATTTACTCACCTTTAAGTGATTTCATAGTGAGTTTTTCTTCGTTCTGAAAATATATTTTAAACAATGTTGGAAACTGATCAGTAGGGGGAAAATATTGCAGGGGGGAAATACTACAGTGGTCAATGTCGACTGGTTTCCAACATTCTTCAAAATATCTTCTTTTCGGTTTAGTAAAAGAAAAGAAACTTGAAAAGGTTTGGACCATGTGAAAGGATATGAAAAATTCTCCAATAACCCTGACTTTGAATCAAAAACCTTTTTCTCAGGATTAACAGCTGCAAATAATCATCAGTTCCTGATTCCCTCCTAATCTCCTGTCAATTCAGCAAAGGTTATACTATTGTATAGACTAGAGGTGGAAAAACTTTACTTTAAAGGGCCGAAAGAAAACTTGATTAAGGGCTGTGGGTCGAATATATACCAAAATACTGTATATACTAAATTTGCCTTGGATAGGGCCAGAGACAATCTGCAGATTTTTGCTATTTCTGCACAGAATTATGTAAAAAAAAAGTATCATCACTGAGTGTTATCATAACTAAAAACTTAATATTTGAACCAAAAAAATAATATATTTTAACCTTTTAATGTTGATAATGCAAATCTAATTAGATCCACTTGTTTGGTAAACAAAGCAAGTCGCCTATATAATATATCTACTAAAAGACAGAACATTTCACTTTACAAACTGTGTTGTAATAAATCATATGAACACTTTCATATTAGTCCATAATATTACTGAAATTAATTAAAAAACTGAATAAATATTAAATCAAACAAGTAAGTAAATAGACTCAATGATGGGCTAAAAATCTGCGGATTTTTGTGCGCACAGATTCAGTGTGGGCCAAGCCATGGGTCATTTCCTAATTTATTGTGTAATGTTGACCAATAACTAGAAAACGTTACTTTAGATCATATTAACTAATGCAGCATTATTTTTAAGATGTTGTAATGAAGTTATTACAGTAAAAACATCAACAATCCCATTTATAACACAACAGAGCTCAATGCTAAATACACTAGTCGAGCTACTGCTGCCTTTACCTTTATTGTTTGCCTCCACCTCTATATGTCAAGTGACTATTTATTTAAGAAGTCTGATTCATTTACAACACTTAATGGAATGTTTTTTTTTTTTTTTTGTATCTCAGCGATAAACAAACAAACAAAATTTTATGTTAAATTCGAAATGATCGTTCCGTCAAAGGCATTCACCCCAACCACCTTCCCATCGTTGAGGGTCATGGCTGAAGGTAAATATACCAAACTGCACGGTAAATAATGTAGGTTTCCACACAATTTATTCAGGTTGTTTCAACACAAATCGATTAAGTGGATTAAACATAAAACAATTAAGTCGTCCCAAAAAATCTCAAGAAGTAGGTTAAACAACAAAATAATTTTTTTGAGAGTTTATTATGTACTGTAATGTTTATTTATACATCGCATTTATCATATATGGCCATACACCAAAAGCGCTTCACAATCATGAGGGGGGTCTCTCCACACCACCACCAGTGTGCAGCATCCACTTGGATGATGCGACGGCAGCCACAGGACAACAGCACCAGTGCGCTCACCACACACCAGCCATAGGGGGAGTGGAGAGAGTGATAGAGCCAATTCGGTGTATGGGGATGATTGGGAGGCCATGACGGTTAAGGGCTGAGATGGAATTTGAGCCACCGAGGATACACCCCTACTATTTACGAGAAATGCCATGGGATGTTTAATGACCACAGAGAGTCAGGACTTGCTTTAACATCTCATTCGAAAGACAGCACCCACTGCAGCACAGTGTCCCCTTCACTTTACTGGGGCATTAGGAACATTAGTTATTACATTAAAGTTGCCATGGGTAATTGCGAAATGTATTTAACATTATTAATATATTTAATCATAATAAATAATACAATGGAATTTTTGATACATTTTATGATGAACTTTATACAATAAAAACATTTCTTTTTTAACACAATGAAGATCAATGATAAATACACTAGTAAAGCTGCGCTTGCCTCTGCTGATGTCTTCTATCCATCAGTGACTTTTATTTACTTTTATCAGTGTATTTTATTTTATTTTTTAAATCTGATTCATTTACAACATTTGGGTTAAACATTTAATTTCAGTTTGCCGTTTTGAAGCTCAATAATAAAACAAACTTCCAAAAAAAAAACTACCTCTCTTCTTAGACTGGATGGTGGGCCAAATCAAAGGTTAACAAGGGTGTCACTAGTTTAGGCATCTCTAGACTAGAGCAATTTACTCTCTTAACAGAGCAACGATTTCTAAAATTCTTCACAGGAACCACATTCATGATAATTTGATTTCCATTATTAAAACTGTAGGAGATGTAGGATAAATTATTAAGTCTTTTAAATAGAGGTGACAACAATTTTTTTCTGTTTGATGTGTTTAACAATAACTTTATTAGACACTTTTTTCATTTATGTACTTCTCTGACATTTTGTATATAGCTTTTTCCTTTTATACTTATATCCTTAGATTTTGGTATATACAGTTGAAGTCAGAATTATTAGCCCCCCTGAATTATTAGCCCCCGTTTATTTTTGTCCCCAATTTCTGTTTAACAGAGATTTTTTTCAGCACATTTCTAAATATAATAGTTTTAATAACTTATTTCTAATAACTGATTTATTTCATCTTTGCTAAGATGACAGTAAATAATATTTGACTAGATATTTTTCAAGACACTTCTACACAGCTTAAAGTAACATTTAAAGGCTTAATTAGGTTAACTAGGCAGGTTAGGGTAATTAGGCAAGGGGCTAATAATTTTGTCCTTAAAATGGTGTTTAAAAAAAATCAATAACCGGTTTAGTTCTACCCAAAATAAAACAAATAAATAAAATAATATTAGACATACTGTGAAATTTCTTTGCCCTGTTAAACATAATTTGAGAAATATTTAAAAAAAAAATTAATTCTAATAATTTTGACTTCAAACCTTGTATACACACACACACACGCACACACACGCACGCACGCACGCGCACACGCACGCACGCACGCGCACACACACACACACACACACACACATATATACAAGTACACCCCTCACAAATCTATCTTTTAAATTTAGATTTTAAGTAGGAAGCTATACAATATTATATCAGTCCATAAACAGTACATTAGATTAGTCAATACTGAAGCCAAATTTGGAGTTTTTTTAACAAAATAACTTATGATAATGGTCCAAAAACTAGCACACCCAAATTTATGTTTTAGAAAAATATTAAATGCAAATTTTAAAAAGAGGAAAAAACAAGAGAAACAAAAAAAAATGTAAAATTTTTGTTGAAATTTTTTAGGTTGTAATTGTTTTGCACTAATTTGCTTCAATTTAATAGTATTATGTTTCAGTTTCTAAATATGTTTGGTGACTAAAATATTATTTTAATAAAAATATTCGTTTAATAAATCTGTTTTGTTCAAAATTCATTGCCTATATTCACTGAGAAATGGATACAAATATTAATTTTCAAAATGGGATGAACTCAATGCTGAGCACTGTATTAGTTCATATATATGCCTGTGTGTACATATATATAATTTGTCATTTTTTATTTTGTTACATATTGATATCAACCAAGACTGAAGTCTATGTTGAGGAATTATGCTTTCTGATAACCATGTTTCCTAAAAACACTAAGTTTAAGTCATTTTTGAGTGAACTATCCCTTTAAGCTTGCAACAGTCACAAGCACGAAAAACATTCACAGTCATAACAGGAAAAGAACTGACACCACTGAAATACGATCATTAGCAAGTATGTACACATTTAATCACTGTTAAGTCCAAACTTTACAAATACAGTTGAGTGCGAGTGGATTTAGCTGAGAGTGTAGGATCTTCTGGAGTCCTTTAAATCTGGCTGTGTAAACCACACACAACTTTAAAAAAAAAAACAAAAAAAACAACAACAGTACCATACAGAAGAACATGAAGGTAGTATGTGAACTCGAGAAAATAGTGTTGCACTTACGAAAATAGAGACAAACAAGTTAGACTGGGAGTGCAAGATATAACTCACAACTTTCTCTATCTCTAGTTTCTGGATGTCTCTTTTGTTTTAATGAACGAACCTCCTTAAGCAAACCATTACATAGAAAGCTCACGTTACACGTAACCGAATCATATCTGTGTAACCAAACAAGCAACACTGCAGAAGGCTATTGTGCGGATTATAACGATGGTGTTTATATCGGGTAGTCACAAAACCACAACCATAAGGCTGCAGTGTGAATTCGAGAGACACTAAGCTACACCACCAAAACACTGAAAGACAGAAAAACCACCATTTGTCAAAGGTTACATAGGTCAAATGTTGCACAACTCTGCTACAACATATACCAGATCCGCATTCCTAAGTCTTCTTGTTCTTCCCATAAACAGAGTAAAAGGTAAACATGATACACCACAGTGCCAAAACTGGCTGAATGGCTTGCAAATCATTTAGGTGCTGGAATATTAGTGGGTATGACCGACTGAACACAACATTAACTGCATAATGAAATCTGAAGCAACAAACTAAATTGCATTAGACTGTATATGACGATATTTCTGAGAAAATAGAATGAATGAATGAACCTCAGCAGGACCACACGTGTGCAAAGTCTCAAAAAGCGATCCTACTGCATGACCTTTCTATATCGGTCTCGTATAAAACCAACGTAATAAATAAAATCTTTCAAAATCTACAAACGTTACCTGACGATAAAACAGATTTTTAAAGTGATCGTCCACCTACATTTCTTATAAATGATGTCATCATGAGCTCATCATGATGTCACTTCAAACATGTACACTGTAAAAAGCAATTAGTGGATATTTATGGTCTCATTTTACAATCATGTTCCATTAGTTAATGCACGTTTATGTATTTACTAACATGAATCACCCATGTACAGTACATTTATTACAGTTTATTTATATTTGCTAATGGAAATACAGTTGTTTATTGTAAGTTCATGTTACTTTACAGTTCATTAACTAATGTTAGTAGATATAAATGTGGGTTTTAGTAAGTTCTGAACTAGGATTAATAAATGCTGTACATATTTATTTTATTATTTGTTCCTGTTAATAAATACATTAATGGAACATTATTGTAAAGCGTGACTGACCTTATTTTAAAAAGTGAGCAAACCCATTGCCTTATAATTATTAAGTAAATGTGAATACTAAAAATTAAGCCAACTTAACTAGTTTAAAAGTACAACAGGTTTACCTTCTTTTTAAGTGAAGCCAACTCACTTTAAGTAACCAATCACTGTATGAATGTCTTTAAATGAAACACAAACACCAGTGAGGCTTTGTTTCAAGTCAATGGTGTCCAAAACCACATTAAACCAGAGCAACACAAAATCAAAGTAGCTTTGGAATGACAAAAGGATGAGTAAATGATGTCTGAACTTTCCTTTCTGGGCGAACACTCCACAAAAAAAAGACATTTCTCAGGTGAACGACTTCTAATCTATGAAGAAATGATCCTAAAAGACTTCCGATTTGTAATTTCTGATCATGGAAGCACCCGCACAGTCTCACGGTTTTCAGGACATAAACTAACACTCATCCTTGTGTTTCTTTTGTTCTTGTCGCTTGAATCCAACCTCATCCGTCTTTCTCCCTGAAGTCTCGGAGTCTCCTTCATCCTGCGTTTCGCTGACCCAAGACACTTTGAAGCGTGAATGAGTTGGCGTAGACGTTGTGAGCTCTTTATCATCAGAGTCATCGAAGCTGACCTCCTGAACGGCCTCTTGTTTTTTAAACGAATCCCGTCTCTCGCACAAGTTCAGTTTCCTCATAACCAAACCGCTGGATTCCCTCACTCGCTGACCGGACATGTATAACCCTTGTCTGGCATGATCGCCGACGCACAGGAAACCCGAGGCGATGTCAGGAGATTGAGACTCAAACTCATCGGCTTCACTTTGGGGAAACTCCACGGTGTGTCTTGGAGAAGAAAAAGACCTTTTGTCTCCATATTGAGCACCGGAGAGCCTTTCTGATGACTGAACTCTGTTGAGGAGCGGCGACCGGGGCGATTCTGCGCTGCGGGGACACACAGTTTGTCTCACGATGGTCGGAGGAGACATCATCTTGTTGTGAAAGGAGTGGTGGCCTTTGGGAGGCCCGGTGAGGGAGGATGGAGAACACTGAGGGGAGAGAGGCTGTGAGGAGGGGTTGCAGGCCAGGGGAGACGGAGGAATGCTGTTGCTGGATTTGCAGCGGCCTGCTTTGCTGTAACGCAGGCCGATCTTGGATCCCAAAACGTGAAGGGAACTCGGTCGGCTTTGAGGGATGGGTGAGTTTGGGGAGCTGGAGCAGGGTGAGGAGCTCTGTGGGGAGTTTGAGTCTGTGGAGAGACCGCAACAGTGTTAGCCAATCATTTATGAATATGTTGATAAAAGTTTTTTATTACTATTATTTTGTATTTATTAATAAGTACTAGGGATGCCACAATTCTCTATAAAATATAGAACTGTTCGGTATGACATCCATGGTTCAATACGTGTTTGTGAATTGTGTTTTTTTTCAGTTTTACTTTTGAATAATTTGTGCGTTTTATTTCTCTCCAAATTGACTGTGTGTGCCTGTAAGTCTACCAGCTGAGATGAGAAAACTCCACTCCGTGAGTGAATATTAAATCACTATGCTCTAAAGTTTGGGGGCGCTTGACCATCATTCCACACTTTAACATAGCGAGCGGCGGGGAAGTGATGTAACAGTACGAGAAAGCATCGGTGTCTTTCAAATCCTCCGTGTGGGGACATTTCTGTTACACGTATAGCCTACTCGAAAGGAAACACTTCCAACATGACTGGACATCTGCAGCACCATCACTCCACAATATCACTGTCTGAAGGGAGAATAGCAGAGAAGGTAATAAAGTCCTCCAAACAACAACAATCCCTCGCTGAATCCTTACAGCAAACATCCCCGACTGGTTCCGAAAGTCCCATAAAAATAACAAAAGCAGTGTTAAGTTTAATTAAGATGCTTTATTTATGTTTACTGAAGTGCAAATATGTTTATTTGAAATGGTCAATTTATGTTTGTTAAATTCACATGTATGTTTATTTTCAATTTAAGTGTTACCCAGTTTGTACATAGGCTACCAGCAGCTGTGAGATTTCAGTGTAATTTTTTTTTTATTATACAATACATTAGGAACTAGTGTACTTTTCTTGGCTTTGAAGTAAAATAAAGGAGTATTGCAATAAATCGTTTTTATTTTAACTTACTGTTCCTATTGCCTAAGCATAGAACAACAACAACAAAAAAAGAAACACTTGTGTCAAGCCATCAAAACCGAACCAAAAACAGTGTTAAAAAGACCGAGGTATTTATTAAACCGTAAGCTAACTGTATTGTTGCATCCCTAATATGTACTGCATATGAATGCAAAAATGATTTATATTTTAGTGCTTTAATTCTTCAATAAGTTTGCCAAGTGTTGAAAAAATCTAATTCTGTAATACAAAACTGAATTTTCAGCATCCTTATTACTGTAATAGTCCTGTAGATGAATGGCAATTCAATTTATTTTGTTTAACTGATTAAGATTGAGAAAGCATTAATTAATTAATTAAAAAAAAAAAAAAGACAACCGCTCTATTAATCAATGAGTATCCACAATAAAAACAAGTCTTTTCAAACTGTAGTTTATAGTCAAACTCCTAAAAATAAAATTTCTTTATAAATTTTTTATATTTTTTATAAGTGGTCCAAAATAAAAATGCAATTAAATAAAACAATAAAAAAGTATATTTTAAAAAAGAATAAGATCATGCTACTTTCGATTTAATTTATTTCCTTGAATGAGCCATTTTTCTATGAGGCATAAGTGATAAATTGTGGATCATATAAGACTGTATCTGCTATTGAGAGAAAGAGAGAGTCCTACCACATGACAGGTCTGGAGCTGGGCTTCTGCAGGGGGTGTTGGGGCCAGGAGAGAGGCTCGGTGTTGGAGAGTCAGACAGGCTGTCATTGGGTGAGTGCTGAAAGCCTGCAGAGAAGCTGCGACTGTTCTGAATCCCTGGACTGTGTTTGGGCAGCTTCTTCAAAAGGTTACGCCGTTTGCTAGAGAAAAAATATATTGTAAAGGTTAAGTGTAAATTAGATTTTAGGCTGCAATATGCTGAAAAGTACAAAAAAATACTACAAAATATCTTTCTAACCTGTCTTGACCCTCTTTCCTTTTGCTCTTTTTACTGCGCCGTGCCATCTTCCCCTTTGAGCTGGTCTTTCTTGCAGGCCCAATTTTAATGGACGTGTTCTCAAGAGGAGTCGTCTGAAGAGTTACTTTACTACCACTCTACAAAAAAATAAATAAATAAATGAAGCATATTTTTAAAAAATAAACTTGTATGGGCTGGGTTTTCATTTCAAGTAGTATATAAGAATCTCACCTTCAGCAGAAGCTCTACCACATCGGTGTGCACCAGACCCTGAATACACTCTCCGTTCACATGAGTGATGAGGTCACCAGCCCTCAGTCCGGCCTCGTGAGCAGGGCTGCAGTCTTCAACACTCTGGAGAAATGGGAACATATGAAAGCAGTCAACTCAATAGAAATAAGAATCAGAAAGAGCTTTTACTGCCTGGTATGTTCACACATACAGGGCATTCGTTTTTTTGTGACAGAAGTTTCTACAGTGCAACACAAGGACTAAAGCTATGTTTTCATCCAAAGATGAGAGTTAAATTTATGAGCAAAACAGGAACATCGCATAAAAGACATGCAAATAAAGCAGCGTTTCCATTCAACGAGTCAAAGAGAACAAAATCCTCACTTCTTGATTAACTGGTGCCAAATATCAACAGTAAAAACAGAATTTGCTGTGTTAGGAAAAGCTGTCTGACTTTTTTTCCTTGATTTAATAAATGACTTGCATTTCAGAAGACTATGCCGACATGCAATGAACACGTGGTGGCGTTTGAAGGTGTCAGACGCAGAGCACAGACGCTCTTGACAGTGTTGGAGGTAATTAATAACATACAGTACATTAATACCGAAATGATTAAGGCGTTGTAGAATGACCAAAACAACATTTGAGATGTTTTACAGTGTGCTCAGCCTGCTAGTTTGTCCATTCACTCACATTTTTATCACCACATGATCCCTTATAACAAAATCACATGACCTTTCGCATACTGGAATTTGTTTTGTAAAAGTGTTTTTAATCGCCGTTTATGCACATTTTTTTCTTATCGAATAAAAAGTTTATCCTACGTTTTTATGTGAATTTTTAAAACTTATGTGCATTTTGGAGTTTCCATCCTTTTTATGTGCATATGCAAAATGCGCATAACACTAGGTGGATGGAAAAAAAACACAGATAATAATGAAGAATAAACAATAAGAATACAGAATTTTGACAAATGAAGAGTTCATATGCAAAAAGTGCCTCTAAGTGCCATCTGAAATTTCCATTGAAAATGGACATTTTTCTTAACTTCCTTTGCTTAGGTTGAGATATTTCACGTTAAAGAATAGGAAAAGGACATATTATTTGCCAGAAAAGCGATATTACTGAACATAAACACAGGATGGCTGACAAAAATGCTCATTTTAGAGGAAAATTTTAGACAGCATTTAGGTTTTTGCATCTGAACTCTTCAAATATATGTACAGTATATTACAATATACAATATTGTATGTATAGCTATATTATGTTCAATTAACATGTTAACCACGTGTGTTGTAAAATAAATACAATGTGTATAAATGGTATTTGTTTCTCAATTATCATCATGATCAATTATGATCAATGCAGCCAACCAAGCCATTTACTATAAAAAAAGTTAAAAATAAAAAAAAATTAAAAAAAGAAAACAATAAAGTTTATTAATTATTTAGCCAATCTTATTTTTTAATCCTTACTTTTATTGTACATAATGAAGTTTTAATATATAAAAAGATAATTTTTAACTAATTATGTGTGACACTGTCTATGAATTACCATCATTCAGAGCATATTACAAGTGTGGATATATTCCATAATTGACAGAATGATTTATTACGAGAAAGCATTTAAAGTTTTATTTATTAATTTTTTTTAAAAAGAATTTTAAGACGACAGTTGAGCGTCTTTTTAAAAATGCCACTTTTTACAGAGTAACAAAATAAAAATGGCAAAGCAGCACAGTGAAACAATAAAATCTTTATATTTATGTTATACTTTGTCAACTTTGCTAATGTTAACATTAAGGCCCAATCCCAATTCTATTTTTGTACCTCTACCCCTTCCTTTTGAAACAGTGTGAAGGAGAAGGGTTAAAAAAATTACTCTTAAGAAATGGGACAGCACTACAACACCTGCACATGTCATCATATGTCATCGCAATCTTTTGCTTTATATGAGATTGACGATTGTGACTGCGGTAGTTATTCCAGTTGCCTTATTTTTTGCTATTTGTCTTCAGGAAATCACCGAAGGCATATTTCATGTTTTCATAATGATATAATATGGCAATAAGAGCAAAACTATACAAGGGGTAGGGGTAAGAGGAAAGGCTAAGGGTTAGAACTGGGATTGGGCCAAAGTCAAGAAATATTTAGCAAATTTAGCATTTGTTCAGTCATTCATTTTGCACAAACATCCTTTTCAGCACTTTGAACATGGCTCAAATAGAGGGAAAAATATTACTTTATTTAATTATGAATTAGTTACATGTATAAACATTTTAAATACTCATATCTTGTACCAGTAAAACGTTCAAAATCGCCCAGCTTTACCTTTAATCAAAGTAAAACAAAATTATATCCACTGCATCCAAAATACCTACCCAGACCATGTGGTGCACAGTATAAACATCCGAATCCCCCATGTAGACCCGAATGGCACGAAGGGCAAAGCCGTACTTCCTCCCAGAGCTGTGGATGACCACGGGAGGACGTAGACTGCTTGTGCTGAGTGAGATGTCCCGGTTAGGGGATGAGTCCCGGGATGAAGGGTTGGAGGAGAGGGAATGTGAGGACATAGGGCTTGTCTGGAGCCCACTGGGAATATCATCTATAACCATAGAAAATCATACATAAACAAATGCCTCATAAAATCCCCAGTAACCCTATTTAGTTTCAAATATCTGACACAAAGTTTATTAACGTCAAGTAATGTTTCGCTTTCATCTTCGTCAATAAGCTCTCTGTTCTTCTGAACTGTTCATTGTTCTCTAGACCACCTGCTTTACTTGTTTATTGTTTTAGTCACATGAATTTCAGTTGCCTTCAATGTGATGGCATCACATGATCGTCGACATGAACCCATTACCTGCGGTGACGATGAGGGAAAGGCCGGACACGGATGCAGATTTGGGGACTTTGCATGTAAAGGGTGATCGTGGTTTCTCAAGGGTCTCCTGCTGGAGCCCGAGGCGACGAGGACCCTTGTGATCCCGACGGTTAGTAGGTCTCGTTCCAGTAGAGTTACTGCGCAAACGAATCCGCCTCAGGTTTGAGACGAGACCTTCTAGAAAGAAAGAAATATGTTAAATTAATTTTAAATCAGTGCAATTCATTTATCTCAATGTTTGTTTAAAACAGAGAAGTAACAAAAAGTTGCTACCTTCATCCTCGGGGAAGGCAAAGTGGGGCATGGCCTCAAGACTCTGAGTGCTGTTTAAAATTAGAGGACTAGTCCCCCTCTCTGGCTGAGATGAGCTGGATGATGCTCTCGGCCTCAGACTTGGGCTGCATGAAAAAAAAGAAAGAAATAAACATACAAAAAAGGAATAAATAAAAAACCAAGAAAGTAAAACACGCAAGTAAAGCATTTGGATATATTTCTATTTCTTGTTTAAAATTGTGCTATTTTATTATTATTTTTATACTATAAAAGGATATAATTAGCTTTTTGTTTCAATCAATGAACATCCAAGTAAAAGTGAAGGCATCTTAAATTCACTTTCTAAAGGGATAGTTCACCTAAAAATTAAAATAGTGTCATCATTTCCTCACCCTTCACTTGTTTCAAACCTTTATGAGTTTCTTACTTCTGTTGAACACAAAATATATTTTGAAGAATGCTGGAAACCTGTAACCACTGACTTTCTGATTTTCCTTCTGTGGAAGTCAATGGCTACAGTTTTCCAGCTTTCTTCAAAACAACTAGTAATATTAATAAATGAATAGTAACAAGAAAAAAAAAAACTCAAAGGTTTGAAACCACTTGAGGAAGAGTAAATAGTGTGTAAATTTTCAGTTTTTGGTGAACTATCCCTTTTAATCTTTTTGATTGCAAGATTTAATGTGATCACACAGAAATGTTCTTGTTCCAAAGCACACAGAGAAAAGTGTGAATAACAGATTTTATTTCCAGAACAAATCATGTCAAAAAAAGAGAGAACACAGCGATAGTTAAAAGCATGCATCCACGAGAACAAAATGTTGCTGAATAAAATTTGACCACTTCTGCAAGTGGGAACAGTGTGTATCCTATTCGACATTTAAAAGCAAAAAACAAACAAACATTTAACTGAAAATACACAGTTTTTTTTCTTATAGGAGTCATTGACTACGTTAACATGGACATCAGTAATTTAATTATTTGCCTTAATCTGAATAAGACAATACCATGATTAAGGAGTTTACATGAGTTGTATTTTAAATGTTCCTTTAATTATCCCGTTTTACATGTTATAGCACATAATTTGATTAACGACATTGAGTCATCACGCTATCCATATCTCCTCCGGAGTTTCATGTACTTTCAGGCGTTTCATTTTTAATTTGTCGACTTTAACTGCAGTTCGGCACTTCAGTTTCATTAAGAAACATTTCATGCATGCCCCCCGTGACAAAAGAGATACTGGATGAGAGTGTATGAAATGCTGGAAGAGTGTAGATTTAATGGAACTTGATACCGCACGCTGTATGGGAAAAAAACCTCCACATTTCGCAATGCAGGTGTCTGTGGCCCTTCACTGACTCGGTAGGTGCAGAAAGTAGCATCAAACAGCTGTGTGTATGGACTATCCTGTCGCAAAATGCATCAAAAATCCTGCACAACGGTAATAGTTTGATTGCGGTGTTTAAATGTTTGTACTGCACTTCAATAATGCAACTAAAATATAAATACTCCACATGTCTTCTGTTTAGTTCTATTAAAACTTTGGTCGGATTAAGGTAATCAAAAAATGCTGTTTACATGCTAGACTTATAATTAGAATATTGACTTAATTGTACTAAAATTGGACTATCAGTGTCCATGTAAACATACTCAAAGACTCAATTTAAAATAAAATCAGTTACTTATTATACTTTAAATATTACATATTAAAAATTACTATATATATATATATATATATATATATATATATATATATATATATATATATATATATATATATATATATATATATATATATAAAATACTTATAGTTACTTATTATAATGGTTTTCTTTGCAAGCTCACACAGGCAGTCTATGCATATAGAGCATGTCTACAACATGCCAACTATTCACTGCAGAAATATGTAGTATGCTAGAGCGCCATCTGCTTTTGAATTGGTAATACATATAATGTATGAACCTTCTGGTATTTAAGGCTCATTTTAATTGAGTAAAGTCTCTTAGCAGCCATTTATGACAACTCTTGTCTCTAATCATATCACATATTAAAGTAAATTTTTTACAAATCTAAACTGTTCACTACAGTGTCTGAACACGCTGCATCCCAAACACCATGTGGTAACACTATAATTAAAGGTGTCCTTGGCTACACTTGTTCCATGTTTTTATATTAGTAATTACAATTATTATGCATAATTATGAGAAACCAACCTTAAAACCTAACCCGCGTTCTAACCCTATCCATATAGTAAGCGCATGAAATTACTTAATATTACTCAGTAGTTTAAGGTGCCTATAAAGAAAATGTGGGTATACCTAGGCATAGTCAAATAATTAAAGTACAGTAAAAGGAAATGGCTATACCGTAAGCCTCAAACACAACTAATACCTTGTTACCATGTAAATTCCGTTGTAAAGACCTGGTTTATTCAACAGCACTCCCTCAAGGTTTGCATGTACTTTAGGTCACGTTCATCATCATTCTGGCCTGATAAACAGCCAAATCATTAAGAGATTAACAGCTTGATATTTTGCACACAAGATCGTTAATATGCATGTCCCATGCTGTGTTTTGAAATTATAACAACGATCATTTTTTTCCCTTATTTTTAGGTTCGTATTGAGCTTATCATGCGAGTGGGACTCTTATTTTGAAAATAGGAGATGCAGCAAAATTACTAAAAAGCTTTTGATGAGTTACTGAGCAATGACTTTCACTGCCATGCTTTAGAGCTGAATGAAAAATGCAGGCTATACAGATTATAAATGTATTCAGTGTGACCCCGAAGAGGAATAAGGTATGCCTAATATTTTGTTAGTTTATCGTGTTAATTGTTAAACTTGCTGGATATGTTTGTATTTTGATGTAACAAACACAAGTAGACTGCTGAGTATTAGGTTTAATGCACTTTTAAGCATCATGTCTAATCACTCAGCTCTACCTGCAATTTCTCTGTAGTGAAATAACAACTTCAAAATACAACCTAATACATCTCCTTTAGTCTTTTTTGTTGGGTATAATTATAATTTAGACTATATTTTATTTTAGGTTACTCTGTCTGGTGACTAATATTATATAGTTCACTCACTCCATGCAAAAAAACTATCTCTTAAAGTTAAAAAGATTTAACAGGACATATACTCCATTTGTTAAAATATTTTTTAACAAATAAAGTATTATTTTGCATATTGATTTAGTACACCATGCACTGTGTGTGCACGTGTGTGAGAGAAAGAGAGAGAGAGAGAGAGAGAGAGAGAGAGAGAGGTTGAATAATACTTTAATTTATCAATTGCTTACATTGCCAATTAAAAAACATCTCAGATATATTCAAAAACATACAAAATTTAAAAATTTAACACCAAGAGATCATCATGTACAACACATAGAGCCTCATTAATACACCAGCATTCATGGAACCCAGCTACATTATTTGTTAAGTTGTAATACGCAAATTCAATTTTTATTCTCGCTGTCACCAAATACAGAAACATTACTTCAGGATCAGTTGCCATCAAACCCATACCTTTATTTTTCCTAGTTTTCCATATTGCTAATTTTGCTGTACCTAATAAATAATTCAATAAACATACTTTCCTTCTTTTTATAAACCTATATTTCAATCCACCTATAAATAGTTTATCTGAGAAATCTTCTTCAAACCTCTGAAACCATATTCTAAGTAATTCAAACAAATTACCTAGTCTTTTACATTTTAAAAACAAGTGCTCTAAATCTTCTCCCTCGTCACAAAACCAACACTGCCCACCCACTGCTGTATTTAGGTGTGCCACATGTCTGTTCGTAGCTATGGCTCCATGAATAATCCTCCACTGTAGATCAGCAGTTCGTTTTTCTACAGGGAGTTTATACAAGGTCCTCCACCTGTCTCTTACAAGGAAATCTGGACCCAACAATCCTCTCCATTTTGAAACTTTTTGTCTCCTTAGTGACTTTTGGTGTACTACTTTCACAGTTGCATAGTATAGTGCTTTTTTTGAAGTATTATCTAGATTATGGAGTTGAGGAGTCTCCAAATTTAATATTGAGTCCGTGGTTTCTTCTTGATTCTCATCACAAGTTTGCAAAGAAATGCCAATCCTTGGAAAATCTTTAGTGTCACTCCAGTCTGATAACTTTTCACTTATGATTTTTCCATGAAAGTTTTGTAATGCCGCAGTAATTTCTGTTAAAAATTGTCCCGCAAGTCTTTTTGATTTTAAACCAGTCACTTCCATAATGGTTTCCACAGATTTCCATGTCTTGTTATTCATTAGGTGTCCCAGCTTCACAATCCCCTTCTTTAGCATACATACTTGTACACTTACTGAGGATAAAAGTCTTGTTTGAATCATGCTATTAAAAAACAAAGGTTCTTCAGGAGCCCAGTGTATGAAATTGTCTTTGTCTCTTTCCACCTTTAAAACATTACGCCACACGCAAAACATCTTCTGATAAAAACTTGAAATTGCAGACAAGTCCATATCTTCCAATCTCATTAAAAACAAGTGTTTATCTAGTCCAAGTCCACCTGCCCTTTGTAAAATGGCACATGCTGTGGGTGTCCATAACAACTCTTTGTGATAAAGAAATCTTTTTACTGCTTGTAGCCTAAAAGCTTGAATGCGAGATTTAACATCCACTAGTCCATGACCTCCCTCGCACACTGGTAAAAAAATGACTGATGCCCGGACCCAGTGTTCACCACTCCAAAAAAAATTGACCAGCTTCCTTTGTATTTCACATATAATATCTTCCGGTGGATCCAAAACTATACATCTGTGCCACAGTGTAGAGGCTACCAGATTATTGGCAACTAAAACTCTCCCCCTGTATGACAACTGTGGTAATAGCGGTTCCCATTTAGACAATCGGGCAGATACCTTATCCAGCATACCCTCCCAATTCTTCATTCGATATTTATCACTACCTATAAAAACTCCTAAAACTTTAATCCCATCCTTACCCCATTTCAAACCCCCTGGTAACTTTGGATATCCCACCTCATTCCACTGACCCATAATATACCCCTCACTTTTCTCCCAATTTACTTTGGCTGAAGATGCTTTTTCATAAGTTCTAATATTCTTATTTAAACTTCTAATGTCTTCCTGCCCGGTGATAAATACTGTGATATCGTCTGCATAAGCAGATAAGACCTGTTTTACAATTTCACCTCCATTTTTATATACAACACCATTTAAATCTTTCCTAAGTTTGAGTAAAAGAGGTTCAATCATTAGACTATATAGCTGTCCAGACAATGGGCAGCCTTGTCTGATTCCTCTTCCAATAGGTACTTGAGCACTCAAAGCCCCACCAGCCTTAACCATTATAAATACATTTGAATACAACAGTTTTATATATGATAAAAATTCTTCACCAAACCCAAAGTTTTTTAAAACATTAAAAAGATAGCCATGGTCCACTCTATCGAAAGCTTTTTCTTGATCTAATGATAAAACACCAAGATCCTTACTTGTAAGATGACTAAAATCAACTACATCTCGTAACATAAAAATGTTGTCAATAATTGACCTATCTGGGACACAATATGTTTGATCATTCTCAATCAGGAATTGTAAACAATTCATAATTCTATTTGCTAGACATTTTGACAAAATTTTGTAGTCCAAACATAATAATGACACAGGTCTCCAGTTTTTCAATGAACATAAATCCCCTTTTTTTGGTAACAATGAGAGAACTGCACGTCGACAACTCAAAGGAAGCAACTTTTCTTTAAAACAGCTTAAAAATACTTCATATAAATCCATTCCGATTTCATTCCAAAATTGTCGATAAAATTCAACCGGCAGTCCATCTATTCCCGGAGACCGTCCATTAGACAATTGCTGCATTGCCTCAGTTAGTTCTTTGAAAGTAATATCTCTGTCCAACAACTTTTTTTGTTCATCTGGTAATCTTGGCAAGTTCTCGAGTAGTTCTTCCGCACTTTTAATGTCACATGGTTCTTTACTATATAATGTTCTATAAAAATCAACAGCCATCTTTCGTATTTCCAATGTATCAGAAGTAATAGTCCCATTTTCCCGGCGCAGATGATGTATCTGTTTCTGTTGAGCACTTTTTTTTTCTAAGTTGAAAAAATAAGAACTGGGAGCATCCATGTCTTTAATGGAACAAAATTTTGCTCTTATCATTGCTCCTTTTGCCCGTTCATACAAGAAAGATCCAAGTTCTGCTTTTTTCTTTTTCAAAAAGTCTTTCTGCACATTTCCAGGATTATCCATAAGTTCTTTTTCAAGCTGCACAATGTCTTTTTCCAGTCTTTGTATTGTTGTCTTAATTTGTAAGGAAGAGTTTAAAGTATAGTTCTGGCAAAAAACTCTTATCTGTGCTTTGCCCACCTCCCACCATTGACTAAGGTTTTCAAAAGAATCCTTTTTCATTTTCCATTCATTCCAAAATAATATAAATCTCTCACAAAACAAAACATCTTGTAATAATTTTGTATTAAAATGCCAATAATATACACATCTTGACGTTTTTGTCATATTAAGTTCTAAACCAATCATATGATGATCCGAAAAAGCAGTAGGGGAAATAAAAGCCTTTATAACCCTGTTGTTCCATATTTGTCCCACATAAAAACGATCCAATCTTGCACCATAGACCATATTATCTGTCACTTTAACCCATGTATACTGTCTTTCCTCTTTATTTCTTAATCTCCATATGTCTACTAACCCATTTTTCTTCATTATTCTGGATAGAACTAAACTAGATTGATTATGAGGTTCTTCACCATTTCTATCAACAGTAAAATCTGTTGTACAGTTCCAATCTCCACCTAAAACAATACAAACACCTTCTTCTACTCCTTTTAAAAACTCATTTAATTTAATAAAAAAACTCACCCTTTCCGACCCATTATTTGGGGCATAAACATTAATAAAACCAAACAAAAAGCCTTCAATTTCTATTTTTGTATACAAGATCCTACCTTTTTCAATTTCTTTTACTAATAATATATTAGCATTTAAATTTTTGGAAATTAATATTGCAACTCCTGCACTATTATTTGATCCATGACTCAAAAAAAGTTTTCCACCCCACCACATATCCCATTCTATTTTGTTATCACAATCAGAATGTGTTTCCTGTAAAAAGGCAACATTAATCTTTTTTAATTCTAGAAATTCTGAAATCACTGCCAACTTTTTCCTATCTCTACCCCCATTAATATTTAAGGAGCCTACCCTCAATTGCTCCATAAATAAATGAAAAAAAAGACAGGACAGAAACAGAGCCAGAAACCAAAAAAAGATAGACACCCTGTGCAGCCTATACATTTTTTACTTCTTTAATTTACGAGGTTTTCCTTTGCGCAGTTTTGTTAAATGCTTTCTCAACCGAAATCTCTTCTGCTTACTCAACTCATCAAGGCTTACTGTTTTCTGAAGCAACACAACCGAAGCAATAAATTTATCCACATCTGGGAAAAAATCCTCAACCTCAATCACTTTTCCAAAAGTTTCATCTAGAAAATCATTTATTTCCTGTAATGTATACAATTCTCCCATAACCTGGGGACCAAAATCTGAAATATCTGAACAAGCATCATCATCCATAGTCTCATTGTCATTATTCATTTCAAGACCTTGTGAATTTTCAAGTTGTTGCTCAATTTCTTTTTCTTCAGTCGTTGTCTCTACACCTGCTCCACTACTTTCTGCCACAATCTCTTCATCATCATCATCGTGTCTCGCTATTTCTTCGACTGTATTGTTCTGGTTTATGGAAACCACAGGCCCGTCATCAGTTCTAACACTACCACTGTTGCTATCAGCAACATCACCATCATGCGTTTCATTCACAACTCAGGGTTGTTCCTCCACTACATTTGTGCTAATATCACGGTCTCTGTCAACAGAATGCTGTTCTATATTTTCATCAGCCTGCACTTTATGAGGGCATTTGGCTTTTTTGTGTCCTAAATCTCCGCATTCAAAACACTTTAAACTTCCAGTGCTAGCGTACAGCAAAAAAGATTTCCCTTCATGCCACAGTCTAAATGAAACGTTCAGCTCTGGTTCATTCAGGAACATAAAAACTTGCCGTCTGAATGATAACACATGCTTTAAAGCCTCATTTTTGCATCCAAGAGAAATCATTCTAATTGGACTAGCCAACTTTCCATAACTTGCAAGAGCTCGTTCAATTTCAGCATTCTTTATGAACGGTGGCACGTTTGATATCGTTACACGCGTTGTCGGCGTGACAAGCGGTGAAACAGTGATATAAGCGCCACTTACCTCAACACCCGTGCTTATCAAGTGATTCACCAAGTTTTCTTCTTTCACAAAAATAACGACTGCCTTATTCATGCGGGATGCAGAGCAGATATTTTCATATCCTATTTGCTCTCCGGCTGCCAACAGTACATCCTCCACGGTCACTCCAGGTTCAGCCATACACCTGACACCGTGGCGGAGAGATAGAGACGCCGCGCCCTCCGCAGGTGAGGAGGCCATCTCTTCTCTTCTCCGCCACACCAAAACTACAAACAATAACTTTTTACTTACGTCTTCAATCCACTTTACTTTCGTTTATCACTTTAATAAGAGAAAAAAGAAAGAAAAGGAGGGAAAATCAGACGCCCTCTCACCGTGTTCACCCTCGCACGCACCCGTACACTCCCAGCATGCACCGAGAGAGAGAGAGAGAAAGAGAGAGAGAGAGAGAGAGAGAGAGAGACAGAGAGCACTGAAAGCGAAGTCAGAGCAGAACTCATTAATATACACAACCTTTCCAAATATGGTCAATAAAGACCTGCTGATTCTAGTTGTATATAATAAGGTAATAAATAAAGATATTAGGATTGGGCGATGTTGACTAATTTCGCATCGTACGATGTCTAATGTACAATGTTGCGATGGACAATGGCATCGTCATCGTAGGCAGCGGTGAATTAATTATTTATGAATAACTGATTCATTCATGATGAATTAATTATTTGTAGCCTACCGTTTCAACTACCTGACACGCATGGTCTTTGTTAATTTTTTAGTTGGTTATGGGTAAAACAAAGATAAGTTACACACAAATTACCACCTGTCAATAAAGTTTTTTGACGGGGCATGAATAGGCAGTGAACTGGCATCAAAGCAGTGTACTGACGCTGTGACACATTACCTGAAAGATTCAAAAGACCAAAAAGTTGATATATAGTCAATATTAATTAAATATCACGTTTAACAACTATAGTGAGATGCTATCCAGCGGTACTTCCTTGTCCGACGTGCACTGCTCTCTGGGGTGACTGCTGGAGCTCAGAGTCAGATGTGCACATAGCCTACACTGCCATGCAAGACAGAGTGTTTGTGTGTGTGTGGTTACGTGATGTGTGTTTTCAGTGATATAGTGTGTGATATCGGGCTTTTCATTAATGCAAGGTGAAACGCCAGTGTGGATGGGCATCGTTTTTTGTCTAAAACGCCATTTTCAAACAAAGACGTATTAGTGTGGCCGTGTGTAGGATTGCATTGTGATGTCTATCGGCCATCGGCAATGGCATCATCTATCAAGCCACATATCTACCATGTAGATGTCAGAGAAAAATTTTACTTATTGCAATATGAGAACTTTAAATGAATGGTTACACTGTAACAAGAACTCCCTAAAATGAAGTGTAACCCATTATTTTCTTGATATATGTCATATATATGGATTACAATAGTATTACAACACACTGTGTTTGGACAAGAAATTAAGACGTCTGACGTCAGACAGCAAGCAAAAACAATCCACAGATTTGTGCTCACCTGCCCCTACTGGTATCCTGCTTCCTATCAGCAGGCTGAATCTGTCTGGGGGTTTCAACAGGAGACAGCGCTGAATGAGTGTCCCAGCGGTCCTCCTTCTCCTCACTGCAGCTCCGCTCAGACGATGACAAGCTCAGGTTTGAGGGTGAAGCCAGCTGCTCAGAGCTGCTATACACCTGATTAACATAAAAATATAGACAATATACACACACATATATACACACACACACACACACACACACACACATATATATATAAATATATATATATATATATATATATATATATAAATATATATATATATATATATATATATATATATATATATATATATATATATATATATATATATATATATATTAGGGATGTGCGGAGCAGCCGGTATTTGTATTTGTATTTGTATTTGTATTTGTTAAGGGGGAAAAGTATTTGTATTTGTATTTGTATTCGAGTAAAATTCAAAATGGCGCAAAAATATATATTTTTTCTATTACACTTCTAATTTACATTATAGTGAAAGTATTGTTTAATTATACCCATTATATAAATTATAGACATGCAATATTGGTTGTTGTTTTTGAACATGTGACAAGAAATGTCATTGAAAAGAAAATAACATAGAAGCCATTATCTCACCCATGGTTAAACCAACAACTAATAAAATACTATTGTGAATATTATGAACCCCACCACCACCGTTCTTGTTGAAGGACACTGAATAGACAGAATAAAAACAAATAATATTTAAAAAAAACTGTTCTTCTTCTGAAAGAACTTTGTTCCAATGCACAGAATTCCAAAAACTAAAATTAACTAAATAAATTTAAATAAAACCCTGCCTGGGAGATCTGGCAGAACAAAAGTATTCTATATAATACTAAAAGATACAGCCCTGCTATTGTCATCTGGCAGAATGTGGCTGTGTTGATGGTTTGGTGCTTGTGGAGGATTTAGCAGAACATAGCTGTGCTGATTGAGGGGATTGATGCTTGTGGGGGGTTCACAGACAGTATCAGGAGAGGATGCTTTTAGTGCATGTGATAATACATTACATAGAAGGTTGCGCGGTGGCACAGTGAGTAGCACTGTCGCCTCACAGCAAGAAGGTTGCTGGTTCGAGCCTCGACTGGGTTCTCCCCATGTTGGCGTGGGTTTCCTCCGGGTGCTCCGGTTTCCCCCACAGTCCAAACACATGCAATACAGGTGAATTGGGTAAGCTAAATTGTCCCTATTGTATGTGTGTGAAAGAGAGTGTATGGATGTTTCCTAGTGCTGGGTAGCAGCTGGAAGGGCAGCCACTGCGTAAAACATATGCTGGATAAATTGGTGGTTCATTCCACCGTGGCAAACCCAGATTAATAAAGGGACTAAGCCGAAAAGAAAATGAATGATTATGCATAGAAGATGTTGACAGATGTTTAATATCTCTGATTCTGCTGATTTCACTTTTGTGCACATTATACAGTATCACTTTGTTTTATCTGCAGCACCACTGACTGTAAAATGCTTCCACAAAGAACATGAAGTTTTATTTTTTTTACTGGTGGAGGACTAAGAAATGGCTCAGCAGCAGTCTCACTCTTTTTCATGGTGCCCAAATGTATTTGAGGAGTTTCAAGTTAATAAAAAGTGACGGGAAGCTATGCTAAGGTTAACTAGCCTATAGCATATATCTTGCTGTCTGCAAAAGACAGTAATGTAGACGTACCATATAACTCCCATAAGTGCATACTATTCGACACAACTGCAAAAGCATCGTTTTAACCTTTATAAACGAACGTTAACGTTACTCTGTCAACAGTCTATTGTCTAAATTACCGCGCTAACAGAGCTAAAGTTGCGTAAACAGAGCACCCGATTGCAAACTTCAAAAATGCAGCGTAATGGAAAATCCCGAACAAACTCTGCTACAAGTTTATAAACTGCATCTGGAACCCAATTAAGGTACAAAATAGTGATGCAGAGAAGCATTTTTTTTCGCTCAGCCGAGCCTTCTCTGTCTGCTGCTGTGGAGAAGCGTGTGCCAGAGACCTTTTACCTCCGCCCCGCCCTCTCTCTCTCTCTCTCTCGCTCTCACTCACGCACTGTGGTCTCAGGAGGAAACGCAGCTTTTTGATGTAGTGTTTTTCTTGCTCCCGAATACAAATAATTTTTCAAGTATTTGTTCGAAATAAGTATTCGTAAAAACACGCTATTCGTGCCTTTCCGAATACCGTATTCGGGTTCGGCTCCACCCTTAATATATACATATATATATATAAATATATATATATATATATATATATATATATATATATATATATATATATATATATATATATATATATATATATATATATATATATATATATGACATCACTATAATATGAACATCCTGCACATTTATTCATTTCACCTTGCTGAAGCGATGAGAACAGGACGAGAACTTGATATCCTGATAGGATTCATCATCGTTTGTCTCATCATCCTCGTCTGAGTGGTGGTAACGGTCAGATCGGGCTGGACACGGATGAACAGAGACAGATCAGTTGTATGTTATATCAATGATAGAGTAGATGTTATAAAAGAGCAAGAGAGCCACCTACTGTCAAAGTAGCTTGTGTCGTCTTCAGTTTCCAGCTGTGGAATAAACTCTGCTTTCTGCCTTAAAAGTCCACTCCAGTCCAGACCATGAAAGAAGATGTGATGCTTGACCTCTGCTGCCCCTCCTGAAGATTACAGCATAAAACACTGAATCAGGCTACATTATATATATATATATATATATATATATACAGTCTTGTGCAGGGCTTGACTAAATATATACACCAATTTAACTGAAAATAAAGCTACAATTACAATCCTAACAGGTTCTAAGCATTCAAATCATAAATCATTAACAATGAAGAAAGCCAAGTAGAAATTACTGTCAAAAAAATAAATAAACAAACACACACACACACACACACACACACACACACACACACACACACACACACACACACACACACATTTATTTGGTTTATTTATTTATTTATTTTTGGTCTAAACTGGCAAAAGCACTCACCAGTTCCCAATCTCTCCAAGGGACTTTGTCTCAGGAGTTTTGTGATGAGGTCTTGAGACTCAGCAGGCAATGCATCATCACCCACTGGCCACTCAATTTCATCTATAGAGTGACAAGGACACAAACACACAAGCACAACATCAGCTAGAGCAGTGGTTTCGTTTTTCTGTGATTTTATTGCGATAGGAGGCGTTACGATGGCTCAGTGGGTAGCACGATCGTCTCACAGCATGAACGTCACTGGTTTGAGCCCCGGCTGGGTCAATTGGCATTTCTATGTGAAGTTTGCATGTTCTTCCTGTATTCGCATGGGTTATCTCCAGTGCTCCGGTTTCCCCCACAGTCCAAACACATGCGCTATAGGTAAATTGAATAAGCTAAATTGGCCGTAGTGTATGTGTGAGTGTAAGAGAGTGTCTGGGTGTTTCCGAGTGTTGGGTTGTGGAAGGGCATCCGCTGCATAAACCATATAACATAAAACATATGCTGGATAAGTTGGTGGTTGATGCCGCTGTGGCAACCCCGGATTAATAAAGGGACTAAACTGAAAAGAAAATGAAATAATGACATTGCTTTTGGCATATAATTTTACAAGGTTACAAAGATAACTATTTGGAAATAATTCATCATTTTATGATATGATCATGGTATGATTTTGAAGATAAGTGCATCTGCATAAAATATACAATTGTACAAAAATATACTAAATAAATAAATTAAAGCCCAGAAAAAAACAATAGAAAGACAAAAATAAAACAAAATAAACCGCACTTTATGGTTTTCAGCTGGAACTCAATGATCTAATTTAAAATAACACTGCATAGAGTCTTCATTATACAAATAAACAATAAAAAATGTTAAATAATAATTTTATATACACACACACACACACACACACACACACACACACACACACACACACACACACACACACACACACACACACACACACACACACACACACACACACACACACACACACACACACACACACACACACACACACACACAACAATTCTTTGTTAAATTGGTAAACTTTATAATTCATTGTGCCCAAATGTTTTTTCCGTTTCACTTATAATTATAATCACAAAACTTAAAAATCAAACCAACATAAAACAAACCCTGCAAGCTATGATATTTGGGTTAAACTCTAAAAAAAAAAAATGACTCCACAGATCACGTGTTGCACTGTGGTTCCTAGACAATTATAATGCCAACTTTACATTGCAGTTCCTGCGATGTGACATTTGCAGTTTCACACATCATGATATTGATGCTGAAATAATATATTGTGCAGCATAATTTCATAAGTGCCTATAGAGTTATGTCCAAAAACTGAAAAATTTATGTAGGCAGCATGCAGAGACAGAAGGCAAGACACTTTATCTGACAGCTTTTTGAGGGCATCAAAGTACAATGCTTGAATGCATAATCCTGTGCTTTCCATTCAGCGATGCATCTTCAAAAAAAAGATAAATTGTTTACATCTTTCGAACCTTCATAAGTTTCTTTTAATTAGGAATGTTGGAATGTCTTTGTCCAATGGAAGTCAATGGTTACAGGTTTTCAGCGTTCTTTGGGTTAAACAGATGAAAGAAACTTAAACGTTTAAAAACACTTAAGGGTGAGTAAATAAAGGAGTGAAACTTATTTTTCAAGAGAACAATCCATTTACGTAAAAAACAAACATTAAATCTGAAGTTTGCTACTGGTGTCAATTTTATATTTATGTAAATGTTTGATCAACCATTAAATTTTTGTCTTAATTTTTGGAGAAATTAGTATTTTGTTACTATAGTAATTAAATATTTTCTGGATTTTTACAAGTTTTGTTATAGATCATCTAACAATTTTGCTGCCTTAGAAGTCTGTCTGAAATCAGTGCAACAGAGTAAGTGAAGCTTTTTCCATTTACTTGACCATCAGCAAGGTTTTAAAAGCTTTTGATGCTCACCACTGACCACTTGACCAAAGAGCTCTTCTGGTGTGTCTCCAAAGAAAGGCACGCAGCCCACCAGGAACTCATACAGGATGATGCCCATGGCCCACCAATCCACAGGTTTACCATAACCCTGCCTCAGAATCACCTCTGGTGCAATGTATTCTGGAGTGCCACAGAGCTGAAAAAAAATAAAAATAAATAAAAAATACAACAGAGGAAAACTGAAAATGCTGTAATGTTTTCTTTCTTACGTGACACACAGTGCTGTAGATATGTTTATAACAATACATTATCACAATTTTCTTCACTGCTGTGACTTTCAAATCTCAGTTTCGTGTTTTTATAAGTGGGAGTTACTGTTTTGTTTTTCACAACAGTTCTTCTGTATTTTGAAGCCATCTTTTTTGTATTAACAGAGAGGAACACAATGGAAATAATGCAAATGCTTATTGTGCTTTTATCCGCAACAGTTTCTTCTTTTAACAAGTTACGTCTAGATCTATGGGATACTACTTGTTATTCTGTACAGTTTGTTAAATTCTGTCAAATAAAATTTAATAAAATTTTGTTTTTTTAGCTTGTCAAATGAGGACACTTGTGAGTGAAATGTAAATATTTTTGACCACAAAAGAACAATTGTAGAGATTATATAAAATTTAAGTAACAAGAAATGTCATGTTTGTGCACACAAAGCTCTTGCTTGGCCTCAAAAAATGTGAAACTGCTATTCCTTTCTAGAACTTATAAAACCACATTATGGCTGTTGTAAAATGAAAAATAAACTCTATTAAACATCACCTAATTTACTATTTTCTCAAAACTATTACATTCCAACCTCATTTCATTTTGTACATTTGTACTTTTTAGAACTACAACAGCGATAAAATGAATAAAATTAAATAATATATAATTAAACAAATAAATAATAAATGAAAAACATTATTAAAGTAAAATAAATTAAGTGATTAATTTAAGGTATTAATCAAACAAAAACCTTTTCCTTTTCACCTCCTTTCAGGAATTTTGTATTAACATTACAATGAATAAACCAATCAAACAAAATATATATAACAATAAACAGACTCCTCATCTAGAATGTTATTAAAATAAAATCAATTATTTAAAGACATAATTTTCATACAATTTTCCAACCCATTCCATAAGGCTGCTTTGACCTTTCACATACTTTGCACATACACTAGCTGACAAATGTTTTGTTGCTAATCTCAGTTGTAAGAACAACAATTAAAAACTTGACTTCAGTTGATCATTTGGAGAAGTGGCAGAAGGAAGATTTTTCTGATGAATCATCTGTTGAACTGCAACAATTAATCACAAATACTGCAGAAGACCTATTGGAACCCACATGGATCCAAGATTCTCAAAGAAATCAGTCAAGTTTGGTGAAAGAAAAATCATGGTTTGGAGTTACATTCAGAGATCCGCATAGTGGATGGCAACATCAACAGCCTGAGGTATCAAGACATTCTTCAGCAGGATAGCGCTCCTCCTCATACTTCAGCCTCAACATCAAAGTTCCTTAAAGTAAAAAAAGGTCAGGGTGCTCCAGGATTGGCCAACCCAGTCACCAGGTATGAACATTATTGAGCATGTCTGGGGTAAGCATTCTGAAGTCTGAAGGAGGCATTGAAGATGAATCCAAATAATCTCTGAAAAATAATACTCTGAAATTCCTGCAAGAATGCTTCCTTTGCCATTCCAGATGACTTTATTAATAAGTCAGGACGATACGTATGGATGCAATCCCCCAAGCTCATGGGAGTCATACACAATATCAATTCCTTTTCCACTTCACCATGACCTTATATTCTACAATGTACATTATTTTTGTTTGAGTGACACGACTTTTGTTTAAGCAAAGTCAGACCTTACTGTCCTAATTAAATAATTAAAAATAAAGGCATGATCCTATTTTTATTTTAGTAAAATAGGCGTAATCTAGATGCCTTTGCCTTTCATTTAAGCCACTTCTGATACCAAATGATCAACTCGAAGTGGAGTTATTTTTTGTTGTTCCTAAAACTTGGAGAGGCGACAATACTTTTGTCACGTTGTGCACTTTACTTTTTATGGAAGGAAAAGAAAAAAAAAATACACACGAGGTAGAACTTTTAAAATTAGTACAGGATGTGATGTGCTCATGTACAAGTAGACCAACCTGTTTATCAATGAACTCTCTGGTGTCTTTCTCCATGTGCTCCTCATACAGGTTTGTGGTCATGTTCATTAAACCGATTTTAGACAAGCCAAAGTCAGTCAGTTTAATATGGCCCATTGACGTAATGAGCAAGCTGAAAAAGGGAAACAAACACAGTGAATGCAACGTTTTGAAGGACACAAAGTCATGCGTAACAGCAGGATTGCATCATGGAGCAGCTCTTACTTGTCAGGTTTGAGATCCCTGTGCACAATGCCATAATTATGAAGATACTCTAGTGCAAGAACAGTCTCTGCAAAATACATTCTGGCCATGTCCACCGGCAAGGGACCCATGTTCTTAAGCAAATTTGCACAGTCTCCACCTGCAAAGATGATTTTATAATAAATAATTGAGTTTCATACTTTGACTATATCCATGAGAAATGATGTGCGTCATAAGATTAGATGACAGCACGACGACTCCGACTCACCCTCCACATACTCCATGACCATGCAGAGGTGTCGGCGAGTCTCAAAGGAGCAGTACATGCTGACCACAAATGGGTTTTCTGCAAATGTCAGGATGTCTCGCTCTACAAACACCTGCTGGATCTGGTTCCTCAAGATCAAGTTCTGCCGGTTGATCTTCTTCATTGCAAAACGCTGCCTTGTCTCGCGGTGTCTGACAAGGTATACAGCCCTGCAATCAACAGAAAGATCAGAATCTCATATTCTTAATAGTTCACATATACCCAAGTATTTAGTTTCACATACTGTATGCATACACTAGTGTGCTTGAGATGTTATCATTAGCACATTAGGTTGTTTTCACATGACCTCACTGATGACGCGTGGAATTCAGATGGAGGGCAGGAGGTGATTCTTCTACATAGAAATATTTTGATGTTCTGATAGTGATTCCTGTTTTATGTTGTTTATGATTGTTTAAATCAGCCAAAATAAGTAAGGCCAGACAGCTTTTATAGACCTGCAAAAGTTTTTACTTATAAATAGGAGAAAGTTTCAAGAAACTGGCTGAAAAATGGAACAAAAGGCGACATGTAATAAACATTTTTTCAATACATCTATGTGTTCAAGCTTTTTTAAAAGCGATAATTCATTTGACAGCAACAATGAAGATTATATACAGGCTTAGCTATGTGTATAAATGTTACTGTGTTGTATAAAAATCAGATACAAACATCACTACACTTATGCAAAATCCAGGAGAATACAAATAAATGTACCCTTCCATGTAATCGCTGTAATGAAATCTCCATCTTGTTTTGCAATAATCCAAGTCTTAACTGGCGTTTCGGCGGAATAAACTACTGCAACGTTAACGTTTATATGCGCAACAGTAGTGAATGTTTGTTAATGGTATATTCACCGACAGAACAAAAAAATGCAACTCTTGCGACAAAACTAGACTGTTATTACTGTGGAGCACTTTTCCCTCTTACAAAAATAAACATTAATGTAATGTAGACTATGCGTCCACGCTTTTCTATGCTTTCATCTGTTATTTCGGGATGTCTGGAAGATATCCACATGGAGAAAAAACTATAATAATTTACAACAAACATGTTTTTGAACCACATAGTAAAGTGTATAAAGTGTATAACTCTTTGTTAATGAATAGAAGAGAATACTGTAGTATTGTAAACTAATAAACTGTAATGTATTGTGATGGTTTATAATTATAGCGTAGAAAACTGAAGCCTATTGAATAATTTGTTTATTACTACAGTTGTGTTGTAACGATTTTCATGAGCATTTATCAACTAAAAGAGTGATGACAAACAAGAGTGATGCGTTCCAAAATCGGCTCAAAATATGGACCTCAAATTGGACAAAATCATGTTCTTAAGTTAAAAAATAAATGTGTTTCCATTCAAATTCCCATAAAATATATCTTCTCTAACTGCTCAAAGCCTGAAGACTTGTTTTGACCTTTAGCATCAAGCACTGACTCATCCAGACTGCAAAATGGGCCAGAAATCTGGGCAAAGTTGTGTAGCGTATTCATTCCTTTAGTCAACGGATGACCTAAATTCATATGACTATAAAACTGCCAGTTCCTTCTCTGAAGAAAAGAACAGTGAGGGTGAGCTCACCCATAAGCCCCATTGCTGATGAGCTTTATGGTCTCAAAATCTCTTTCCAAAGGCTTCCTTCGAGGTGTCATGATTCCAGGACGATTCTGAAGCACAAAAGAAAGAAAATAAAACTCTCAAGAGCAGAACTATACAAAAATCTGACAGAACACTATACTGAGAATTTAGACTCTTCTTTGATCCAAATATTTTTCAATTCTTTAAAAATATTAAAAGAATACTATATTCAAATATTTTATTTACATGTATTAAAATATAGAAAACACCATATCACTTCTACTTTTATGTAATGTTTATATAATAAATTTAGTCTTCATGAGCACAAGATATATTCTAAAACTACTTTAAATGTGACTCAATCCATCCCAATTACTGCTTTTGGACTCTGTTTTTTTGACTAAAGTTTTAATTAATCTAAATTAGGCATTATACCAGACTTACTCATTTGATATGACCTTTTAGGTATGCAGAGAGAAAATGTGTGTGGGGGGGGGGGGGGGGGGGTGATGGGGGGGGTGGTGCTGGGGGGCTCTTAAATCTATTTGTTTTGCCAAAATTAGTCATTACTACATTTGGATTGAATTAGCACCGTGCATTGTTGATTTCATTTGAGTCAGATAAAACTTTTGACTTATGCAATGGTGGAAAGGATGATTGTTTAGACCTTGCTGGCAATGTAACGTACAGACTGGACCTCATGGAATGGAAAACACGAGACCTCCAGCAGCTTAGAGAAGCAGTGTTTATTTTCTTACCTCTGCAGAGTCATCGAGCTCTCTGCTTGAGCTGCCTGAGCTGTTGTGCTCAAGTTGCACCATGTCTGAACCCAAAGACAAGAGGAAAATCAATCACTTGTTTGCCTAAAGCTAGTATTTAATTATACGTTACAACACAGACAGGAAAAAAAAACAATAATTTTTGGGTGGGGTGATAGATAAATCATAATTATACCCTCCAGGGGGTCTCGGGTGAGACCTAGTTGGCTGATGATGTATCTGGGGATGTCAGTCTTAATTCCCTGGCCAACTTTGGCTTGCCCTTCTGCAACTTCTAGACGCTGATAAAATTCCTCAGGGTCAAATTCCTGTTTATCAAAGAGAGAAATTAAATGACATTACTATCTAAAATGGCATGAGACAACAAATTCAGACAGTAATTACAAACTTTATGTGCATTTGAAATAAGCAACATTTAAACAAATGAATCAAATCTTTTTTTTTTGAAAAAAAAAAAAAAAGTTCTAAAACTATTGAACAACACACCTTGTCTTATGACAATTTTGAAAAAATACACAGCAAAAATGGTTCTTACTTACACATTTTTTGTCTTGGTTCTAGTCTGAATATCTAAATATTCTTAAATCAAAAAGCATTTTCTAGACAAGCAAAACAAGGTCTTGATTTAAGAAATAATATGGCAAAATCAAGAAATTTTCCTTAACACAAGCAAAATAGATATTCAATTTAAACCAGCAAAACTAGATCTAAGATTTAAACAATGGAGTTTGCAAGGCATAACATCCTTCTGTCTCATTACTACTGATAATGAATTAGAAAGTTTTCAACAACTTTTGAATACATATAACTTCACATATAAACAAGACGTTTTCCGTTATATTCAAGTTAAAGATTATTAAAATATAAACATAAAAGATTCAGAAGATATAGAACCAACATTAATGCAGGTATTTGTAGAAACTCACAAAAAGTAGTTGAATAAGAAACTAGTATCAATAATTTATTCCTGCCTGACATTATAAAAAATAAAATAAAAAAAAACACTCAACAATGTATTTAAAACAGAAACGGGAAAAAGAAGCCAATATAACTATAACAAATGAGTAGGGCAAGACAGAATCTGCTGACCTTTTTTTCTATTTATGCAGGGAATTTTGGTCGAAGTCTGCAGATTTTTAGCGGAATTATTTTGGGAGTGTCATAACTAAAACCGTAATATATGAAATAAAAAATAATATCTTTTTAACTTTTATTTAATGTTTAAAATGCTAATCCAATTAGATCAACTTTTTTGGTAAATAAATCATATAATATATCTAGTGAAAGACAGAAAATAATACTGTACAAACTGCATTGTACATAAATCAGATGTACATTTTCATTTGTCAATAATATTACAGTAATTAATTAAAAAACTGAATATGGATTTACACACATTTACTCAAGAAAATAAACAGAATTAAAAATGGGCTAAAAATCGGCGGAAAACAGAATTAAAGATGGGCTAAAAAAATCGGCAAGATTTGAATAAAGAGATAAAGGCAATAGTGGGATTGAATCTGGAATGTAATTTTAAAACTTAATACACTACTAGCAACTAGCAAAAAGGCTATTACAAGGAAATGGCTCAAGGAAGATCCTCAATCTGTAGGTGAATGGCATGATATTGTAAAAGGTATGATATGGAAGTACTGACACTTTGCTTGAGACAACAAGCCTATAACATGGCTGCATACTGGGCACGTATTTAGAGCTGTAAAGCTTAACCTTTCGATTACAGGTGAAAATTTGAAACTGTTGGAGATGTCCAAGAGGGGTGAGGCGTGATCACCAGAATGGGGAAGTCCCCGAGTAAAGTGAGAAAATATGATACATCAAAGTTTTAGAATATGGTAAAACTTTACGCAGTTTTCATCTGTTTTTATTTTATTCATACTTGTCTCTTTTATTCCTGTTTATGTAAAGCACTTTGAATTGCCACTGTGAATGAATTGTGCTATATAAATAAACTTACCTTGCCTTAATAGGGTAAAAGATTGAGAAGAGTTTAAATTTTATTGTGGTGCTTTTATATATATATATATATATATATATATATATATATATATATATATATATATATATATATATATATATATATATATATATATATATATATATATATATATATATGTGTGTGTGGAGCTTGTTGATTTTTGGTACGTAACCTTTAACAAAATTTTATATAGCAACATTTTATCAACCATAAACACGAATGTAAATAAGATTGTATACGGTAATCTTTGCCACTTGTATTGTATGTCTTTTTTGTTTCCATGTTCCTTCGAAAATGTTTTTTTTTTTTCTGACTGTTTTGAATATATATTATACAAAAAACAAAAAAAAAAAAAACAGGCAAAACAATCTGCCAATGGGGTAAGAAAAATATTCTTGTTTTAAATCAAAAACAAGATTTTTTTTCCCCCATTGGCAGATTATTCTGCTTGTTTAAGCAAAAGCTCGCTCACAATTTGGGCACAATATTTCTCAAAACAGAACAATATTTTTTACTCATCTAGAAAATGCTTCCTAATTAAAGAATTTGTAGATATTTGGACTAGAAACAAGACAAAAAAATCTAGGTAAGAAAAACAGTGTAACTTTCTGACTTTTCTTTCTTTGATACATACATTACTTCATTCATTCAGACTTCCTACCGCTAATAAATGACATATAATTTGGTTTGGTTGTCCATTTATTATTAAGAAACAAAACAACATGAATGTCAATTGTAAATAAATGTAAAACATATGCTTTTTAAAACGGTGTTAATCATCATTTTACCAGACATTCCAGTAGTCTTGCTGGCCTGGAAATAATGATGAGAATCTTCTTCACGAGTTTGGCAATCACAGTCACTTCCTCACTCTCAGAGCGCTCATATGCCTGTGGGTAAAAGAAAAACATTCAGGGCCAATGCAAATAAACTACACGAGCTCAAAAACAAAACAACCTAAATTTTTGCATGAAGATTGGAGGACTCAAGCACAAGGGAGAAAAAATGTGTTTTTAAATGCTAAAAGTTACAGAAATAAGTGACCCAATTCACAGTGTGGGGACAGAGACAAGCAATCTTGGAATAAGAGCATAAAAACCCCTTAAGCTTCCAATGACATTAAAGAAAAAAGGCATAGTTCACCCAAAAATGAATTTCTGTCATTATTAATTTAACGCTGTATCATTCTAAACCCATAAGACAGCACTTCACAACTGTGCAATGCAAAATAAAAAAATAAAATGCTACTTTTTAACATGTTATATTTAAATGCTACTCTATAACATGTTATCTTTTAAAACACAAGCATCTTAGAAATGAATTTGTTGCACCACGACTTGTTTCCTCTTGCTTCATTTGATCAGCCCCTTTCCTTCATTTGCTATTCATGACTTCATAGGCATGAAGCAAAAACTCCTTGGGGAGACAAAACAGTCTCTCACTTGCCCTAATTAACCATCTCTCCCTTCACAGTGTTGACATGACTGCCAGGCCACACAGACACTGCAGACGACGAGCGTGATCTCTTCAGTATCCTTCCAGGCAAAAACTGCACATGACAGCAGCAGTTTGGTATGAGGAATGAAAGCTGCCAGTTTACTTTAAAACTAACCCAGGACAACATGTGCCTGTTTAGATATTACATGTTATTGGTATTGCAAGTTTGTCTTTTTAAATGAAAATGCCTCAATGCTTCTGTATAGATGCATAATGGATGTCATTTTTTAGAAAAAAGAAAGCAGGACACAAATAGGGCCAATTAAAAGAATAAGACAGGGCTTTTGGGGCGATATGTCAAGAGATATGAGGCTCTCAGTCATGTAATTATTTATTTAATGCCATGTCAGCAACCAAGGCTCTTTTCATGTCAGGAACAATTCAATAATAAATACACAATTTAACAAATGAATCCATCAATTAAATAAGATGTTTAGCATTAGTATCAGGGTTTCTGCAGGTTTCACCAAGTTCAATTTAAGACTTAAGAAATTTTAAGACTATTATATATGAAACTTTAGACTTACACATGGGTTACACTCGATTTTTTTCAAAAATCTCAGTGATAAAAGATTTTTAATTGCCCCATCAAATTTTTTTTATTCAATACATTTAATAAGGGGAGTCACGTGATGCAGGCATCAAAGAAAGACACGTGTCAGTGAACTCCGGGGGTGCCACATCAGTTGTTACTTTTTTACTAGTAATAATTTATCTCTAACTGGATCACATGTTCTCTTAGATATGTTTCATCCATTAATCAGAGGAAATTTTTAAACTTTTGGCGTGAGAAAGTGAACAAAACGATTTGACGTCAGATCCCTGATACCCCGAAAGATAGCAGCTGAACAAAAAAACTATCGCTTAAATCTCTCATGAAAGCGATTCGTGAACGTAACAACGAACTTACATCTCAAATAAATAAAACAAGCGAAATCCAAAGTTCTTTGTTCAAAATTTAACTGTCACTTTCAACTCTAGTTGACCAGGTCGACGAAATGCAGGTCAGGATTGGTGCTAACGAGGACAATTTGACAGACTCCTGCGCGCAAATTTTAAAGATGGAAAAAGAAATAACATTCCTAAAAGAAAAAAATTGATGATCTCGAGAACTGGAGTAGGAGATCAAAATAAAGTTTATAAACATCCCGGAGAAGTCAGAGGGCCGTGACACAGTTGGATACTTAGAAAGTCTCATCCCGCAACTGTTAGGGAAGGAAAACTTCACTACTCCGATTACTCTGAAGAGAGCCCACCGCGTCGGAAGTGTTTCCGACAGGACCAGACCCATCATCGCTGAATTTCTAAATTACAGAGAAAAGAATAAGGTTCTTTGACTGGCTATAATTAAAGGTGAACTGTCCCTGAATGAGAAGCGAATCTCTTTCTAACCAGACTATAGTGTTGAGATGAAATGAAAGATAAACAAATTTAATGACATGAAGAAAAAGCTTCGGGAGAAAGGCACTGAATACGCCATCCGCTATTCAGCCACACTGTGAGTCCGATATCAAGGAGGATTCAAACTATTCTCCACCTCACTTGAAGTTGATGCTTTCCTCGCTGAGATGGACAAGGTTTAATACATTTAATAATACAATAATAATAATTTTGTTTGAATATTTTTTTATTAAATTTCAAATATATCCATTCACAAAGCCTAAAACTCTTACCAAGTATAGAACAAAACAGCTGACAATTACTTCAGTCTACAATAATAATAATAATAATAATTTTATAATAAAAAAATATATAGGTCAGTCTCCTCAGCAGTAAATAAATGGAGAACGTTTCAGCGCAATATGTTACAGTAGGGACCTTATTAAATGCTATTTTTAAATTAAAAGTTTTATTGAGATGGATTGTTGGTGATTGTATGGGCGTTAATGCCCGGATTGGGTAGCTATACATGATCAAGGGAAAAATAAAACGTGTTAAAAAAAGATTTAAGACCTACAACATAACATGAGTATTTTTAAGACTTTTTAAGACCTAAAACTTACCTTTTGACAATTAAGACATTAAGACTTTTTAAGACCCCGCAGATGCCCTGTAATACAGGTATATGATAAAAGTTCTAAGATTTTTCTTGATGTCACTGTGCTAAAAATGTCTATTAGAGAGTTAATTTCATAACAAAGTCTTATATACGACATCTGGTAAAAATCACTTGATCGAATCAAGTCTAAAAATGTCTTAAAATTCTGTTTGAGATTTCAGATTGTCATGAGGCTCTCAGTCACGCTTGGATAAAAGGAGACAGGCTGTGGCTGTATTAAAGGGATTGTTAACCCAAAAACCATGAATAAATTCATCAGAATCTGTGGAAGCAAATAATTTTTCCTACTATGAAAGTCAATAGCTATAGTCCTACAACATAGAGCTGCATGATTCTGGCTAAAATAAGAATTACCTTTTTTTTTTTTGCTTAAAATCAAGATCACGATTCTGTAGATGTAAAATAAAGGTTAATATGAGTAGGCTATTATTATTGTTATTGGTCAAACATGTGGTAAAACAATAATAATAAATTAGGCCTCTGTGTAGGTCTACTGTTGGTTAAAATGCTACATTTTGTATAGTGCAGTTATACTGACACAGTGTTAAGCATTTATTTTAATGTACAACACTTTGTGTTTGCAATGAAAGAAAAAAACATATCAGATGCTTGTAGTAATCATATCTCGAAAATGCAAGATGATCATTTAAATGTGCGCGCCGATTTCACTTTCACTGCCGAGTGCGCTCATCTCAAGGCTACCGTCACTTTGAGGAAAAAGCATACATGCAAATCATACTTCCTGCACAGCTCCCAAACGACCATTCTGTGCAACAAACTGACTGTTACTTACGACACTATTACCTGTTATTCACAGCCTATGCAGGTTCTGAAGAGCACAGGCGAGTCTTCTCGGTAGTAAACAAACATCGTGTCAGCTCATGCGTGAATTTGCAGCCGCGAATACATCATTACATGACAGAGATGACATTTTTGGGTAAATTAAGTCTTATAAATACAGAATGTGACTCTTTCAACACCATTTGGAGGTGTACATGTTGCAGAGCACTGTATATAAAACAATGTGAAGACTTCAGCGGCAGTCTTTACACTTCTTTCCTGACCTTAAAAATGTATTTGGTTGTATTTGGTGTGTAGGGTCGAATCGAGATCACAATCTTTTATCAATTAATCAGGCAGCCCTACTACAACATGGGTCAAAATATCTTCTTCTGTGGTCAACATTAAACAGAAAATCAAAGTTTTGAAACCACTTGAGCAGGCATGTAACAATTCAATGTTTTTTGTTTTTTTTAAATAAGGTGATCTTTTATTATTTCTGAAATGCTGCACATTTCCATATAAAATAAAACAGATAGTCAAATAAATTTAAATACTATTTTTTTAACATGCCCCTCCAACCCCTTACTTTATTTAATATAAATAAAGTAGCTTTATTTAATACAAACTAAGACTTTGTGCTATTCTGTCAGTGCTGGGTTGGAGCTGGAAGGGCATCCACCGCATAAAACATTTTCCAGAGTAACAGGTGGTTCATTCCGCTGTAGCGACCCTGGATATTCAGGGACCAAGCCAAAGAATAGTGAGTGGGAAAGTTCAGCATATATACTTTCTCTGGCAAGAGGGGGGATTTCTGCACTGGGATGTCTGGCGCTGATGAAAAAACTACATCGATGACATTAAACAAAGATTATAAAAGTTGTATTCATACTGCCAGTTTGATGACAGGCCAGATATTGGCTTGTGTGGGCTGGCACTCCTGCGGTTTGAATAAAGACAGAACTTCCTCAATATCAACATGTACACTCGTCACCACTTTAAACTATTAATACAACCTGATCACCACATATTGCGCATGTTATGTGGGTTTACTATAAACACAATGATCCCTGCAGTTCATAAAATCGCGATTTGCATGACATGCCAACTAATCTAAATCCTCTCATATCCCAATCGATTTCAACAATATGAATTAATACATCCCTACACTCATAGATGAGTGTATATGAAATCTTGTGTTACCTCTCTCTTTAAGGCCCAAAGCAAAATGGAAATGGCTATATAAAAACAGCTAGATGAATAAACATGACATGACATGACCTGACTGGATGGCAGAGCTCAGGCAAATGTCCACATTCGTTGCTGTTTTGAAATACATCTTGAATGGCTGTTACTCACCACTGTTCTTTTAGTCATGTTCATCATGCTACTGAAAGCAAAGTGTGCAACACATATTTACATATTTAAATGCCACTGTCAGTAGTGTGGGTAGTATCAGGATATTTGTTAACTGTATTGACCTTATTCTTTCACATAACAGAAACCCAATTATCTATATCAAGAATTCCATTCTCATTTACTTCCATTGATTTTGAAAAGTCCCATGAAATAAAGTTTTAAATGTTAGTACCAGTATTGATAGTTTTAAAGATATCTGTAAGCTTGTGTGCTCCGAAACAGTGACAAAATTCATGTTTGGAAAATATAAAAATGATACAAACATGTAAAGCTTGTAGTTTGTCACTTCCACCTAAATAAATCAACGGTTTTATTCACATCACCTCAAACTAGTTTCTCATTTAATCACAACCAATCACTTACTCTCTAGTATCTCACATGCCCCGCCGCCATGAAGAAGTTCCTCATTTGCTTTTCATTTGATGCTTTTAGCTAGAGCGGTGATAAAACAAAATACTATTATCTGTTTTTTTTTTTTTTTTTTAAGAGGAAAAAGCTACACTATGTCCCACCCTCTCTTAGGCCCCGTTTACACTGTCAGGTCTTGATGCCTTATTCCGATTTGTTGCCTGTATATGATTTTTTTTTTTGCCTGTCTTGTTTACACGTTCTTTTAATTGTGACCCATACCCAATTCACGTGTTTACATTTGCTATACAATTTCTGACGTCGCGCATGCGTAAAGGGGGGTTCTAGCATATGTGACACACTGGCCACGATGGAAGAAATTGTCTTGCTTTTAGCTCTGCAAAATATACGAAGTTCGGCCAACTTTAAAATGATTTTGAGACAGGGGAAATAAAAAAGGGCTGTCATCGCAGCTTGCGCCTGGTTTTTATATGATGTCCTCCACCTTTCAGAGGAATTTATGGGTACGAGAAAGATCTCATGTCTAGTGGGAGCAAATTGTGCCGACTGACCACTTTCCTCCTCCTCTATGTTTCCACTGTTGTTGTTGTTTACCGCGTCAGCGTCTACACAAACGCTCTTCCTTTTACGTCATTAAACCGAAGGAGAAGCACCACATTGTCGCAAGTTTCATGATGTAAAAAATGGAATTCCTCAATAAATCTAATTGGCCTGTTTACATGATAGTCGCATTGCTACATATGCGATTTATATCTGATTTTTTTCCATATATGAAGGAGGCCTGAAACCGATCTCTGAATATCCGAATGCATGCGTTTTTTTTGTTTTCTTCAAATTTACACGGTCATAGAAGACATCCGATCTGTCACATATGAGCAAAAAATAAACAAATAAATTCAGAATTGGGTCACATTTAAAGGGCACACAGTTTACCCCTTTTTTAAAGGTGCAGTAGGTTATTCTCTTCAGAAACATTTTTTGTTGTGCTGGTTGAAAGTCTCTTCACAGTCCAATAGTAATGATTACAGTAAATGATCTAAATGTGTTTATGTGTGTTTTTATATTCTGGGTAAGGCATAAAACTAAAAAATGTTTATGCAATTAAATAGAGTCGGACTGACATCCATAATTCCGATAAGCAGCTCAAACTGTCTGTCAGCAAAATGCAGATTCGGACGCATATCCGCCATTCGCGCGTGCCCGTCTGCATAAGCGCCTTGGAGTCATGAGACAGACCTGGAGAAATCAAATGCTGAATTGAAACTTTTAAAAACCTGAATCAATATGTGAGTTACTTTAGCACGCTGGAGGAAGGACGACACCATAGCTGAAGTATTACTGTTAGACAGGTAATGTTCTGTTTCAAAACTATTTTAGTCAGGCTAAGCTTATGTCAGATTGTGTTCTGTTATGAATGACTTATATGCACAGACGTGTTGTTCAGCCAGTGAAATCTGCCGGCGAAAAAATTATGTGATTATTTTCAGTTTCATATGGTGCTTTTACAGCATCTATAATGTAGATTTATGTTTAGTTTAACAACAAAACATCAGTAAATAGCGCTATTCCGCCTAACCTGCTTTATTGAGCTGAAGTTGCTTTTATATTCACATTGGGTTATTTTTGAACAACCACGCTACTCTGAATATTCGCTCTAAAATAGCATGTAAGTGTCTCTAAGTAAGAAATGTAATTCCTGCACGGCGCTGGCTAAACACCAACTAACTGGCAAATGACATGAACCAGTGGGTTGTCTGTCTGCTGTTGTGACGCGGTGCGCGCGCTCGCTATTTCAGGAGGTGTGGCTTTGAATCACAGTCCCTCCCTGTCGTCCAAAGATAATATGCTAAGCCACAGGTGTCAAACTCAGTTCCAAAAGGGCCGCAGCTCTGCACAGTTTAGTTAAAACCCTAATTAAACACACCTGATCAAACTAATTGAGTCCTTTAGGCTTGTTTAAAACCTACAGGTAAGTGTGTTGAAGCAGGGTTGGAACTAAACTGTGCAGGGCTTCGGCCCTCCAGGAATTGAGTTTGACACCCCTGTGCTAAGCGGTTGGCATTTTGGCAGATCACCTACTGCACCTTTAAGATTTAATATTAATATTATGGTTCTTCTAAGTGTGCCAGTTTAGGTTCAGTTCAAAACACAGTTCACATTTTTTTTTTTTTTATAATGTGTTAAAAAAGTGTTATTTTATGGGAGTGTACACAGCTCACTGCTTTAGGGGTGTGTTGCGGCTTCCCACCCAATGTAACAAAGGGGGCCAAAACAAGAGCTCCCCCCGATCTGTGCTGTGTTTGGCAGACAGAAAGAAGCAACATGAGTGAGAGGCGCTGAGCGTCACTGAGCTGCACTTCTGGTGTGCGACCTGCAGAAAAGTTTGTTATTTTATTTCCAATGGAGGAACACGCACATAAGGCAACACGTTCGCACTTTCCAGCTGCACCTAGTTGTTCCAGCTGCACCTAGTTGTTCCAGCTGCACAGGGAGCTTCTGTGACCGCGAGAAATGCAAACGGCTGAAGTTTAAGGAAGGTGCAATGAAAAGTACACAGGTTTGCAAACCCACCTAAAGTTACAAACAATAATTCCGATTACAGGGATCATGTGGTGAATGTTGATCTTGTGTTGAGCCTAATGAGCCTTACATCTAAAAATAGAGCAAGGGTGTTCCTTTAGTGACTTGAATCACATGCTGAAAATGGCGGACGTCAAACAACAAACTGAGGACATGGTGATGCGCACCTGTCAATTAATATTGGTGGGCGGGGGGACCGCACTCCTACGTCAAGCTGCGGTCGATCTAAAGACCGCTCTAATTGGTCCACTGTTTTAATGTTGTTAAATTTAAAAAAAAAATTTAAAAAAAGGACTGGGTGTGTTTTTATCAACCCAATATGACGGTATATACACTATACCTACACATATGTCTGTCCAAACAGCTTGAAAAGTAGATTTTTCACCATAGGTGCCCTCTAACTGGCAGTGTAAATGGGGCCTTAGTGTTTCGATTGATATTATGTTAAACATCAAATAAAAATGCACATTTCAAAGCACTTCACTGTACCTTTAACTGTAAAAAAAAAAGGTATTTTCTTGTAATATTTTTATCTAGAGTCATAAACACGCTTGTTTGTAGAGCCCTATAGGCAAATGAATCAGAAGTCCTGAAACTACTGCAAAAAAAGAGCTTACTTCTGCATTGCACAATAAGGTGAATGCAGCTGCTTGGTTATTTCAAACTTCCTTTTATCACCTAAATAAAGAAAGGCAAAGATATTTGCTGTTAGTATAGCAGGGTCTTTACAGGGCAGAAAGGTTTACAAATACCTTTTTAATGGTGCGCTGTAAGTGAACGTCACAGCATTGACACACACACAGCTAAGACTGGTGTTTGAAAAGAATTTGTAAATATGTGCGGCACACTTTCCTCTTAGTAACAAAGCAAACAACAAAACAGAAATTGGTGACAGCAGAAAGCATCTAGTAATAGCAACAAGCATATGTTAACACAAGCACCGCAATTAAAGCCTTTCCATCAAGTTACAGGCATATGAAAACAAATCTGTAGACCTGAAAACTTATAGTAAACTACTTATGATGTTTCTTCCAAATGACAATATTCGTCTTTGATATTTTGAAGAAATGTTATGACATCTTTATAGTATGAAACAAATATTAACCTTTTAATCAAACCCATACCTAAGGAATCCAGAAAAACTGATTTTAAGTGGTCACGTGTACACATTCTTTGAAGAAAGCAGGTGGAAAAAAACACTTCCTGTGGTGCAATACATAGTTAATATTGATCGAACACTGATGAACTTATTGAACAAATAACTGACATTGATCAAAAATTAACAAATAACTAAGAAATGCTAGAACACCACGCCCAAAATACCCACACGGAACTTCCTCTGAGAATCCTGACTGAGAGCAACATGTACACTATACTGACGCGGAGAAGAAACTGTTGAATTAAGTTGTTATCTTTGTTGTATGCCCGCACAAACGTATTTTTTTCGTAGCTTAACCCACAGATTGAGATTGAACCACTGAAAGCGGATATTTTTTGGTATTTTTCTGAATTTTGAAGTCTGAAGAGTGTGGAGCCTGGCTTTCTATAGAGGATGAGAGGGCTCGCAGATTTCCCCTACAATATCTTAACCTGGGTTGGCAACAAAATAAAAAAGAAAATGTACTTAATATATAATTTTTCCAATAGTATTAGGTTTGTTGTTGGTTGTGCAACATTTAATTGAGACATATGCTACCCTTTACAAAATTGGGGTCAGTAAATTGTTTTTTTATGCTTTTTAAAAACAATTCTAAAAATATCTAAATTTAATGGTTAATTAATTAATATAATTTCTAAAAATATATTCTTGCCTTTTTTCCTACTAAGGAAGTCAAAGGCTAAAAAACAGCATTCTTTAAAAGAGCTTCCGTTGTGTTTAAAAGTAAAAAAGGAACTCGGATGGGTTGAATAAGGGTAAACGATGAGCAAATTTGAATTTTTATCTTTTTTGTACTGAAATTTATATTGCTGTGCGTTTTTTAAAATGCAAATTTCAACAACATAATAAATCTCTCATTTTAAATTCAGTTGTACAACATGTTTTTGTACCTCATGAAGAAAATTTTCTAATTTCTCCTGAAGTTCCATGAAGTAGCTGGATGTGATGAGCCCCTTTCTGGACTTCTCCAGACAGTCTCGGACGAGCTCGACCAGCTGGTGCTGAATGAAGCCCAGCACTCCATCAGCAAGAGGAGGAGCGCTGTCTGGAGAATAGTCTGCAATCACTGCCAGCAAACGCCCCTCCATCTGAGCCGTAGCCTGAAAGATAAAAAAATAAAATAAAAAAAAGAACTAAGACGTTGTAGGTGACAATTGTCATTTATTTTGTTTGGACCAACCAGGGCTCCAATTTTCCCACAGCCACAATTTAAACAAAGTAAATAGCATGTGATGACATGACGTGGCGTCCGTGTCTGTGGTGGAAAACAAAATGTAAATGTCTGAACTTAATTACCTTTGGAAACCGTTCTTTGTAAACGTGATTCATCATCACAATTTCATTATCAAAGGAGCCACATGTTCGCCCAGGGCTAAAAAAAAAACAAAGATACTTCAGTTAAATTGCATTGGTGTTCATGCACATTTACTTTTAGAATTATGTACAAACAAATGTAATTGTGTCACTAATCACTCATCTTGATTCTGTTTTAAACCATGCATGACTGACTTTCCTCTAAAGAATTGTGAAGGTCTTGGTTCTTTTTTTCCTCTGCACTTAAAATGTCTGAGCCAGAAAAAAATAAAATTCTTTGTGTGCATTAATGTCGTTACTGATCACTTAAATCGAAATAACATCAAAACTAAATATGAATAATGTATACAGAAATATACAGCAAAATGTATATACAGGCTACACATTGCTTAAAACAGTAATATATGACTCATAACTTGTTATTAGTAAATGGAAATTGGTATTTTTTGCATTTTTATAGGCAATTTCATTTATTTTGGTTTGAAAAGCAAAGTTAATGCAATGTCTTGTAATAGGAAATCATTGTGTTCTTTTCAAAGTGGTTAACATGGCGCAAATGTCAGCTGAAGTTTAGATTTTCCAACTCAAGCATTGTCTCTGTCACACAGCAGGAAGTCTATTCAAGTCTTTACGTTGACTTAACATGTAAATCATTCACGTTTGACGCTTAATCCGCATTTGGTGTAAAAACACCAATAGGGACAGTGGAGAGCATTGACAGGAAACCATGGGGAGCAGAGAGAAAAAGGAAAATTATCGGCTGGTAATTTACTCGGGTCACAAAACTCGTATAAGTATAAAACAAGTAGAGGATGAGTAAACTATGAATACATTTTTATTTTTGGATGAATTATCCCTTTAAACTATAGTAGTGAGTTTATTTTAACCATATCACCATACTTTTCAATTTCCTTACAGGTTACGGCAAACTTGCCAGGGTGATTAATCACTCAAACTGCATAAACCAACAAATCTGCCCAAATCTGTCCACACTGAGAGGATTGCCGAGCATTAGCTAATTAAAATACGCTGTTTGCAAACTTTTGCCCACAGCTTTGCGAGAGTGAGTAATACCTTGGCATGTACAAGCCAAACTAATCCTTCATCCTTATTCATTTGGCATCAAGAAATTCAGAAGTTACAAACGTACAGTAAACATTCACCAGCTTACTACTTTCTCTCTATAGGAAAATGCTGCATTTGACATGTTAGCTGAATGAGCAAGCAGAAACCTCAGACTGCGGGAGCGAGGACGGAAACGAGAAGGCTGTCCATCCTCATCTGCCACACTCTCTGTGCTCCTGAAATGCTTGAAGAGGCGATTGAGGTCATCTGGGGTGGGCTGAGAGGGCAGCTGGTGCAGGAGCTCCTGTGAGGAGGAGGAAGACTAGCACAAGAAAGAGAGAGACAAACACAGCAAGATTCAGATGTTTAGGATGTGTTCATATTCAATAAAATCTGTTTGGTTCGATCAGATCAGACAAGGGAGACATTTTCTAGTTTACACCTGCTGCTATAAATGTCTCATTTGTCCACCTTTGACAGCTTTCTACAATTCTTTAAGTACAAGGTCTATGGGTGGGTGTATACTATAGACTTTCTTGATCTTTTGAACCAATATTGCGAAATACAATTGTGCAATTTATACATGAACACAAAAGAAAAGCAGCTTCAGTTTTTGAACTGATACCTGAAAATCTATGTCAAAGACTGCAAGCTCACATTAGAGTCAGGACTCTTAAGGGAAAACATTACATTTTTACCTTTAACCTGACTTTAAATTTAGTCTTGCTAGACCGTTTGCAGGAATGTTTATGAATTAATTAAGAAGGCAGCGAGATAACAGTGAACTAAAACAAGAAAGTAGATTCAGAGCCTGTGTTAGAGGATGAATTTTTCCATACCCGCAGGTGACAGTATCTCTAATGTCTTTCCACAAAAAGAAACCAGAGCTAGTGCTGCACACATACAAACCATAAATAAAGCAGCATTTAAGATATCAGAAAAAATAAAAGCCAGATTATTTGAGTTCCGTCTTGACTTGCGTCATTTGCTTAGTTTCTCCACTTTAGTTCTTGGTTTGGACAGCTAATCAGAGTGTTCAATGCTGCCACAATATACATAACAAACTAGAACTACGAACTAGGGTCCAGTTTTTATTAGTATTCAGAAGGTCATGATTCACACTCATTAAAATACTTTGTATAGTTTTTATTTTACATTCTTCTTTAGGTGATACAAAATACAAACTTTTCAGCACAATGCCTTCCTCAGCGTGCACAGCTTTAAATAGCAAAATTTTAAATGATCACGGAGGAACTCTGAAATTCTGTATCATTTGCAAATATTAATTTATTGCAAATATTTAAAGTCTGTGTGGACCAGAAGTAGCTGAGACTTATTTTAATGTTGATGTACTACCAACAGAAACTAAAAAAATTGAATAGGAACATTCTTTTGACACATCATTCTCGCATATTAAACTAATGGTAATAGGGGCGAGATTAAATAAATTGTGGCTAAAGTAGATTTTAGATTCTATGCCCGAGCCAACCCCTGCCACTATCTTCAGGATCTTCGGGCTGTGATCAAGCATGATCGTCAGCATCAGCATGATCAGCAAAACTGTAAATCCTGATTTTGCACAGACTTTAAAGAATGTGACAAAATCAAAACTGGCTTCTTTGCCTTCCCTCTTGTCTTGACGAGACATTTGCTTAGTTTTGTCACTTAAGTTTTTGGTCTGAGAGTCTCAGAGTGGTTGACGCTGCCCAATGGCTGACTGTCCGATTGAAGTGAAATGCAATCAGCTGTGAGAGTGTCTACACCACAAAAGCAATCTGATTGAATGTTTTTTCCACAAGCTCCAGAAGTGGTCAAAAGTTTACAAGCTTTCAACCTTTACTTATATAAATCCATTTTTAACGTTGTTCGCTACAGACCAAAAAAAAAAAAAAAAAGACTTTGTAAAGACTTGTGCCTGTAAAGACTTGTAAATCATACAGACTTGCGCCTGTTGCATCACTCTTATAGATGCGTGTCAAAATAAAAAAGTCACAACAGTTGTTTAGCTATGAACGTACAAGAGCCTGCATAGCGAGGCTGGGCACACGTTCTCAAATTGCATGAAATACAAGCGGTGAGCATCTGACAATCCAAAGCTGCTTATTAGTCTGTGCAATTATGCAAGGCAACTACAGGATTGGACATTTTCCATTGTAGCTTGAAGTAAGTCTGTGGTATAGAGGGTAATTGAAGACCAGGCGTAAACTGAAATCTCAGTGGAAGAGAATGAGCAGAAGAGCACATGACTGGAGCAGCGCTTGGAGGAGGAAACCAGAGAAGCTTCACAGTTTCTCTCCGAATAAAGTCTTCTCTGACACTGACTCAATAGGACATTGTTGAACAAGGCTGACCTCATTGCGTAAGCCATGAATGGCTGTACAGCATTTCAAAACAGAAAGGAGCTTTTTTTTTTCCTTTTCTTGATGGGAAGACAAATGTAAATCAATTTACACCATTGGGAATTATCCACAAGGATTAATACAGTAGAAAAAAATCTGCAGGCAAATAACAAATGATTTGAGCAGTAGAATTTCAGTGCAATTTCCACAAAAGAATAGTAAAATAAAGTATATACTGTCTTTATAATATAAAACAAAAAAATATCTATGGATATTTATATATACCACACTGCGCATTTCTGTCTCTAATGTTCTGCATTAGTACTTTTGCTGTACTGCTCTCTAAAAGTAAAAACAAATAGCATGCAGATAAAACATTTCATAACACTTTCGATTACTGAACACATATTTACAATCAATAAAGCTCCACAGGACTGCTTTCTGATAGCAAGTAAGATACTAGCTGTAGATGTTCTGTTTGGGTATGGGGTAGGGTAAAGAGATCTACAATATGATAATGTTATACAAAATAGAGCAGCAATATGTGCTTAACAAGTACTAATAAACAGTCGAGTAACTAATTAACAGGAAACGTGCAAAACATTTTTATATTTGATATATATTTTTCGTGTATACACAAGCTAAACACATCTGCTCTGTGCATACTCTGCGTATATAAAGAAAACACTGCAGAGGAAACGTATTGATGGCTCAAGAAAACGAAAACAAAGAGAGATTTTCAGAATAACTGAGGGGGCCCACTCACTGAAACAGCAGAACTGGGTGGGTTTGTTCCATATCCAGACGAGACAGATGCCACAGACCACCGTCGTGTGTCTGGTCTAAAACAGGGCAGAGAAATAAAAAGACACCATGATTTGCCAATAAAGAGTCTCCATACAGATAGATTAAAGTCAAGGTTATACAAGTCACCTAATAATAAAGGAGCATCTTGATTCAGCCATACATGAAAGATCAATCTGCTATAGACACAAATACAACCTTTGAAAATGTAGGGATCAAAACTGGGACCAATGCTGCATTTATTTCATATACTAACACAAAAATACCGTACATACAATAATATTGTGAATTAGGGATGCACGATATATTGGCGGCTATATCGTTATCGGCCGAAAAACGATATTTTTAAGATTATCGTTATCGATCCAATGTCATAATTAGGCCGATATATTTAAGCCGATAAATTATGTAATTGTACAGACCTGCCTGTTGCGCTTGCGTGGGCGGAACATGTTCAGACTTGCCCAGTGCACTCCAATAGTGCTCTAAGTCCATCCATTCTTCACGTGGCATTGCTGTGCGTTAATAACTCAGTAAGTAACCACGTTCCTTATCATTGTAGATATGCTTGATTGAGAGTCATTGTGTATTTTGCTTTAAATCGCCTCAGGAAAAATATTACATGTGTAAACCTTTCCTGCTCTGTTCTGTTCTCTGCTCTGTTGTGTTAAGAGATATCAGGGGAGATTCACTTATTACTCCAGGGCCGAATAATATTAGTTTCGGGGTAAACTCTTTTCATTGCAGCTGGTGAATGAAAGAGGACACATGTAACTTGGTCCAAAATATTTATTACTTTTCATGTGGTACAAGTAAGTCACCAAAGAGGGAACATCAGAGAAAATGGTCTCATTGCGAAAAAAAACGCTCCTCTTTTCTCTCTCCCTCTTTTTCACACACACCCCAAACCGCAGCCCAGTCCCGTTGGAAGGACCCGCACATTTTACAACACTTATAAACATAACGTTGTTTGTAATCTTATTATTTGTTATTATCAACGCATTGCTAGTCATGTGTTGTTGATGTAAGATTGTATTCAGTTTGATCGGAATATTCATATTGATTATAACGAGCGCGCGAGCTGTCACTGCACACACACACACACACTGTAGCACGGGGGAGAGGCAAGAGGTGAATCCAGTAAAAGGGGCTTTTAACCAGCCACTCATTCTGTCTTTATATTCTGCTCTGTGTTTGTCATAAAGTCAGCTCAATGCAGGTTTTGTATCAAAATCTGACTCTAATGGCAACTCTGCCTCTACAGTTAAGTAAAACTCTCAGCGGTTTATCATAAACTTTTCATCGATCATTTTACCGCGATTGACGGCAAGAATGAGCGCAGAAGCGTCTGATTGACAAGCAGCGCCTACATGTGACATGTCAAAATGCCAAATGGGATGAATCTGTGCAGTATTTTCTAAACGTACTATCTGTATTTAGCTGTTGGCTTGTTCGGTGGCTCTAAACTGTCAAAACACCTCTGATAAAGGCTTTTTCGGACATGATATATTTGTACATGTGTACATCACTGTAACATGTTTTATTCATGACCATTTGAGCTGGTTTCAGTTCTTAGCTCTTTCATTTTCATCTTAAAATTTAAATATATTTATCTTGCTTGTTAATTAAATACCATTTTGTTATTTAAACTATTATTTTTAAGCAACAATCAACTTGCATGTCAATTTGCTATGAAGAAAAGGAAATAATTTTTTGCATGCTAATTTATGTGAAATCGTGAATATAGGTCTATAATCACCTTGCAATTTTGAAGTTATAGCTTTTTTGCTTTGAGTATAGGCTATTCAGTTCATAAGAACAGTTCAATATTTTATGAAGTTTGCTGTATAAAAATATAACAATTTAAAATATTTATGATTATCGGCCTATACATATCGGCTATCGGCCTCCAAGTCTGAAGAATTATCGGTTATCGTATCAGCTAAAAAATCCGTATCGGTGCATCCCTACTGTGAATTATTAAGAAAATAAAAATCTTTGATTATTTAACTAGTTTTGGTAACTGCAATACATTTTTCATGACTTTTTTTCAGGAAAGAAAGGTAAACAAAATATTTTTAAAAAATCTTAAACAAAAAAATTGAGCACACATTATATTAAACTGCAGTGTATGGGAGAGCAAACATTAAACATATCAAGAAGGGCTGCACTATATTAGAAAAATCTGATATTGTGATAGAAGACGATTTGAATAGCACTACAGTGTAAAAAAATAAATGGCAGCTGTGGTTGACAGTATTTAACCGTTAATTTAACTGTCATTTTTATAGTAAACTACCAAATTTTTTTTTTAATTTATAGAGGTAATATGTCTGTATTTTGTATAACGAACATCTACACATCTTTTATTAAAAAGTTAGACATGTTAACACAGTCATATGCAGTTAGTGATGAGAAAGTTACATAATGAACCAATGCTTATCACAAACAACTTTTCCCACAAGCAGAAAAGAGTAAGTGTGAAGAAGGTGCTCAGTGTCATTCTCACAGCTACTAAATACCTGTATGATATATCGCGCATATAATTAAAGTAATGAAATAAACATTGTTTGTATATTAGATGAACATAAATCTCTAATGTACATTATTGATGGTGATCTTGTGATGTGACTATTGCGAATGCGCACAATGTGATATCGATGCTAAAAAGATATATTCTGAGGCCCTATTAGATAGCTTACACATTTTAACAATTAACTGCATCTTTGTGTGCTGCAGAGACAGCGTTTTTTTTTTTTTTTTGTGATGTTTGAAAGTATTAAGAGGATCATTCTACTTAGACTAGGGCCCTGTTCACACCTAGTAATAACACAGTTTGGTCAACCAGATCACAAGTAGACTTGATGTCTGGTGTTTTATTTAGTTTCTTTTGTCTACTTTTTTATTATGTCTTCGAAGGGAGAGGCTATGGGCAATGCTTGTAGACATTTCTGCTCTTTCAATCTAACATTGCGAAATAGTCATTTGCATATTCATTAATACATAATTAATGCAGGACTGTAAGACAACTATCAGACAGAGAACTTTTTTGCTCTCAGACCATATTTGGACTTTTTGACCAACCAAACAAGCATTTAGACACAGCACGTTGATTGAAGCTCAAATGTTACAGACACTACAACACCTGTAAAATGTGCATATTAAAGGAACGCTTCACTTTCTTTGGAAATAGGCCTTTTACAAAAGTCAAAGTTAAACAGTTGAGTTTTAGCATTTTAATTCCATTCAGCTGATCTCTGGGTCTGTCAGGAGCCATTTTAGCTTTGTTTAGCTTAGCACAAATCACCTGCGCTAGAGGATGTACCTTTCTATATCTGCAAGTGGCAGAATCTATATTGGCATTCCACAAGGGGAAACCAGAAACAGTGCTGCACACATACAAAACAAAGCAGCATTTAAGAAATCTGACAAAATTAAAGCTGGCTTCTTTATGCCCCCTCTTGATGTGCGTCATTTGCTTTGTCATTTCACTTTTGTCATTTTAGTCTTAGCTGAACAGCCAATCAAAATGTTCAATACGATCACAATATACACAAAATGTAGCTATACAATAGTCAAACTTATATTACATATAAAAATTATCAAAACTCTTTTTTAAATACTGTGTAGATGCTAATGCTATGTCAATTCAATGACCTATGCTAAGCTAAGCTAAAACAGTATTAAACATACAGGAATTAGTGAGTCAAATTCAGTACCTTTTAAGACCTTTATAAAGACACTTTTCATACATTTTAAGCCCTTATAACCACTTTTCAACCAGAAACACTGGCAATATTTTAAATTACAATATTTTTACTAAAAATTAATGTAAGAAACTAATCCAAAACTAAAACATTCATATACTGAATAAAAATCTATTAAATCTAGCTAATTCAGCAGGTGGCGCCTATAGAACTGCAGAAATAATGGTGTTGCCTTGCTCACTGCAGTAAACAAAGCAGCATGATGTCAAATCTAGTAGGATTTCATAAACCACACAGCATCCTGATATTTGCAGATTTTATTCAGGCAAACTTTAGCATACAACAATACATTGTATAATCAAAAATGACATAAAATTTAATACCTTGCGAAACAGCATTTAAGACTTTTAAATATTTTTAAGGGCCTTACATTTTTCTACATTGATTTATCAACTTTTAATACTTTTAAGACCCCGCGGACACCCTGTAAAAGTGCTCCTGTCTGACTCTGAGATTGGCTAAATAGATTTTAAAAATTGCAATACTCAAGTTTAGGTGACTTTAGGTGTGGAAAAAAAAGTGGAGTTTTCCTTTAATGTCAGGACAGATTTCAATAAAACTTCAAAAAAGAGATAAACAGTGCTCTAGTTAAGATCTTGAACATCTTTACCCATCCAGGACACATTAAAGACAACCTAAAGCATCTCACTCAGTCTTCATTGAGCTGTACAGGCCTTGTAGACTGCCGTCATTTAAAGCAAGCATTAATAAAAGCGGATGGAGCCTCAGTACATAATCACAACAGCGTAAAGTAATGAGGCTACACACTGACTTCACTCTAATTGCTGTGACAAATGCCAAGCTTCCCATCCCTGGTACAGCCTTAAGGGCAGCTACAGCGAAAGCAGAATCCTACTGGCCTGCTAAAAACCTTTGCACCCTTAATCCTTGCTTTTATACTGCCGTTATGAAAGAACAGATGACATTGAATAAATGACTAATATATATGCATTTAGACATGCTTGTACTTCAGCTCTTACCTCCGAATGAATGGAAAATTGACAGATGGACTGCCAGAGACATTTCTGGGACTGTCCAGTGGACTGCTGCCTGTAGAAAACATACCTTTCATGGTCAGCATGCACATTATCTTTAGTTTATATAGACATTGGATGCCAAAGTGGTTGTGTATTGACTGGCACTCAGTTGACAGGCTTTATTGACATAGTGATACTGACACTGGAATATTCAAACAGTGAGATGGATGTGTAAGCATATTATGCTACCCCGCATTTATCATCAAGCACACAATAAATCCAACATCTATCATTATTTTAATTACAAGAGAAGTAATTATAGCTACCAGTTGGCAAATGAAGGGGTGAGAGAGGTCTTGATAGAGTAGGTGAGGGAGCCAGACTCTTCCTCTTATTCCGGTTACTGAGAAAAAAAAAAAAAAAACATTTGTTAAAAATACAATGTTTACAGCCCTCAGTATTATTACATGCTTCTATATGAATAGCGTCTTTAGTACTGGACCAGTCTAAAAAGTTTTTATTAAAATATTTCACATTTCAAGCTACACAAGTAGTGTAACTTAAGTCAGTGGTCCTCAACCACCAGGCCTCAATTGGTACCAGGCCGCACAAGAAATTATTATTTATTTCTATTTTATTTATTATGTGGGTCTAAACTATTTTTTATTTTGAAAAATGACTGTATTCTCTCACTTACATCTCGCTCACTTGAGCGCCCAATTTTAACCCACAAGCAGCAAAAATGAGTAAGAAACAGACGGCTTAGGAAAGTTTCTTTGCAAAGGGGAAAAGGCCCAGTGAAGAACCCATGGACTGCCAAGGAATGGATCTGCAACTCATGTCAACAAATCAGGTAAATCCACCATGTCTGTGCATGAAGATCAACTGCTGGAGATTGCAAATGACTGCAGCCTTTTAGGGGCCATCCTTATATCGCATGTTTTTTACAGTTCGCGCAAGTTCGTTATTTCCAATAGGTGCGCGAGTCAGCACGATTTGTGCGCCCAATCGGCATGATTTTCCAGACGCACCCAGTTGAATGAATCCCCCGAGTGCACCGCCAGTCACGTGACAAGAACTGACCAATGAGCTTCGGCTTCATGGAATATACACATTTTGGTTGACTATCTCAGACAAACACAGAACACCCAAACACAGCAGTGCTTTGTAATTTTATCCATAAATAAAACTTGTATCAGCGATGTTTTGTCAGCTTGTCACCACCCCTACCGTCCCTGGTCCGCGGTAAGATTGTCAAGTGTTGACCAGTCCGCGGTAATAAAAAGGTTATGGACCACTGAATTAAGCAACGTTAAGCGTCTTTGGCTTCTCTGAAAGTTTCATCTAATTTAACAACAATGTAGTTTAGTTGGCTTTATTTTGTCCAAAGGCTTAGTGGTTCTAAACTTTATACTGGCACCTATAGGCCTGGATGCATTAAAGTTTCTTTATTTAGCTGAAGCCAGACTCCAGTCTTTCATAAAATAAAACTCAACACCTCCAGGCAGTTTTTTAATTAATAAAATTGGTTCCTGACAAGGCACTGGTGTCTTATAAAATGAAAATATTAATCTGTGCAAGAGCATTATACCTTTAAATCCACACAGACTCAACAAATGATCCTGAGGGTAATCTAAACAGTCTTAAAAATGAGCTTCTTGTTGCATAATTGTGTATTAGACACATGAGCATCAGCGGTTTGTTTACAAAACAGTGGCTGTGTTGCAATTTTATTAAAATTATACTTTTTGGTTTTTACTCTGTTAGCTCCAACTGACAAAGCGCCAGTTCTCATGTGACAAATACATCATTGTGCAACAGGAAGTTTCAATTATAACTCTAGTGAATGCAATTAGGACTATTTACTGAGTGGGGCTGGGTAATTTGGCCTACAATCTAAATCTAGATTAATATTAATTGAACTTTTTAACTCGATTACAACTAATGAACAATTATTTAATTTTTTGCCCTCATAGTTCACTGGTAAGTTTTGTGCAAAAATATTTTCACATGTAATGTGCTCAGAAAAGTATGCAACCACATGAAGGCTGCGCCGAACCATATCCATGCATTCGACGCAAAAGTAGCCTTAACACAGCAGTGCCTTAACACATGATAGGGAAAGTAATGGAAAAAAAAATTTTACTTCGGGGGGAAAAAAAAAAAAATATATATATATATATATATATATATATATTTCGATTGATCGATCGATTACAGGTTCTGAATGTTGATTTTGATTACTTTTCGATAAATCACCCAGCCCTATTACTGAGTTTGTGATTTAAAATTTGTAATGTAAACACAAACCTCACAAGACCTCAGGAGAGAGGCAATAATTTTGTTTTGCCTGTATGTTTTTAACTCTAAATGTAGGTGGTAGCTGCTGACTTACATTTTATGAATATCCAAAGACCAATCTGACTTCCAGCTATAAATCTTTAATGTTCCATTAAAATAACTCATCCATATCTTTAATGACCAAAGGGTGAGCACATTTTAAGATTGTTAAATTAGTCTAATTAGTAATAAAGTAATTTAATTAGCAAATATTTGTACATTTAAAAATGTTTAGTTTTGCTGGTCATGCTTGTAACAAGACCTCACAAACTATTTAACAGAATGCTTAGCCGTATATTACATTAAGTATTAAAACAATAAGAGCCTTATTTGACCTCAACGCCCATTCAACTTCTGATTAACTTACGCCTAAGAACTATACACCAACTATACTCAACTTGACAAAGACTTAAAACCTACATATAATTAAATGGCAGAGTCATCACAAACCTCACATACATACAGACGGCTGGACTGTATATAAACATTAAACGCTAGCAATCCACCGCCAACAGGACAATGAGGAGCAGCAGACGCTCAGCCGAACATGGGCCACGTTTACGTTACTATCGGAAACAAAAAACAACTGGGTGGAAAAACAAAGTATATGCTGTCCACAAAGAGGTCGTTAAAGCACACATTATCTGATATTTCACTAGTTATTTCGTATTTTAACAGTCTACATTACCAAGCACATTTCTGGCGGCTGCGCCTGTGGAATTTTTTCAAGTTGAGGCAAGTTTTGCGGACAAACACTGATAAATAACCACAATGAAAACATACTGTAATATGTCCCATTACCTCTTGGGTCGTTTGACTAAACCTCCTGAGACGAATTGACTTTTATAACTTGGACACACCGTCCAGTAATTCCGATCAGACATGATGGTGTTGGTGTTGGTCTTCGTTAAGCCCGCAGTTCACAGATCCTCATGGAAGATTTACCGCAGCATTGCGACGCGTAAAAGCACCGAAGACGCCTAACGTTAATGTAATTCCCGGACGAACTCCATGTAGACACGGACTCCATAGCATGCAGTACGGTGGAGCAGACAGAAAGAGCCTTAAGTACAGCACAGCCGATGCCATCACCGCGTTATTTTCTCACAAGTGACACATTGCCACATTGCTTTGGAAAAGGCCATCGCCTGGTTATACTCGAGTCCTGTCACAGCGAAACAGACGCGGCTTAAAGGTAACGTTACCGCAAACACAACTGTAACCGCTTCAAGTTTAGGGCAACAATAAAAGAAAAGCGGGTGCGCGGACTGGAGGAAGTTGTCATAGAGTGTGAGTCAAAGAAGGGGTTATGGAGGGGTTTGAACGTCACCGTGCCGGGCAAATAAACCCGCCTCCTTGAACTCAGCATGCGGAGAGTGTCCCATACTGGTAAAGCAGTGTAATAGGTTAACAATGCTGCATATGGTTGTCAAAAGTCCCAAACTTTCTGGGATCCTTTCCTCTTATATGGATTTAAGACTAATGTGTGTCCAAACCGAAAATGGGGTTTCAAACATTTGTATTTAGGCTATATATTTGACTAAGCAAGTATATTGACTATCATGGATTTTTAAAAATGTTTTATTTAGATGTTTATTTCATACATTTCCACATTTACTTACAGATTTGATGCCCAGAGCTTTTTTCATTGGATATACAAAACAATTAGAACAATTGTTTAAAAACTATATGCAAATGAAACTAAGGATGGTACATTTCAAACTTTGAGTGTTTAAATTTACATTTTTACCAGTATTTACAGAAGACACCTACTAAAATGTCATATACAGATAAAACTTTGTCAGGCTAATTTATGACATAGATCATTTGAAGACATATTAAAAACACCTTTAGGGATCACAATGCAGCCCTAAAATATTACTGCAATGTTATATTCATTATATGTTATACCACTACACTTAAACAAACCAGGTTTTCCATTAACCACAAACCACTGTCAGCAAAAAAAAATGTAATCATACAAAATATTTTAAGATGTACTTTGATTGGTTATTACTTTTTACTTACTCCCAGGACCGTTTATATCAAAGTTGATATTTAGCCGCATTATGTTGGTGTTTCATAATATTTCATTTTTACAAGGTGAGTCATTAGCCTAACATTCGACCACCAACCTGGAGGACCAGGGCATTCACTCGAACCGGTGACCTTCTTGCTGTGATGCAGCAGCACTGCACCACCATGCCGCCCATTACTTGTTCATTCATTTTCTTTTTCATCAGGGGTCGCCACAGCGGAATGAACAGCCAACTTATCCAGCTGTTGTTTTACGCAGTCGATGGGAAACACCCACACACTCTTGCACACACTACGGGCAATTTAGTTTATTCAATTAACCTATACCACATGTCTTTGGACTGTGGGGGAAACTGGAGCACCATTAACACTATGCCAACACGGGGAAAACATGAATAACTCCACACAGAAATGCCAGCTGACCTAGCCGGGGCTCAAACCAGCGACCTTCTTGCTGTGAGGCAATTGTGCTACCCATTGCGCCACCGTGCTGCCCCCATTTTTTACGCTTGCATATTTTAAAAAGCAATGGTCAGAAGTATTTAGCTTCATTTTTACAAAATACATCTGTTAGGCTGAATTATTTAAGCCTTATTTTTGCATTAGACATAACAGTAACCTTATGCATTTAATATGCTTTCTGTACATATAAAGTGCATTTTCTAAGGTCAATGTCAGTGATTAATAATAAATAGAAAATTTTATATTATACAAAATCTAAAAATCTAAAAATCTAAAAATATCACATTATCATAAATATTTTATATTATGAACTGATATAGACAGATAAATATTTACAGAAAACACACTTTTATTGCATTTTTATTTTTGACAAATGATTTAATGCAATAACCTTTCTTAAAAGCTTTTTAGATCAATACAAGCGGACATGTAAAAACAGGTTTACAAATTTCATATTTATTCAAATTCACACAATTAAAAAAAAAAAAATGTTAGCTTTCTAAACCTTTCAATAGAGACCAACTTAATAGTTTTAGATAAATTGTATTTGGTTTAATTGAAGTGATATTTCAGTTATCAACAAAAGACATAAATTACTTGTAACAGACCTTTTAAACAAATTTATTCTGGTGATTTTAAGTGGTGCATGGTGAGAAATGCCAGTATAGAATGTCCAAATTGAAAGTAAAGACTAATATGATTGCTAATAAAATCTCAGTGACCATATTTTGTAAAGTAAAAATAAAAGTACTCACATATTTCCTCTCCGTGGAAGGCTCAGTTCCTTCTGAAAAGGGATAAAGATTAAATTAATATAAAATAATAATAAGAAAACCTCCAGTCACTGTTACCATGCAAAACACACTTATAAACAAGTGGCCTGGGTTATTTTATAAGCAAAGTATTCGGCAACCAATTCTGCATTTAGCGTTTATACAAAGTAGAGAGACCTTGTACAGTATTTCTAGTGAATTGAATTAGTTAAAGGAGTTATGCCATTATCATACTCGCACTATAATTTACTGAACTAAACTACAGCCTTGACCTTTGTGGCAATGCCTTTCAACAGCTGAATTAAATTTGTAAGAGTGTTAATAAGAGTTTTAAATCAGAAACTAATCCTCCAGTACAAATGAAACCTTTTTCCTTTTTAAAAAAATGTTTTGAGTTTAAAAACAACTATAAAGTCTAATATAAGCATCCACATCATCACACAATATTGATCTGTTTATGATGGCTGACTGCTGAAGTTAATGTTGCTGAAAGCGTTCATCTCAGTCATTATTATTATAGCTCTACGTTTGCTCCAATATTCTTTTGAAATTATTATTATTATTTTTTACTTTACCTTTATTGTTATTACTACACTCTACATTAAGACAAAATATGAATGAATTCAAATTTTGGGTTAAATTTGGTCCTAAAAATGTAATTGATTAAAAAGATGAACCAAGTGGCTGTTTTTGTCCCCAAATTGGGTTAAAAATACTGCAGCATTTTTTAGTTATCAGGTGTGAGAAGGCCTTTAATCTAAAGTCTGACCCACATAAATGTGACAAATTAAAATAGAGCCAGTTTGGCACGTATTTCTGGATTTTATGAAACTCGTCAGTTTTATTGTCACTGACTTTTAATGGATTCATTCTAAAGCTTTAACAGTCTAAAGTTGTTTTAACCCAGATTTGGACCTACCCAACTGTTGGATTAAATTTCAAAATTACCAGTGGTTGAGTTGTTATTATTATATATATATATATGTTATTTTTATTATATATGGGCACATTTTACCCATATTTGGCCTAAAACAACCCCTGCAATTATAGAGTTAAGGGCTTAAATCATAATCAATATAATAAAATGATGATATAACCTCATAAAACTCTGCCAAGGTCCTAGCCGGTTCAGAAAACTGAAGCTTTCAATGTCTCTTTGTCCCTTCTTGGCTGGGGAATCACTGTCAGTGGGCTGAGGGCCACTGAATATTTGGATGAACTTCTGAAAGATTAATCAGGATGGATGAGGCCAAACCAATGCATCATTAGTTAAGGCTCGAGTGTGTGATAATATTGTAAGCATGGTAAAAAAGTATTTTTTTTTTCCAAAAGCTTCATGTTTCAGCTTTTGATAATGCTCAGAGCAAATGGAAACCAAGTCCTGTAAAACCACTAGCAGGATGCTAGGATCATTACATTACTAGGATACGCTCACATAAGGTTCTGTCTTTGGATATAAATCTGCCAGTTTTAAGTTTAGGAGATGTTTGTGTCAGCACTCATCATTTTATTTCATAAGGGTGAGTTTTGGCGTTTACTGGGCTTTCATGTCCCAAAGGGGCTGGTCAATCTAGAATGAGTGCAGTGGCATTTAATGAGTGTCTTGTAAATGACCGATAACAAAGGTTGTCTTGTTGATTCTCCAACCCTTTCATGCTCAACCAATGTTTATACTTTTTGAAAGAAGATCTGCAGCTTTTGCACAACTTTATTTTTTTGACTATTATTTACTTTTTATTTGTTTGTTTATCTACAGTATGCCAATATAATACCAGTACTTTTTATAATTTTTTAAATAAGACATCACAAATTTAAGTAATATTATACTAAGTATATTAAACTAAAAGCACTTTAAATCAATTTGAATTGTTTAACTTAAAAAAGATAAGTTTAAACAATGTTAAAGTAAACAAACATTACGTTTTGATCATTTTTTTTTTCAAAGTACAGGCCAATATTTGTAACTTGCTCACTTTTGTGAATTATTGTCTTCAAAATTGTTTCATATCAGCAAAGTTCTTATAAAATTGCAGTGTAAATATTTTTGTCGTGTTAAATTAGTTTAGATAGTTTAAAATTGATCAAAATTATGTCCAATAAATATCTGTGGCTATTACATTCATTCATTAATTTTCTTTTCCGCTTAGTCCCTTAATTAATACGGGATCACTGAATTGAAGTTTGGCTTTATAATAAAAATGAAAAATCTTCCATATTCAACAAATATGCAATAATAATATCCCCAATGTTGATACAATATATGTCTTTTCAAAAACAAAGCTCTAAAACATGACAGATTGGACAGTTCATGCTGTATGCGGTTGAGAATGATGCAACAGTATCTCTGTGTAACAGGTTAGACCTGACATGTGTTTACAGAACATCAGTCAAAATTTGCACTCAATGATTACAGTAGAGGGCATGCAATCAACTTCTAAACACAAAATGAAATTTTAGAACAGAAGTAAAAGCACAACCATTTATGACCTTCCTCTTAAAGAATCTGTAGAAAATGTAATTCAGTAAAGAAACACATTATTTATTTTCATTCATTCATTCATTTTTCTTCGGCTCAGTCCTTTTATTCATCAAGAGTCGCCACAGCGGAATGAACTGCCAACTTATCCAGCATATGTTTTACACAGCGTATGCCTTTCAAGCTGCAACCCAGTACTTGGAAACATCCATAAAATGGCCCAGCCAGAACTAGGCATGGGACGATAACCGTGTTCAAGGTATACCGCGGTTTGGAAAAGTCAACGTTTTAAAACTGTCAAAATTTTCTGCAATACTGTTCCTAAGGTATGAGTAATATTTTTTATTTACATTTTTGTTTTTTAAGGCAATAGTATCATCAACAGAAAATATACCCAAAAATGCCATTAAATTGTAAAAAAAAATATATATATATGTGTGTTTTTGAAACAGATGAAGACAGCAAAAGTCAATAATTAATTTGAATTATTTAGCCTGACATGTTTACTGCTCCAAAATATTTTAAATGTTTTCCAAATTAAAATATATTGTGTACAAAGGGGGAAAAGTTTTTTTTAACCCAGACGTTTAAAAAGAATATATTTTAGAGCAGTAATCTCAATACCGTGATACCATGAAACCGTGATATTTATATCCAAGGTTATCATACAGTCCGAATCTTATACCAGCCAATGCCTAGCCAGAACTCGAACCAGCAACCTTCTTACTCTGAGGCGACAGTCCTAACCACTGAGCCACTGTGTTTTATAATGGTGAATCTGGTTTATTTGCCAGATGGGAAAGATTGCAACTTTTTCTAGATCAACTGCTCCCACAAAGACTGAACTAAATGGGACACACACACACACACACACACACACACACACACACACACACGAGAACATATGGATTTTCTATAGATTTTCTATCTGCTAGTTATAAATAGTATAACCTAACCCAAAACTACACTGTGTCCTTAAATACCACTTTCTACATTTTACAAATATATGTAAAAAGCATACTTAATTGTTATATTGTTTTTGAAATGAAGAGATTGTCAAAAGGAGATTTTGCAAGTTTTACCTAATTCTAGGAACAAAACTAGTAACAGCTCAATAGGGCAAATCTTTAATCAGCCAATTACATGGCAGCATCCCAAGTGCAGGATGTAGACGTGGTCAAGACCGTCTGCTCAAGGTCAAGCTGACCCTCAGAAGAAAGTGGGACATTTTCAAATACATGTTTAGTGAGAAAAAGAGAAAATGTCAAGCGAGTGGCATTTCTGTTTGTGAAAATGCCTTGTTGATCCCAAAAGTGTCCTGCAGGTTTACTATTTTTTTTAACAACAGCACTCTTTGTATTTTACATTGATATACACAGCTAAATTAAAATAAATGTCACAAAAGTTTTTTTTTTTTTTTTTTTAGCTTTTTTTCAGTGATAATACATTTGAACCAATTTTTGGTTCCTCAAAGAAGTGATAAGATGATAGGTGATCTTAAAAGAGCATTTTTTCTGTTAAATTTTTTTTTTTAATAATCTAAAGAACATTTTGTGGAATGAACAGTCAAACATGGGGATGTTATATAAAAAAATTAAGACACTATATTTGTCTATACACTATATTTACATATACAGTGCTCAGCATTGAGTGCACCCCATTCTGAAAGTGAATATCTTTATCCATTGCTCAGTGAATATAGGCAATGGATTTTGGTGCATTTAAACAAAACAGATTTATTAAATAGATATATTTATTAATATAATATTTTAGTCACCAAACATATTTAGAAACTGAAAGATAATACAATTAAATTCAAGCTAAATATTGCAAAAAAAAAATCTATTTTAAAACATTTTTTGCTTCTCTTGATTTTTCCTCTTTTTAAATTTTGTTTTTAATATTTTTCTATAACATATAAATTTGGCTGCACTCGTTTTTAGACCATAATCATAAGTTATTTTGTTAGATAAGCTCCAGATTTGGCTTCAGTACTGACTAATCTAATGTATAAGCACAAACATAATAATAAAAATAATAATAAAAATATGAATTTAAAAAATAAACGTATATATGCTGAGCACTATACAAATATAATAATAAGCACCATTAGAGAAAATAAAATAAATAACATGCACGAAAAAACAACATGCACACAAACATTTCATCGGGAGCATCGTGCATCAAGGAGAAAAGACCCGTCTTTCCATCATAAACAGGGCATAACAAATGCCATAATCACCATGGCAACTGCTGCTGAAACGTGTTGACTTCATCTGGCTTTGTAAAAATGAAAACGGGCATAAAACAGCATTTTTATTTAATGTTACGGATATGAAAACATATTTATAAGGCATGTAAACAAAAGAGTTTATTTTCAACGCTTCTCGTCACGTCAATGCAAGCCATTTAAAACACTACTACACTATTTTCTCAACAATGTGTACAAACAAACGGATTAACGCATGATATTAATAAGTGAAACCAACAAAGATACAAAAAAGAAACATATCACATGCTGACTGATACTCCTGAACCACTGGCTTTATGTTTCATATCATCTACTAAATTAATAAAACTTGACTCGCGCACAGTCACTCTTACCTGCAGACCACGCCGCCGAAGTATATTTGGCTCATCCATTATGCGTATTTTTGTAGGTTTCCAGTAGTTAATTTAACCCATCTCGCAGTGATGCATGTGTTTGACTCATGAGATCTCTAACCGAGTTTCTAGTCACCCAGTCCATCCCTGAGGCAGCGAGCTCGCTGTCACCTGACCAGAGGATGAGAGAGAGTCTGCGAGCAACCAATCACAACACGCCAATCTGTGCAATTAAGGCGGAGGCGACGTCAGTCGGGTTGTTGTTGTGTCGAGAAGTGTAGTCTACAATGTGAATCTGGATGTAAGTATTTCGTTTGTTTTTCAAAAAAGTATTTGATAAAGCACATTTCTTCTGTGTAAAACAACTGTCTTATCATCCCATTTAGATGAATAGCATCGTGCTTTATGTAATGATATGCAAATGAGACATTACAACTATTGGATAAATTGTGAACTGAATAACGCGATTGTCCAATCAGAACTCCGTATCCTATTGTAAGAGACACAAGGGTAAAAAAAAAACTGTTTGAATTTTGATTATTTATAAAATGTGTTACGTATTTTCATAGATCACAAAAGGTATACATAACAATACAGTAGGCTATTTTCTGTAAAAAGATGTCTTATGTCGACAAAAATCATGATTTCTTTATGTCAGAATTAGTCAGTGTATTTAACATGTATCATGTAATCAAAATATTTTATCTACATTTTCTTTTGCCAGTTTTTTTATTATGATTGTTTGTGTTTATTCAACGTGGAAATAGCAATAATATTCATACTCATACTCACTTTGCAAATTGTTTTCATGACAGTACATAAAAAATATAATAAAATAATATGATATGATAAGAAAATACAATTTTCCATCACCTCACATCAAGAAGGTCGCTGGTTCGAATCGCATCTGGGCCAGTTGGAATTTCTGTGTGGAGTTTGCATGTTCTCCCTGTGTTGGCGTGGGTTTCCTCCAGGTGCTCTGGTTTCCCCTACAGTCCAAACAGATGTGCTTTAGGTAAATTGAATTAACTAAATTGGCAGTAGTGTATGAATGTGTGTGTATGTTAGAGTGTATGGGTGTTTCCCAGTTCTGGGTTGCTGTTGGAAGGGCATCTATTGCGTAAAACGGATACCAGAATAGTCGATAAATGAAGGACTATGCTGAAGGAAAACGAATGAATGAGTGAATTTGCAACATTGAGCAGCAAATCGTGATGTCTTAAAATGGCTAAAAATATTGGAAAGTCAATGAGACCGGAAGGTTTTCTAATGATAATTAAGTTATTTTAAATCTAATATCTACTCAGATAGTATGCAGTTTCCACCATGCTATTTGTTTCTAAATTATATAGACGTTTTGAATGAGTCATTTGAATTAATTATCCATTTCTATGGGCCAGTGACTGCTCAAGACCACAGTAAGAGAGGCCAGGCTGGGACCACACTCTATACACTATATTATCATCAAATAATAATGACAACATTACTGATGTATTACATCTGAATTCCATTAAAACAGATATTCATACTTGTGGTCATTGGTTTAGATGCACTTTTTTAATAAATCAGCTGCTTTAAATGAACGATCCAATTCATCAGGCCAGACAATGAAAACAACTTTAGAAATCATTATTTTAATACAGCTTTAATTTTTTTAACTATGGGAAATGTTGTCTTCAAATTAGATATATGGTGTGTACGATTACCTACAAAACCCCCATTAAAAAATCGATTTTTTTACAATTCAACCATGTATATTTGACTAAGCCCTGTCACATAAAATTAATCGTATTGATGTTAGTCAAAATTTAAAGGATGTGTGTTTAGTTTATTGGTTTTGTTGATTTATTTGGTTTACTTTACCTTAAAAGTATAGAAGAATCATACACTACCTGACAAAAGTCTTTTGTTGTCGTTTAACCCAGTTGTAAGAGCAACATATAATAACTTCACTTGTAGTTGATCATTTGGAAAAGTAAATAAGGTAGATTTTTCAGATGAATCATCTGTTGAACTGCACCCCATTCATCACAAATACTGCAGAAGATCTTTTGGAACCGACATGGACCCAAGATTCTTACTTCAGCCTCCACATCAAAGATCCTGGAAGCAAAAAGGTCAAGGTGCTCCAGGATTGGCAAGCCCAGTCACCAGAAATGAACATTATTGAGCATGTCTGGGGTAAGATGAAGGAGGAGGCATTGAAGATGAATCCAAAGAGTCTTGTTGAACTCTGGGAGTCCTGCAAGAACACTATCTTTGCCATTCCAGATGACTTTATTAATAAGTTATTTGAGTCATTGAAGAGATGTATGGATACAGTCCTCCAAGCTTATAGGAGTCATATACACAATATGAATTCTTTTTCCACTGCATCATGACTTTATGTTCTATGTACAGTACATTATTTTTGTTAGATGATTTTTGTTTAAGTCAGGCCTTCCTGTTCTAATTAAATAATTAAAAATTAAGGCATGATCAGTTTTTTTTTAGTAAAATAAGCATAATCAAGGCCTTTGTCTTTCAAATAAGCCACTTCTGATACCAAACGATCAACTAGAAGTCAAGTTAAAAAACTTGGCGACAAGGCTCTTGTCAGGTTGTGTATAGTTAATTTACAGATTTCTTTCTGCCTATTATATTGTTTCACTTGCAAATACACAGTGTTATTGTTTAGGGTCAAGTCAAAACATCAGGACGTGATTTTATATTCAATATTGGAAGCGCCCAAGATAAATTTCCAAGAATTATTGTCAGTGTGTTTATTTCTGTCATGTATTTGAGTCATGACATGTCAATTTTAATATGCAGTGGACTTTTAAATTATGAAACATGTAGTTGGGTTTTGCAATTTGTCTAACGGAGTATACACTAATAATGATTTTTGTAGTTTAACTGTAATTTTATGCAGTTATGTTGCTGTGTTTTAAAATTGCATTGAAAAAAGTACTGTATATTTTGCATTAAAGATATACATATAAATCTGTAAACACATATACAGCAAGATAAATGGTACTGTAAATGTAAATTAGTATATTAGCTGTAACTGATTTACAATAAGTTACTAGCGAACTGCTGCCAGTAAGTTACAATACATTCTACAGGAAATTCTTAACAGTGTATTCATTTTTAGGAGCAATACGGGATTAATTGGGCATTTAGGCTGGCACTATCAGTCATGTGAGATATAGTCTGCTGATTGATTATTGTCTGTCACCAAGTGGCACCACAATGCTTTTATGTAACAATGGAACATTGATTGAAACAACATCACAACCCTGCATGAGTCGCTCTTTGTCTTAGTCTGCTCTACTTTTATGCACAAAACACAGTCTCTAAATGGTTTTGAAGTGAACATGAAATCTCTGATGTTTTTAATATTCATAACATTTACATTTAAACATTTAGCAGATGCTTTTGTCCAGAAGGCATTCAGCAATTCAACAAGAACAGGCAACACACACAAGAAGTGCTATTGTAATTGTACAATGTATGTGCTCAGAGCATTTAAATGCTTTTGAGTCAACACATAAAGTGTTTCAATAAACCAAATGCTTGAATTTAGTCTCATTTAAAGTATTTATTGATTTATTTGTTTGTTAAATTTGTGTGTGTGTGTGTGTGTGTGTGTGTGTGTGTGTGTGTGTGTGTGTGTGTGTGTGTGTGTGTGGTTATTTGTTGTGGTAAATGAAGGGGAGTGCAGTCTTTACAGTCGACTGCTTTTTGTCTCTTCCTATTATAGCGTCTGGAGCACTGTGTTTCTGGAACAAAGGCAGGATCATTTGTGCTTGTTAGAGTTAAGTTTGAGCATGATATCCAGCTTCTGAGGCTGAACTTTTCCCCGCTTCCCTCCCAATCCATAATTTATTAATGTCATGACATTAATATGTTTATTTTGACATTCATTAATGTCATGAAGCTCTCTAGCAAATGAGGGTCATCTTTAGTTTTGAAACACAACGTTTTAACAATTGATTTATTGATATTTTATTTGAAAAAAATCTGTGATTGCAGTGATTCTACTTTGTCAACTTCAATATTTATTTATAACCACGGTGCTCAGTGGATAGCACTGTCGCTTCACAACAAAAAGGTCGCTGGTTCGAGTCAGCTGGGTCAGTTGTTCATGTTCTCCCTATGTTGGTGTGGGTTTCCCTGGGTGCTCTGGTTTTCCCCCATAGTACAAAGACATGCACTGTAAGTAAATTGAATAAACTAAATTGCCCGTAGTGTATATGTGTGAATGAGTGTGTCTTTCCCAGTACTGGGTTGTGGCTGGAAGGGCATTCGCTGCTTAAAACATATGCTGGAATAGTTGATGGTTGTGGTGACCTCTGATAAATAAGGGACAAAGCCAAAGGAAAATTAATTCATTAATAAATATTTATTTATTAAAGGAATACAAGGGAACAAACACTTATTTGGTTGCAGTTTTCAGATGACGTACATGTACATCTAATGTCCAGAATTTAAAAAATGAAAAGTTTTGTAGTTCACAAATCCCTTCATGTAAAATGAAATGTTGCATATTGTAGTATTTCAAAGCTTCCACTAGAGGGACACATTTATTTATATTCATCTTCACCCAAAACACTGTCTGAAATTTGAAAGTGTCAGACAGTGTATTATGTTAGACCTAAACCTTCAGTTCCTCAAAATCTTAAATAATGTGGACCAAAGGGAGACATATGGGCAAACACTAAAAGTAAATAGTACCTTAAATAGTACAGTTGCTAGAAATAAAACCTTAGTTACTGGTTATTATTATCAAAAACACCCAAACTGTAAGTACACAATCAAAACACCAAACCACATATTGTAGAATTCACTTAATAACAACAAACATATGACGTAACGAAAAAACTACCTAAAATAACAGAAATCAAGCCTGAAGAAATATTTTAATAGCAATTTGATTGATTGATTGATTGATTGATTGATTGATTGATTGATTGATTTACTTGGTTTGAGCCAGGGGTCTCAAACTCAAATCCTGGAGGGCCACAGCCCTGTAGAGTTTAGTTCCAGCCCTGCTTTAATGCTCCTATCTGTAGGTATCAAACAATGCTAAAGCACTTAAATAATTAATTAATTTGATCAGGTGTGTTTAATTAGGGTTGGAACTAAACTGTGCAGAGCTGTGGCCCTCAAGGAACTGAATTTAACACCTGTGGTTTAAGCACTTTATAACCACCAGAGGGCGATTGAAATGTTTTGGCGTCACTTTTTTAAGAAAACGTGAAGCAAACCTGATTAACCCTTACTTATGCAATCACACAACTGCCCTGTTTCGTGTGGCTGTCCTATCATTAAGGGTATGTTTACATGGCAATGATGTGCTAAATCTGGGGGGGAAATTCCTTTGTTTTTTTTTTTTAAATGAGGTCAACATTGTCAAAGCAATCCCTGTCACTATCAATGAAAATAACTATAAATACTATATTGTGACTGTATGCTAGGCCACATATCGGCAATGAATTTTTGTAAATGAACACCACTTAAATATTCTTGTTGTCTGCCATTTTTCATTCAATTGGCAAGTACTTATGCATAAAATGTACATGTGCAGGTATTCAATAACACAATGTATTGTGATAATGAACATGGATGATGTTGTTATGATAGACACTTCAATTTAAGATAATTTGAATAGTTATTATTTTAACATTTAGAGTGCCTTTTATATTTCAGATTTTATATTCATCACAGAACAAAATGATTGAAGATTCAAAAGAATTTTACTTAAAAAAATGTGCATATGTTAATCTGGTCTACAACAGAAATTATTATTTATTTGTATTGGCCTATTGTTTGTTAATGCTTTACAATAATGCTCATGATGTTAAGATTAAACTAAACTGATGATTAAATAATCATTTGTAAAGAATGCATTATACTTAGCTATAGTAATTTCTTATTTAACACTTTATAACTCATTCAAATAAAAATCCTAACTGTTTGATTTAATAGAGCTAATTGTTAATTAAGCTAACATTACCATTTAACTTCTGTTTATAAAAAACAGCTGTTTGTTTTTAACTCTTGGTATTAGTTAATGATTCCATTCAAATTCTGTTCATATTACTACAGACACATTTCTTACTGATTACAATAAAGCAGGGGTCGCCAATCCTGGTCCTGGAGGGCCGGTGTCCCTGCAGGGTATAGCTCCAACTTGCCTCAACACACCTGCCTGGATGTTTCAAGTATACCTAGTGAGACCTTGATTAGCTTGTTCAGGTGTGTTTGATTAGGGTTGGAGCTAAAATCTGCAGGACACCGGACCTACAGAACCGAGATTGGTGACCCCTGCAATAAAGGAACACTCAGAAATGTAGTTCCTAAACCCGTAAATGTAACCTTTTTGCAGTTTATGTGAATATTGGGATGATATCATATATCATGATAAAAGTCATGACATTGCCATTTTCAAAAAAAAAAAAAAAAGCGACTGTACACAAGTCGACACGACAGGGGTATTGTTTTCAAAAACCGAAGTGATTTTTAAACATTTTTACTCCAAACGCATAAAATGTTTTACGTTCTTAGCTGAAACGCTTACGCAAAATACCATCACAGTGTCGTCATTGGCATGTATTATCAGAAAGGCTAGTTTATCTGTGATTTAAATCTGGCAGGGGCTCCTATGTAGTTTACACAATCTTGGAATTCGGTGTAAGTGTCTATTTTTGTAATTCAGTAGTAAATGAACTGGACAAACCTGACAACGGGGCACATTTGAAAACACTCAAACGTGCCCTTTAACCTGCTGCAGTGGCAACCAGTGTCACAGCAAGAGTGTCAAGTTTACCCTATATTTAGGTCATTAAACGTACTTTGTCTGATGTAACATGTGGTGTGTTCTCAAAAAAGGTCATTCTGGGTGTGTGTTGAGATTATATGGCAAGTTTCCTACATATTTTAAATAGAGTCATAATTTTGTTTGGCTCCAAATCAATGACTCACAGCGGCGCTCTTGGCTTTGTGACAGCATGAATGCCGCAGTGTTTGTTTGAAACATACCTAAAAACCTTTCACATACTTTTTACCTCAGAAGTCTCATCCGACCATGTGATGCACAACACGTGACTAGTAAAGCTTTGGCATTTATGCAAATTATTTGACTTGAGTTTTGTTTAGGTCTGTCGTGCTTTATTTTACTTCAGTGAGATTTTTTTCAACTGCTGACAATTGTTTGACAAATTGTGCTGAGCATGTATAAGTACACCCCTCACAAATCTATCTTTTTAAATTCATTTTTTTTAATAGGAAGCTATACAATATTGTAGTTGTGCATATCCATTAGATTAGTCAGTACTGAAGCCAAATCTGGAGCTTATCTAACAAAGTAACTTATGATTACGGTCCAAAATCTAGTACAACCAAATTTATATGTTATAGAAAAATATTAAATGCAAATTTTAAAAAGAGGAAAAATCAAGAGAGGCAAAAACATTGAAAAATTTAGTTGAAATTTTGTAGGTTGTAATTTTTTTTTTGCAATATTTTGCTTAAATTTAATTGCATTATCTTTCAGTTTCTAAACATGTTTGGTGACAAAAATATTATTTTAATAAAAATATCTGTTTAATAAATCTGCTTTGTTTAAATACACCAAAATACATATCGGGGGTGTCCAAACTCGGGCCTGGAGGGCTGGTGTTCTGCATAGTTACCTCCAACGTCCTTTAACACAGCTACCTTAAAGTTTCCACCTATAAAGAGCTTGATTAGCTGGTTCAGGTGTGTTTAATTTGGGTTGGAACTAAAATATGCAGAACACCGGCCCTAGCTTCAGGACAGAGTTTTGACACCCCTGGCCTATATTCACTGAGAAATGGATAAAAATATTCTTTTTTTTTAAATGGGGTGTACTCAAGTATGCTGAGCGCTGAATCTCGGATCTTGCAGGATTTTACAATGTCCTTATGAGCATTTTAATTGTTTTAATGAACATCATCATTTTATTATAACCTCTGTATTGTTACTAATATGTAAAATATAAAGTTGAAGTCAGAATGATTCGCCCCCCTGTTTATTTTTTTCTCCAATTTCTGTTTAATAGAGAGAAGATTTTTTCAACATATCACATTACTAAACATAAAAGTTTTAATAACTAATTTTTAATAACTGATTTATTTTCTCTTTGCCATCATGACAGTAAATAATATTTTACTAGATATTTTTCAAGACACTTCTATACAGCTTAAATTGACATTTAAAGGCTCAACTAGGTTAAATAGGTTAACTAGGCAGGTTAGGGTAATTAGGCAAGTTATTGTATAACAATGGTTTGTTCTGTAGACTATGAAAAAAATAGCTTAAAGGGGCTAATAATTTTGTCCTTAAAATGGATTTAAAAAAATTAAAAACTGCTTTTATTCTAGCCAAAATAAAACAAATAAGACTTTCTCCAGAAGAATAAATATTATAAAACATACTGTAAACATGTCCTTGCTCTGTTACACATCATTTGGGAAATATTTAAAAAGGAAAAAGAAATTTGAAGGGGGCTAATAATTCTGACTTCAACTGTATATATAGATATTATGTTAGTTATTCATGGTCATGTTATAGTTCACAGTGCATTTAGAATAAAAAATAATAATAAATTATACAAATTATTATTAGAAATAGTAATAATAACAAATAACAACAATAAGAATTGATAAGAATACAAAATGTTATAAATCAGAGATGCTGAAACTTGGGCCCGCAGGCCAAAGTTAGCCCATGCTAATCATTGATTTGCCCCACCATCCCATTTGAAAAGAAAGGGAGAATGATGGGGAAGTGGTTGAGCAAAGTTCTTTACAAAAACTAAAAACATATAAGTTTGGGCAAGACATAAAATTGAGAGAAGTTTAAAAAGTCCATAAATTTCATGGCAACACTTTATGAGTTCTCACTTGTTAATATTAGGTAACACTGAGTATTTACAGCTTTCGTGTGTTAGTAATTTATGCTCATGTTAGTTCATTATGCATTAAATAGTTATATTTTAAACATGTCTTAAAGAATGACATTATCCTTAAATATGATTTGACCTTTTTATCATGTAAACCAAATATTTTAAAATATGAAAACCATAAAAAACAAGATCAGACTATAAGACAATTAAGAATTCATATCTTTCAAAATGCAGAATCATAGTACAGGAATAGAACTTAAAACTCTCATACCATGCTTATCTTTCATGACCTTTATGTCTTATGACATCACGGTTATGTATGTGTATAGATATTATCAAACATTGAAGATGTTTGAACGCATTAAATAATATTGATGCTAAACAAAAAGTGCCAATGCATTTAGTGCATTAAGTGTGTGTGTGTGTGTGTGTGTGTGTGTGTGTGTGTGTGTGTGTGTGTGTGCGCATGCAGGACCAAAGTCCCAAGTCCAGGATGAACTTCATTTGGGGAGACAGGACTCTTCTAAAGTCGTATTGACATGATGTCATTGGCGAGGGAACGTGTGGTTTCAGTGTGGGTGTAGATGAGTTGGGTGAGGCGTGGCCTGCACCTGTATAAATGAAAGCATGTCTGGAATGTCATTCATTGCACTGACCAACACAAAGACGGCACTAACAAAAAGAGCTTGCCATGCAGAACTCAGTCTTTCTGCTTTCCGTCGGGGCTGTTATTTTTAGCTCTTGTCTGAGAGAGTCTACGCCGCTTGAAGAAACATACAAGGGCCTTCAGCTGGAAGCTCTGAAGAGCATTATTCTGGAGTACCTCGGGATGGAGGCACCGCCGGGGCCTGGAGGAAGAGCTTCCCATCAGGATCTGGTCAGGATGTATCGGCAGTATAGAAGGATTGGACAACTGCTGAAAGGAAATGCAAGTGAAGAGCAGGAGACTCAGACGGCAAGAAGAGCCTCCACAGTGCTATTTCCTACAACAGGTAAGCTGGTAATGATTGTGTGAAGTTAAAACAGTGTAATTGTTTTAATTAATTCAACTATTGTGTGTGTGGAGTAAAATTAAATGTATTTGAGGACATCAAATTTGTATTTGCACAATTTATATATATATATATATATATATATATATATATATATATATATATATATATATATATATATATATATATATATATACATACAGAAACAAAATATATTACAATATTGAGTTTATGAGTGTTCTCTATAGCTATAATGTATTTTATACTGTTGTTATATTGCCTTGCAATAACTCTACTCCTACTCCTAAACCCAACCCGCACAGGAAATCTGTCAAAATTTGAGTGTGCATTGTGATTGAGTGTGATTAACCTGTTTAGTCTGATTTTTAAGTATTTTAATTATGAGGACACGAGGTATTGTAATACCTAGGACAAACACATGTCATTTTACAAACATGTCCTCCTAAAGCACATGAAGCAGCACAAACACAGACACATTGCTTTGGATAATAATTAAACATTAAAAGAGCTCTGCAATGTTTCAAAATATTGATGATATTTATATTTAATATAGTTAATATTTAGATTATATTTACCAATTAAAACCAACAATTGTAATATTTATTATTTACATAATTAAAAACTAATACCACTATAGGTCATATTTTCTTAATTTTACAGATTTTTTATAGGGTGTGAGCTATAAAAAAAAAAAAAAAAAAAAATATATATATATATATATATATATATATATATATATATATATATATATATATATCAAATATTTTTTTACTCATTTTAAAATATTTTAAATGTAATAAGATTTCCATTTTATATATTTATCTTTTATATAACAAAATGTATATGTACACCAATGTACACTAATTGTTGTTATTAAACAAAGTTAATCATGTACTAATTAAACTTTATAAGTTTTAGGTCAGCTTAACATAATATAAGTTCAGTGGACTCATAAGGTTAATTTGATTCAGCTTAAAAATTTAAGGCAACCGAGATCATTTTTTACAGTGTATAAAAACTATTTTCATTAGAAGAGGCTAGTACAATTGGCAAATAAACACTGAAATAAACGCAATTTTTATGTAGAAAATCTCAAATTTAGTAAAAAAAACTTTTTTAGCTACTTCACTGTTCAATTACACTGCGTTTTACATGTAATTTTAACATGGGATTGCATGCCAAATATGTTTTTTTATGTTGATTTACCTAAAATAAGTTAACTATGTTTTAACTTAATTGAAGTCAGTTTAATGTATTATGTATAGACTTTTTTAGCATGTTTGTATTTATTTATGCATGCATATTAAAGGGGTGATCTACAACGGTATCATATTTCAAACTTTAGTTGATGTGTAATGTAGCTGTGTGAACATAAACAACATCTCTAAATGTAAGATCCTCAAAGTTTAATGCAAAGGAAGACATTGGCTATTACAGAGTTAACTCAGCAAAGCCTACAGCGAACGAAGTTTGGGGACTACAAAAAAATACGACCGAGTTATTAATGTCATAAATCCTTCTGGTTACGATCATACACTCTGCACAGTAAAGAGGCGTGGCTGTATATGCTGGAATGTTGTAGCAGAGACGCTTGGTGGCATGGAGCTGATTTGTGAATCACAGCACATTAGCACGTTAGCTGACTAATCAGAGCCTCTTGAGGGCGGGCTTTTGGAAAAACTAGGAAATATGATTGTCGTTTTCATGTTAGCTGAGTATCATTAAAGTAAGATATATGGAAAACAGGCATGATTTTTCACAAGGGAAGCATGAGCACACATTGCTTTGCATCTTATAAACACAACCAAGCCTTAAAAATACACTCTGGACCACCACTTTAGAGTGTATCATGCATGCCACGTTTGTTTTGCATTCTCCAATTAACTCGCTTCCTTTACTAATTCTCCAGTGCAACCTCTGAATTCCTCTACGGACTCCAGTCAGCAGTGGATCAGAGCTGCTTTCCACAAGAACTCGCGCGTCAGATCTGCAACAAACCTTCAACATGCCAAAATGCAAATCAAGAGGCCGCACGTGCACAGAACAGCACACGGCCAGCCGTGGCTATCAAAGGACATTGTGGTCAGAATACACAAACCCCCTGCTTTTCATACTGACACGATACTTCACACCAGAGACTCGATTTCTCGGGAAGTCAGTCTGGATTTAACTTCTGCGGTGCAGAATTGGCTCAAAGACACAAGTGCTGAGCTTTTAGTTGTGGAAATTTGCCTCCTCAGAAAACAAGAAGTGAGCACACATTCCACGCCTCGCTTTATTTTACAACTCGACCAAACAGTGAGGAGAAACAAGAGAGCTTTGTCTACCAGAGAAGAAAGCGTCGAGGATGAAGGACACTGCAGACGCAATTCATTGAACGTTTCCTTTAAAGAAATTGGCTGGTCAGACTGGATTATCGCTCCCTCCGGCTACACCATGCACTACTGTGATGGATCCTGTCCTCATAATTATAAACCTGCTAGTATGCATACTCAGGTTAAGTCGCGTTTGCATCTCATGTCCAAAGGAATAACACACGGGCCCTGCTGTGTACCGGCTGCCTATGAGCCGATGGTTCTTATGCACTACGACAGCCGTGGAAAGTTGAAGTTGACACCTTTTAATGATTTGATAGTTAATAAATGCCACTGTGCATGAAACCGCCACATGTGCAGGGCATTAACTTGTGAACTGAAAGTGAGTCTCGAACATTCTTACACTCATTTGGTTACATTCCTTTGCTTTATTATGCATAGTTTGGAAAACAAATGACACCTGCTTTTAAGCGAACACTGAGGTGTTTAATGTGTATTTCATATGACTGACATGAGGTAAACTGCAATGTCAGACTATTTATTTTAATTTATTTGAAATGTTTTGTACCGTTCTCGCTTGTTTGTCATTGTGCTGAACTGAGGAAATGTTTTGTGTTTGTGAATGATTGTTAATAAAGGTCATTTGTGTTTTTAGTATGGATGTGTAATGAAAATGAGTGAATTGTTTCACCAGTGTTATTTTAGTATGAATTAAATATTGTCGTTTTTTTTTAACAGTTTGAACTAGTTTTTAATTTTATGTTTATATTTAAAGGGCGTCTATGATGACAATTAACTTTTGTAAGCTGTTTGGACTGAACTGTGTGTGTGTTCACTGTCATATTGGAGTGATATAAACACAGCAGGTCTCTCTCTCTTTTTTAAATTTCCTGACATTAAAACAGGATCAAATCCCAGGGACTTTGAGGCCCATCGCAATGTGATGCCCACTGATTTGATTGACAGGTGCCATGTCTCCATAAAATTATGTATACATATGTCCACAGAACATTTTTTTGCAAATCAACTGGGATTAAAATATTTGTTCCAATTCTATGTGATTTTTATATGTTTTATAAGATTCAAACTTTTTTAAAACGGAGCATGTTTGTAATAAAGACAGTAAAATCATTATCTAATTCATAACCACTATAATTATCACAGCCGCATGGTGTCAGTAAGCACGCATATGTGTTTGTTTGTACTGCAAATGGCATTTGTGTGTGACTCATCATTTCAGAAAGGCTTGAATAAATTAGACCACAAATACATCAAATAAACTTTCTTGGTATTTTTGACTAATGAGCTGTATTTCAGCTTCATCTGTGTCTGTCTCTATCACTGACTGCTGTTTATCTGACGTAACGCATGATGAGAAGCAGATATGCACACCGCAATTAAATTGCATTGAAAGCCACAGGCCACAAAAACAGCTACACTACTCAGACATCAGAATTGGCAGATTCTGGAGGCTAATAATGGGTATTTTGAGATGAAACTTTACAGACACATTTCTGGAGACACCAAAGGCTTATCTTACATCTTGTAAAAGGAGTAAAATAGGTGCCGGTTAAAGAAATTGAATAACTGTCTTTATTTTACTTGTAAGTTTCATTTTTGAAAAAAATATATAGCACATTTATTAGACTTTTAATAGACTTGATTTTTGTTATACTGTAAACAAACTGTATATTCTATAATCCAACTTATATCCTTCATAACAATCTGCATTTTAGATTTTCATAATACTTCATTCTGTGTGATTAATGAGCTGTTTTTCTCATGGGGACCAAAACTGTCCCCACGAGGTCAAAAAGTACTGTTATTATTATACATTTATGGACAGTTGGCCCTAAACGTAAGGAATACAAAGTACACACAGATAAAATATAGACAAATACACTCACTAGCCACTTTATTAGGGGCACCTGTCTAACTGCTCGTGAATGCAAATTTCTAATAAGACAATCACATAGCAGCAACTCAGTGCATTTAGGCATGTAGACATGGTTAAGATAATCTGCTGCAGTTCAAACTGAGCATTAGAATGAGGAAGAAAGGTGATGTAAGTGACTTTAAACATGGCATGGTTGTTAGTGACAGACTGGCTGGTCTGAGTATTTCAGAAGCTACTAATCTACTGGGATTGTCATGCACAACCATCTCTAGGGTTTATAGAAAATGGCCAGAAAAAGAGAAAATATCTAGTGAGCGGCAGTTCTGTGAGTGCAATGCCTTGTTGATGTCAGAAGAGAATGGCCAGACTGGTTCAAGCTGATAGAAAGGCAACAGGAACTCAAATAACCACTCGTTACAACCAAGGTATGCAGAAGAGCATCTCTAAACGCACAACATGTCCAACCTTGAGGCAGATGGGCTACAGCATCAGAAGACCACACCAGGTGCCACTGCTGTCACTGCTGTGCCACTGGAGTCAGCTAAGAACAGAAAAGGCTACAATTGGCACAGGCTTAGCAAAATTGGACAATAGAATGTTAGAAAAAGTTGCCTGGTCTTATGAGTCTCGATTTATTCAGATGGTAGAGTCAGAATTTAGCATCAACACCATGAAAGCATGGACCCATCTTGCCTTATGTCAAAAGTTCATGCTGGTGATGGTGTAATGTTGTGAGGGATATTTTCGTGGCACACTTTGGGCCCATTAGAACCAGTTGAGCATCGTGTCAACATCACAGCCTACCTGACGATTGTTGCTGACCATGTCCCTTTATAACCACAGTGTACCCATCTTCTGATGGCTACTTCCAGCAGGATAAAAAGATTCAAAGTAGGTCGGCACACTGCCACTTTAGCTCTCAAAAAATTTTTATTAGTCAAAATTACAAAAACACTACGTTTCGACCGACATGGTCTTCATCAGGTAAAGCGTTGTAAATGGAAGTCCTCCAGAAATAGACAAACAGCTCTACACAGCACCTGCAGTCAATTATCACAATCAGCTAACAAGCCGGTAAACAGGAACAATTGCATACAATAATATACATCTTAAACAATGTGAAAAACATGAATACAATTACAAACAGACATTTAAAATACAAATACAAATTCTCACTATAGAATTCCTCGGAGACAGTATTCTATAGGCTAGATAGATATAGCACATCACACCTGCACAAAATCACATCACTCAAACAAAGCCAGTAGACCTAGGGGCAAAAAACATTATGTACATATTTAGTATACAACAATTCATTCATTCATTCTCTTGTCAGCTTAGTCCCTTTACCAATCCGGGGTCGCCACAACAGAATGAACCGCCAACTAATCCAGCAAGTCTCTACGCAGCGGATGCCCTTCCAGCCGCAACCCATCTCTGGGAAGAATATACAACAATATAGAATGCACAAACACTTACAAAAAAGATTTTAAATCAAAATCTAAATTCAAACCTCTCGGGGATAAAGTGTTTAGTGTGTAAATGTAAAACGCTTCCCTCTGTAATAAAAGTCTGTCAACATCGCCTCCCCTTCTCGGCACCTTCACTTGTTCAATGCCAATATATCGCAAAGTCGCAAGGTACTTCCAGCAGGATAACACGCCATGCCATAAAGCTTGAATCACCTCAGACTGGTTTCTTCAACATGACAATGAGTTCACTGTACTGAAAAGGCCTCCACAGTCACCAGCCCTCAATCCAGTAGAGCACCTTTGAGATGTGGTGGAATGGGAAATTCGCATCATGCAGATGATTATCTTGTTGAATCTATGCCATGAAGGATTAAGGCAGTTCTGAAGGCAAAAGTGTGTCCAACCCGGCACTAGTAAAGTGTACCTAATAAAGTGCCTGGTGAGTGTCTATGTGTGTTGTCTAATAAAGATGTTTATAAAAATGTGTTCAATAAAGATGATTCATCTGTTCTGAAGATGTAACTAATGCCCTTATAATACTTTCTGTGATATCAAGGTTAAGCTGTTGTTGTTAAACGCTTTGAATACACATTTAAATTACCATCTTGTGCTATTAAATTGTAAAAAATAGATGGTGTGAGTGAGTCATCCATATTACTCATTCAGATCATATGACCAATAAAATGAATTCACGCATACCTAACCGTAGATGTTCAAATCACTGTCTTTTACCTTAATATTTTACAGCATCCATCCAGAGATAATATTTCAAGGTAAGGTCATGCCATAAAAGACATTCATCCATGACATCCAATTTTCCATATTTATCCATAAAGATAGGCCAGATCTGTAGCCTTGAAAACACACATATGTGTCATTGGCCTTGACTAGAGGGTGAATGATCTCTGAATCAAACACAGCCGAAGTACAAGTTCATTTGTGACTCAGTATTTACGTAATACTTTGTAACTGGCGGCATTGTAGTACATAAAATATTGTTGTGTTTTTGATTTTGCTGTGGTAAATATTTTTAGATACATTATGTGCTGTATTGTTTTGACAATGTAATCATTTTATAGATAATAATTACAATCACAATGTCAATAATGTTCATAATTTAATTATTTCACATAATCGTTACAGCAACAATGTACTCTAACTTCTGTCCATAAATGTTTATTGTCTTTTTGATTTTGCTGTAGTAAACATTTTTTGTCTGCCGAATTGTTTTGATTATGTTATCATTTCATAAATAATGATAACAGTAATAATCATACTTATCATAAAGTAAACATAAAGTGATAAAGAAGTAGACTTCTGTGTACTTCTAATGAATATAATTTTATTTTGAGTTGAATAAACGACTCATGCAACAACTAAACTTTTAGTAGATTTAAATGTTTGGATCAAGTATAAGAAAATCTGGTGTAAACAAGAATTGCTCTCTGCTTCTGAAGAATGTGGAAACAATAGGATTAAAGAAAATAAATCTACCAGTATTTCTGGGTGTGTCTAACATAGATTAGATTATATGTCTGTCAGTGTCTGAAGCTAATGAATGCCTACAGCAGCAGAAACCTAAAGGTTTTGCTGCCATTTCTTATCTGTCTGTATTTAAATTAACTTTTTTAATTTATATAACATAGAGTGACAGCTGATCAATAAGCTCATAGTTTGACAAATATTGCAGCTGTTGGACAACATAATTCACTTTGGAGGCTTTTTTTAGGCGAGAATGTAGTTGTTTAGATTGCTATGCAGTTTATTTATAAGGATAGTGCTTATTTTAAATAAAATTTCTGAGATACAGCGCATCAGCATCCATCAGCCTGTCATTTAGCAGAGCAAAGATGGTTGAAGATGTCCATCCACAATTTTACTACAGAGACCACATAATAAGTCCTTAGAGGAGAAAGGATCAGCATATTTTCAAACTACAGCTGATCAAATCATTTTAAAATTGGTGAGTGATATTCTAAGTCAACCTTTTTTTTCAATCATTTGAGTTCTGTCAACATAAACTATTTGCCGCAATCAATTTCCTTAAACCGTTTGGGTAGCTTTACAGTTGTTCGTATTCAATTAATTTTATTTAACTGAACTCATACATATTTGACAACTGAACTTAAAATGTTTAAGTTACTAATAGATGACGATATTGTTCTGTTGGACCTTCAGAATGCACTGGGGCTGTTTGCTGCCGAGTGTGACGTAGCTGGGATGAGAATCAGCACCTTCAAGTCCGAGGCCATGGTGCTACACAGAAAAAAGGTGGTTTGCCATTTCCAGGTTGGAAGAAAGTCCTTAAGTGGAGGAGTTTAAGTATATCGGGGTTTTGTTCACGAGTGAGGGAAGGATGAAACGTAAGATTGACAGGCGGATTGGTGCAGTGGCAGCAGTAATACGGTCAATCAGGCACGTGCAAACATAGGGCTCAACCTGTGCAGTGCACATGCCCTTTTTAGTCTTGGATAGAAAGTGCCCTTTCAAAATGATCTGAAGTGCCCCCAAGCCCCCCCGCTCTACAGTTTATGCGTGACATCAACCCACTCCCCCCAAAGGGCAGCAGGGCACATTCTTATGGATAGGGTGAGGAGCTCTGCCACCCGAGAGGAGTTCGGAGTAGAGTCGCTGCTCCTCCTCATCAAGAGAAGTCTGATATATATATATCATTCATTTTCTTGTCAGCTTAGTCCCTTTATTAATCCGAGGTCGCCACAGCAGAATGAACCACCAACTTATCCAGCAAGTTTTTTTACACAGCAGATGCCCTTCCAGCCACAACCCATCTCTGGGAAACATCCACACACACACATTAACACGAACACTACGGACAATTTAGCCTACCCAATTCACCTGTACCGCATGTCTTTGGACTGTGGGGGAAACCAAAGCACCCGGAGGAAACACGAACGCAGGGAGTACATGCAAACTCCACACAGAAATGCCAACTGAGCCGAGGTTTGAACCAGCGACCTTTTTGCTGTGAGGCGACAGCACTACCTACTGCGCCACTGCTTCACCCCATATATACATTTTGCCGCAACCGGTTTCCTCAAACGTTTGAGTTAAGTTGACTTGTCAGGTTTTACAGTTTGTATATACCACAAGAAAGTATATACCACAATATCTTTCCTCATAAATAACACTATGCTCTAATACAATGCATTTAACTCAAAAGAACAAATGCAACACATTTTTGTTACTAGTTCTAAAATAATGTTTTTAAATCAGCTTTTGTTTTATGAAACGGTCAGCTTAATACTTGAATCTACAGGGGAAGGAAATACTTCCTCACACTAAGGTATTGTACCATCTAACAGTTGTATTAGCTCAATATGTATCCATGTGATACATGGCGTGTGTGATATTGCTCATGTGTCATATTTCATATTGGCCCTATTAATAAAACTATTTCATGAACTATTGATATCAGCCTAAGTGTAATAACACTATAAAACCCAACAGTCAACTTTATAAAATGAAATGTCAACTCAGAATGTACTGAAAGTTAATTTTACTTATTTGAAAAGAGTGTTGAACTCAGTGTTGAAGGTAATGAGATAAATAATTACCTCATTACCTCAACTTAAGTAGAGTAAGTTTACAGTACTCATATAGATTTAGTTTTTTTACTCAAATGGTTTGAGTTGCCTTAACTTATTGAGTTTTTCCGTACTCAATTAGTTTGAGTTCTCTTCATTTTTTATGGCTTTACTGCGCACAAATTTCTTTGTTTACTCAAATAGATTAAGTTCACAGTACTCATTAGAATCAGTTATAAATGGTTTGAGTTACCTTAACTTATTAGGTTTTACAGTGTAGTATTAAAGCCCCATCAAAGAAGTTATTCTCATGCAGGAGATAAGCTGATGTAAATGCTTTTTGTATTAAAAAATAAATTGCATGACACATAACAACTTGTTTTCTTATTCCAGCAGGAGTTTTTGATGATTTTTAACTCAGCACTTCAGTACAATTCAGCAACTTCATTAAAAATTATATATATGACTTTATTAATACTTCTATTCTGTGATAACCATTTTAGAAAGACAATATGGTACTCAACGTTATTCTGTTTTGGGTTTTATGTATAATGCCTCGTATACATGAAACGTTTACAAAGACATTTTAAATAGATAACAAGTTTTATAATTATACAGGAAATGCCGAGACATCCACAAATTTACAAATCCTTTCTTTGGAAAATGATGGCTACTTGACATGAATGATTATTCAAACTTTCTCCTTCAGCCTAGTTTGTCAACATGTTAGATAAACTAATCGCTGACTGACAAGGATGACAGGCATATTTCATAAATCAAATGTTTGTCAGGAAGAATAATAAGATATAAGATGTGGTGGAATGATTCTCACACACGAGCCTTATTTTTGAGGCCTTCTGGAGGCAGTGCTGCCATCTAAAATATACAGTTCACCAAAAAATGAACATTTACTGTTAACTTACTTAAGATTTAGCTGACTTCTTCCTCAGGTTAACATTAAAGTGGATTGTTAGCAAAAATGTGGTTATTTTTGAATCTGTTTTATTCATAACATAACATCATTTTTGAGGCTTCTGATTATTCTTCGAGATCTAAAGGAAGTAAAGCAAATTGACTATAACAAAAAAACTGAGCATTATTTACATCATTGTTGTACATTTAACAATATTATACAACATTATGCAATACTCATGCGGATGTGGATTAATGGTAATAATGTTTAGTGTTTGCTCAAATCAAGCATTTTGCTTCATAAGACCTCCATGTAGCAATGACAACATTTACTCACATTTCATCAATCACAAAGGACCACAATTTTACATTCTACTGAAGGAAATTCATCCACATTTTTAACGGCGTGAGTACATTGCAGCAAATTTTCATTTTTGGTTGAACTGTCCCTTTAATGGGACTGACTCAGCGTAATGTTTCTGATGCAATTCTAATGTAATTTGGAAGAATAGCCTTCTCATGACTACTGAGGTAAATTAAAGTTCATTTAATGTGATCAACAATCTCATTGATCTAAGATTGGGAAATGACACAGTGACTTGTTAACAGGATATGCAGCAACTGAAAAAACCTACATTTCAGAGAAATGTTTATGATTAGGTCAAGCTTTCTCCGTCTCTCACTGAGACATTCTGACACCGAACTGCCATATGAGCTGACCTACTGTCTAATGTTTCACTTCTTTCGTTTAGTCATCTCAGCTAATTTGTAGCTAAAGAAAGCCGATTTCAATGAGTCACAGTGACATAAAAATAAAAAGACACAGTCTGGATGATTATTAAAGTCAACTAATAAATTTAAAAGCATGAGAAAAAAGATTCTTATGAAATATGTGGCGTGTTACACAACGTGGACACTCTCTACCATTACTGCAATTTGGGCTTAGTGGGTTTTGAATGTTTGTGGACCGATGTTGATCATTAATACAGCAAAAACTGTACTTCTGTGAAATAATATTACATTTCTTTTTCCACATAATCCTTTGGAGATCACTCTATGCTGATTTTGAGCTCAAGAAACATTTCTTATTACTGTTAATAATAAAATAGTCGTAATGCATTTTGTTGTTGAAGAAACTGTAACAGATTTACGTAAGAAACTGTGTTTGAAAATATAGACAAGCATTTCTAGAGGAAAACACTATGTTGGTCAACCAAGCCAGCATAAACCAGTCTGTACCAGCATGAAATGGACAGAGACACCTGTTAAACTGTGATCAGTCAGGTCATGATTATGTTTTGCTGTCTCACTGAGTTCAGTCAATACAGAAAAGGTTGGTTGATGTAATGTTTGTGAGGGCATTCCAATCACTCAGTTCAAAATGATATGTTGGAAAAAATGTTTTCTTACTCTTCAACGTTTTAAGGCCTTTAAAATGACTTATATTAGAGCAGAAAATCTTACAAATGTTGCATGCACTGCAAAAAGCAACCACAAGATCAAAACATTGCTCTTCTGTTCCCATACAAATATCTAAAATTCCTTAAATCAAGATGCACTTTCTTGAGATGCAAAGTAAAGATATTAGGTCTTGTTTTTTATTAAATACAACGAAATTGAGTTAAGCAAGCAAAAACAAATATCGGTTATTGCAGTAGAAATGACTTGAGTTGACTTTCAGAGCCCATTGACAGATATTTGTTCTTGTTTTTACCATGAACTCTTTATCATTTCTATCGGTTTCACAGAAACTTTTTAGTAAATGTAGCGATTTAAGAATCTTTAGATGTTTGCATTGGAAAGATCAAGATCATAACTTGTTTTAGAGTTTGTTCAGATTGTACTTTAAAAGTTGTTTTTATATTTGGAGCACATTTATTCAAGGTTTAAACTATTTTATGTAAAATAAAGTAAAACTGAATGAATATCCAGAGTAAGTGGTTCTTTCAAACAAATCTTAATGGGAAAGTTCACCCACAACTGAATATTCTGTCATTCTTTACTTTTCTTTTACTGGTTCCAAACCTTTATGATTTTCTTTCTTCTGTTGAACACCAAAGAAGATGGTGTTTACAAACCTGTAACCACTGACATCCATAGTAGTGTATTTGTTTTCCAACAATGGAAGTCAATGGTTACCGGTTTCCAACAGTCTTCTTTTGTGTTTAACATAAGAAATAAACTCATAAAGGGTTGAAACCACTTAAGGTTGAGTAAACAGCGAGTAAATGTTCCTTTTTTTGGTTGAACTACCCTATTAAAGTGTTTATAATACAACAGAAGAACGTCTACACCCTATACATTTCCATTCAGATAAAATTATATATGGGGTTTTTCCCTCTGAAACTAAAGACTTACTATTTCACATCATGCCAGCACAAATTTTTCTACTTTACATTTTAAGAAATAATACTGGACAGCAAGCAATGTCAGGCGTTCAAGCATCTGGCATGATGTAAACATCCTCCGAGATTTCTGTCTGATCTGGGTGGAAGAGGGCAGGATCGTTACTGTAGATTGCATCATGCGGATCACACTGCAGGTGCGCCTGGTGGACTCTGAATGGGGGCAAAAGTGAAAATCAGCTCATGAAAACCCACTAGCAGTTAACCCAACAAATGTTACAACAAAATAAAAACTCCTTTCAAGTAGCTCTCGCTGACAGTTACCACTATTGCCACACGTTCATGATGTCAGCGAGATCTTGCAAAACAGCCAGCAAATTAAACTTAGCGGGAATTTCCATTTGACTTCTAAGACTTTGCAGTTTTATCATCACCCAGTTTCTCAGTCTAAATTTGACTTTTGGGATACACAGGTATTTTGGGTTATTAATTTGATGTTCTGTTCACTTTAGTAACTTTGCTATTATGTAGACTTGACTGTTTGGTTAAGGTTATTAAAATAATGTTCTGGAGGGACCATCAAAACAAAGTGTTAGCAAGAGAGTCTCTTAAAACTGTATTAAATGTTTATTACTGACATTGATGGTTCCATGGAGAACCGACCTCCAAATAACATTGTTCTTTATAGAAAAAGTGTTCTTAATATTATAAACTGTCCTTCCACTATAAAAAATGTGTAACTAAATGGTTCATCCATTCAAAATATAACACTGTATAGCCAACACTGTTCTTGGTATCTTTATTTTTAAGAGTGTAATGGCTGCTGGATGTTTAACAGATGTATTACAATTTTTTTCTTTTTGTCAATAAGATCTTTAAAGGGTACTATCAAAATAGCTTGTCCTTTACCTGTGCTTGTCCTCATGTTGTACGGCACTCCTCTGAAACTGATGCTGACTGGACTGTCCGCTCTGAAAGTTCTCATAGATTGGGCTCTGTGGTGTGGCTTGAGGCCCTCCGGCGTATCCACTGTACGGAGAATCCCTGGAATGATCCATGTGGCTGTTATCTTGGCTCTTAAGTTTATTAGATAACTCGACGTTAGAAACTGATTTTCTGCTTCGAAACCACAATAGTGCTGCTATCCCCGCCAGCAACAAGATTACAAAGAATATAGGCAAGCCAACAGCAAGTCCAACAGAAGATTGGTTTTCAGGAGTGCAACTCTCTGTAGAATTAACTCCTGAGCAAGTGCGATTTACATCCATGATCTAAAAACGATTGATGAATTGTGTTATTGTAATCTACAGTGAAAGCAAACACTCAAAATAAAGTGACAATTATTTTAGTATCGTCATGTATGCTGAAATTTATCAAACAATTAAATGTTAATACAAATAATTAAAAAATAATATTTTGGTAACAGAAATATCCTTACCAAAATGTGTAGGTGAACTTATATCACCTATGTCCGTTTGACAGCTGGAAGAAATGGCCAAACTGTCGTTTGGTGTTTCTTTTTACAGAAAGCCATATAAAGTTCCTCTTTCAATTCAGAAGTCATGCAACCTGGAAATCCTCCCCCCCACACACACAATCATTCTTCCTGTTGTCTTGCTATAACAGTTATTCAGTTGTTCTGAAAATGAGGTTTGTGGGTTCATTTTAATATGAGCTATAAATGATATGCAAATATCTATTCATGAAATATGCCATTTGTTGCATACTTTTAATCCAGTGATGATCAAAAAGAGTTTCAGTAGTTCATCCAATATATGAACGCTGGTAACAGTGCCAGAATAGCTGAATGCGACTAAAAATGAATAGAGAAATGAAAGCTGCTTGACCAGATGAAGGCTTCAAACTGAAGTAGAAAAAAAGCTAAACTTGTGAAAGTAACCCAAATCTTCTTGGTTATGCTGATAGACATTTTATCCTCTGTTAAAAATAGGAACTAAGTTATGCTAGCATTGCAAGACCAGTTAACTCAATAATTATACCATTGCTCGCAGTTTTAAGGGGGACTACTGTACAATATGTATACGGTTTCAGAAAAGGGCAAAATAATATCCACATAATATAAACAAACAAATCAAATCAATCAAACAAGCAACAAATGGCGCCTGATCGATTGAGCTTATATCGCCCCCTGGTGTTGAAAATAGTGCACTTTCCTTCAAAATGATTGATATTTGTGTGATTATTTTAGGTTAAAATGTGAAAATGTGAAATTCACAGCAAGTCACTTGTTTAGTCACTTGTCAGTGGACTAGCATTTACATATTACATTTCCAGTAGCAGCTAGGAAAACCCCTAACTCAAATGCATAGTTTGCATCCATGACATGAGGAACATTATGCCGGATTCCTTGGAAATTGTGTTTTTTTTAAAGCTGTTGTGTAAACAGATCAAACAAAACATACGCTCGTGTTTAAATATTTAGCCTAATTTAGCAGAATAAACGTACAAACTGGATTTTCCAGTGTTAGCCTTGCTCAGATAAACAGGAGCTAAATTAGCTTGTTAGCCTGTAAAAACAATAGCTCCACCTTCAGGTCACATTTTTAGGAAGAGCTAAATTGCCACCTAAATTTTTTTTAATCAAATAACTCAGAGATAGATAGATAGATAGATAGATAGATAGATAGATAGATAGATAGATAGATAGATAGATAGATAGATAGATAGATAGATAGATAGATAGATAGATAGATAGATAGATAGATAGATAGATAGATAGATAGATAGATAGATAGATTGATTAATTTAAAAAAAAGATTCTCTAAATTAAAACACTCAAATTACAAAACCTTTTAATGTTTTGGCTACTGAAAACAGCATTATAAATTAATTAAATACACTTGATGCTTTTTTTTGCCTGTTTATCTCTTTGAAGCTGCTATAATACAATCTGCACTTTAAAGCACTACAGATATATGACTTGACAGACACGTCGGCTTGTCGATTTTGAAACATCTCGCTGACTGTTATCTTAACTATACAGAACTTCTGTTTCTCTTTTAAAAATTCCCCAGTGGCTGTAAAACACTTCCTTCCTTATATTATGTGTTTGCACTGAACTGTTTACTTTACAAGAGTTGAAATGGTTGATGTTGATCTAATTCACTGTGTGCTAGCTACATTTAACAAGCCAAAAAGCAACAGCCTAACTAAACATCACAGAACGGTTTATCTTAGCACGCAAATAAAACTGCATCACGAACAATGAAATATTTAAATTCTGGTAGACTGCGGATTGACGTTTATCCCTACAAAAAACACATGGTTTTATCAGGGTAAAGCACATATAACATTTTTTGCCATATTGATTACTTTTTGTATTACTACAAGCATAGGCCTTTTGTTAAACTGTAGTGTAGCAAACTATGTTGAATGTGTGGTTATTTGATTTAATGTTTTTTTGTTTAATGGTTTTATATGATTTTTAGATCTATTATTATTATTATTATTAATATTATTATTATTATTATTTGGTGTGTTTTATTTTTTGCATTCATGCTTGTGTGTCTTTCTGCTGCACATTTTATATCTGTAAGGCGCCTTGAGATGCTACTTTTAAAGGCCTGTATAAAAATAAAGTTTATTATTATTATTATTAATGATTAATGAACAATTTTATCTATTTTTTGTCATGTGTAGTAAAACTACTGTATTTTTTTTTTTTTTTAGTTAGGAAAGGATTTCATTTTATTTTTTATTTACCTTATATTTTAGTAAGTAAACATATACAGCAGACCTATAGCCAGGGGGATTCGGGTGGTTTGGTAGACCCACCCCTCACTGACAAAGGTCCAGAATTTATCCCATGCATGATGAGCTCACTTATCCTATTTTGACTGCTACGCCATCATAAATAGTGAAAATAAGCCATCAAAAAATACTTTTAAGATCAAGCGGAATCCTCTGTCGATTGCCACATCAGTGTGACTTCAGCTAATCAGTTTTGGCTAATGCAAACTATTATTTTTCATGAGTCCAACATCCAGCTGTGCAAGAAAACATACAATCTGACATAAAGTCATCTTTTGCTACTGTATTGTTTATAAAAAGAGAAAACATTTGACGAGTGACTTTTATTCTGAATCTTGGACCTTATTCTTATTCTTAAAACAAAAAATGACCAATAAAAAGCACCAAAAGCGGACTACATTAAAATTAATTTAAATACTGTTTTGGCTATTGTGATTAGACATCAATTTTCAAATGTACTTTTTAAAAGAAAAGGCTAGAAAATTGTAAAGTTCTACCTTATTATTATGTTTTAATTACTTTTTATTCAAACAGCCAAATTCAGACTGATGAAAGTTGAATGTGCTGGCCAGTTTGTTGTTTGCCAAATAAAAGCCAATCAGCAACAGTTTTTAATTTTAAACTTTAACAGATTCCTATTATTTTTCTAATGATATGCAATAATGTAATACATGTGTATTTCAAAAATAAGTATTTTTTCCCAAATTTTTAAATTCTAAATCTTTTGTAAATGTGGTGATGATGACCATCCGACAAGATTATCCAGTATGTTCAGTGTCTAATCCCGAACAACCATAAACTGGTTCATTTTACCGACTCAACAACATTCACCACGACCAATGTGATTCCCAAACAATCAATTCCCCTGAACCGGTTCTTTTTATACAGTCAACGTTCATGGCTAGTGTGATTCCCGAGCAAACAACTCCCATGAATCTGCATTCAGAATCAGCAACATTAAAGACTTGTGAGATTCTCGAAGAGGTGGATTTGATAGGGTTGATTTACCAAACCAAAACACCCATTAAATAATCGGACTATGAAGAAAAAGTACTTTCATTTTTTTCATCCCTGATGCTATTCGTTTTCTGAAAGGGTTACATTTAGCATAATTTATAGAAAGCGATATATTTTTAGTATTTATACTAATGCGACCAGGATAAATAATAGAACTGCATGACACACACCTTTACAAGATTTTGATTGATTCGTTATCTGTTCTGTTCTGTTCTGTTCTGAAGTAATCTCATCAAATGATTTCTCAGCTGTGCAGTAGTATTTCTTCAGCCATTGGATTTACCGATTATAGAACCGACAGAATCAGAAGCAGAATGGCTAAATCCCTGTTTCTAATCTTCATTCGTTCACATAATCCTCGAATCTCTGTGTAGAACAGACGAGGACCCGCGCGCTCCAGATGTGCGTGGTCTCAACGCCCACGCGCACGGACGCGCGCACGCAGCAGCGTCTCATTGAACCAGAGCGGAGCCCAAGAGGAGCGAAACATGGCGACCTCAAATAATCCGCGAAAATTCAGCGAAAAGATCGCGTTACACAACCAGAAGCAAGCGGAAGAGACAGCTGCTTTCGAGGAGGTGATGAAAGACCTGAGTATCACTCGGGCGGCCCGTGTAAGTGTGTCTGTTTTCTCTCTTATGACAGCACTGATTAGCAGCCCGATGTGCGGGGCAGATTTTGTGTTGATACGACACGCACTGAACCCGCCTGTCTGGACGTAAACAATAACAAACGCCCCTCTCCTGGGCGCGTTTACCACAAGCGTTGATGAACGGATCGCTTTGCCGTGGACAGTGTTGCGATATTTGACAATAAGCAGACGGTCACGACGAGGCCTTATAAAAGTTGCCATGCTCACAGCTGCAGTCTGTGAGAGTGAATGGATTGAGCATGTGTGTTTGACAGCCACATTACAGTCTCTCGCCATTATAGCTGGACTGTGATCAAGGCCATATCCACTGCTGGACACGATTTAGCATATTATGTTACACATACACAAATGCACATTCATCTCATCTGTCTTTCGATGATGGAGGAATAAACTCGAATGATTTATGGATGTTTACCTGCACAGCGTGGAAAATTAAACCATGCACAACAGTGTATTTGCCCGGTTTAACAGTATTGCTCAATGCACTGATGCATTCAGGACTCTAACAAAATATGTAGACACGACAGGGTTGTGATTGCACTGACATTGCCTGCAGCACTTTACAAACATCCCACCAAGGATTCATGCTAAATACTACCCATTTCAGCGTGACCCTGTTTTCTCTGTGCTGTTGTTTAACTTTTCTGTCTGTTCCTGTCTGAACAGTTTTGTTACTTTTCATGTTGATGCATGCTTACATGTGAATGATAATGCTTTATTATTCATTTTTAGTCAGTTTGGGCATATTTTCAGAATCTTTGTTTATTATTATTCACTATTATTATTATTTTTTAATTAATTAAATTTATTTTAGTTTCCATTATTGTCTCTTTTTTGGTGCTTGAATATTTCCTTTCACCATAATTAAAATCTGCATCATATGCATAATCTATGTTTAAATATTAAACTTTTATGCAGGGCCAAATATTGCTGGATGTGTTTTAAACATTGAAGTGAAGTACTAGAGAGATATTGTCTCTTTAAACAATCTGTTCAATGATAAAGGTATTTAGGCCTTGGCACTACTAAACAAAGCTATCTCTTTAAGCCAATATACAAAGAAAGGACCAGTTCAAGTTCAAGACAAGTTCATCTATAAAGCACATTTAAAAACAGTTACAAGACTGACCAAAGTGCTGGACATAAACAGCAGTTCATCAATAAGCTATTAAATTGTTAATACCGCCTACACATGGGTTTTAGCAGTGTGAAGATACAAATGCAATGCTGCAAATTGTTTAGAAAGATTCTAGAATGACTGAATATTCAAACAATTCATCTGAGTCTCCTTGAGAAACGTATCAATTTATAGTCAATAGTAAATGAGAAATATCACTCTTGGAATTTATTGTGTTTACATTTTAAAGATGTGTAATACCACTTCTTTGTCATTTGTTTGATGTCTTACAGTTACAGTTACAGAAGACCCAGTATTTACAGCTCGGTCAGAACCGAGGACAGTACTATGGCGGCTCTTTGCCAAATGTCAATCAGATTGGAAACACCACAGTTGACCTGCCCTTTCAGGTGATGACTGAAAAACAAGTATGAATAGTTCTGTGATATACCAGTGGAGTTTCATTTTATTTATTTTTTACCAGACTCCTTTTCAGAACTCTGGACTGGACACAAGTAGAACGACTCGTCACCATGGACTAGTGGACAGGGTTTATCGGGATAGGAATCGCATCACATCGCCACACCGCAGACCCCTTTCTGTGGACAAACATGGACGTCAAATATCCTTGATTAGTCTCCTCTTAGAGACCATTTATACAACATTTTAAGCCAAAAATGAATTTGTTTAGTGCCATTTGCCTGTTTGTATCCACGGCAATGGCTTTTTTGTGGCTCTAAGCACATAAACCGAAAACAAATTGGACAAAATCAAAAATATGTCAGTGTAAACACCTCAAAACAAGTCTTTAAAAATGACTTGCATGCTTGTGCATGCATAGTACATGTTTAGGGAAAGAAACACAACAATGGTGTAGTCACTTAGTTGTGTTGTGTAACGCTTCATTCAGCAAAGTGTGGATTTACTTCACATTACAACCAAAAGCTCATGCCAAATCTACATACACATCAGAGCCGAGCCACCTTAGACATGTCCTCACTTCTCTTCAGGTACTGTTTACAGCACTAAATATTAGCTTGGCATAGATCCTACTTTTTTACAGATGTATAGAAGTGTATCATTTGATACGTGAAGCTTTTTTAAAACCAAGGGAAAACTTTGGCTATAAAATTTTTGTCTTTGGTTTTTGGCTATAATGTTGTTGGAAATGTAAACATAGCCTTATATGCAGGCAGGATTTCTGTGCTACAATGCATTTAGAAGCATATTTACACTCACACTTCTGCTATTCACTTCCAACTTTATAAAGTCCTTAATGTTGAATCTCACATTGATAGCTGTCCATATGCCTCTGTGTATCTGTCACCCCCACCTGATACCAGCTGGAGGAGGTGAGAGTTTACACTCACGCTGTCTATTTGCATGTGCTGAAGACTGTACATATTTGCAGGTCTAGTAATCCAGATAGGAGCTAAAAGCAGTATGTAAATAATTATCCGTTAGGCCTCTTCTATTTATTAAACAGCTTTTAAATAGTAGCATGAGTGTATGTGAATTATATATTGTGCATTATTATTATATATTTTTAATAATAATATTGAATACCCCTCTATAGTCTCTTAAAATGAAAGCACATCCAAATTCACCTCTCATTATTTCATGTTTTTATTTAATTAAAAAAATTAAAGGTAAAGATTTGATGGAAACACTGAAGACGTCACATTCTGAGATGTTTTGATAAGATTAAGTTAGCCTATTTAATGTTAGCAATTCTCCAACATTTGTTTATGTGCTCTTTTTTGCATTTGAATGTTGTCGTCTGATAAAAACTTTGTAGTTTTAGTTAGGTCGGTGTTTCTCAATCATGTTCCTGAAGGCCCACCAGCTCTGCACATTTTCCATGTCTCCTTAACCAAACATTCTGATCATGATCATCAGCTTAAGACTGAAAGACCTGTAATAGGTGTGACAAACAAAGGAGACATTCAAAACATGCAGTGTTGCTGGTCCTCCAGCAACGTGGTTGAGAAACATGGAGTTAGTCGATGCTGTTGCCTCCTGTTGTTCTTTAATAGAATTGTTCACCCCAAAATAAAAATCATCCCATAATTAACTTACCTAAACAGAAGTGAGTTGTATTGGCATACATCTTAAAATGGTGTTTTTGTCTATGATTGTTCAATATCATACATCGTATCTCGACTATCACATGAACACATGCGCCATTGGCTAGAAACAAATGATAAAGTTTAAAATTTAGCTCAGTGGTGTAAAATGAATTACTTTTATTAGAAAGGGTGCATTTTTTTGAAACTTTGAGAACTAGAGATCCAGGATGTTATTAAATATAACTTTGATTGTGTTTGTCTCAAAGTAATTTCCTTATGCTTGTTCTGCAGGACCAACTCAGACTCTGCCTTGCATCAGAGCACTTTGAACCCAAACCAACAAGATGCATTTGCAGGAGGTTCTCAAGATTTGCAGCCAAAACAAGGTTTGCTTATTCGATTTTTCTTTATATTTATTTAAAAGCAAAATTTATATCTATTTTATTTTATATAATAAAACTACAAACTGTTCTACAAATTCTCTCCACACCTGTTTCAGTTCATGATTTCATCCCTCTCTGTGTATAGTTCTTCTTCTCACTATGCCAGGAACAGGGGACCCCGATAGTGACATGGACAAAGAAAGTCAAAAGCAGATATGGGATCAAAAAAAGGTACGTTTCATTTACCATTTCTTTTAGGACTGCACAATATATTGTTTCATCATCTGCTGAAGTCATATAGGAGGATCTACAATGTTGAGGCGGGATTATAGTTGACCAGGAACCACAGTTGATTGTGTTTGTGTTTTTAAGGCCTGTGATTGTGTAAGCATTTACACCATAGGTCTCAAACTTAATTTCTAGAGGGCTGCAGCTCTGTACAGTTTTGCTCCAACCCTAATCAAACACAGCTTATCCAACTAATCAAGGTGTTCAAGACTACTAGAGACTATTAATCAGGTGGAGCTGAAGGTGATTGGAGCTAAACTATGCAGAACTGCAATTATAATGTTTAGGGTTGCACCAATCCCGATACTTCGATTGGATATCGGTTCGGTACCACATATTTTTGCTGCATCGGGTATCGGCCAGCTGATCCAAATCAGATCTTGCGTGTGCACTATATTCTGTGTAATTTATAAGCCAACAAAAGCCACGAAGGTAGCCTATTAAAAGGCACTAGAAAGTTGTCATGTAGGCCTACTATATGCTAAATATTTTGAAGCCATTCTATAGTTAAATGTGAAGTACAGATGAATATTCAAGTGCTTAAGTTCATGTTTACTTCAACGCTTTCTGCAGCTGCACCTGTCAATCATTCTCCATTCATTCAAACTGTGCGTCGCGTTCATGACAGCACAAAAAACTTTCTCCAAGACTAATTGTTTCTGTTAATATAAGTAATCGGTGGGGAAATCCATTTAGTTTTGCATTAAATGGGTTCATTTTGATCTGCAACATGGAGATCATTGCTGTTTTTAAATCATGTTGCGCTGAGTCTGTTAGACTAGCAGATCGCAAACAATAGCTGGACCACAACAGATCATATCATTGTCATAGTGAATGCTTAAATAATGTAGCCTATAGTTTGTAGCAAGCATCATGTTTAGTTAGATTGTGCCATCTGTCATATACAGTAGGCCTATAGGTCTGTTATTTTTACTAAATAAGATATATTATTTGACTTTATCACCAGAACTATAGAAACTGTATTATGTTAAAACAACAACAAAAAACGGCAGTATCGGGATCAGATCTGTATTGATCGATACTCAGAATTTTGGTATCGAGATCCGATTGGTTCCAAAAAAATGATATTGATGCATCCCTAATAATGTTTTTAACTTTAAGAAAGATTAATTGTATTTAAGTATATATACAAACTCAATGAAAAGTACACTGTTATTTTACATTTGATTATTCCATTTGTGTACCTGAATACTGCTAGATTCTCAGAAAAAAAGTTTTTTTTTCAGTGTTTTCATTGATAGCTTTGCTCTACTGTTTTTATTAATATTTGTGGTTGATTTATTATGTTTAATGTAGATGCACTCTGCCAAATCATCCTAATCATTGTAGAATGATGTATATTCTTTCCAAATAGAGCTATTTGTTTCATCAGGTGAAATAATATTCAATATTGAAATATGTATTCCAGAAAAAAAATATTGCAATATCAGTTTTTTTTCCAATATTGCGGAGCCCTAATTTATTTACTATGTTTTCATGTAATATTTAATCAACACGCTCTATTTATCATATTTTATAGAACACTTCGCAAAGGCCCAAGTCAAACAAAATACCTGGAATCAAGTAAGTGTGGTTACTTTGTATTGTCCTAAGCCTGTAGCTAAAAAGTAGAGCTTAGACAAATGGAAAGAACATTGCAGCATCTATCTTTCTGAGGTTGCAGAGTAAAATGTTAATTTAAGCAAGCGATGTTGCATTAATTTTTCAACTTAATAGTGATTTTTATGTATCAGTTCCTTTTCAACAGCTTTGTTTTATTGTATTGTAATCGGTACAGTGAGCTTTTATTGTAGATCTGTTTATCCTACATTTTCTAACCTCCCTCGTCTCCTTTCTCCAGTATATTTCCGTCTCCAGATCAGGAAATTACCGCATCTCTAATCCCAGTGGCGCACAATACTGGCGGCTCTCTGCCAGACCTGACCAACATTCAGATTCCTCCTCCTCTCCCCACACCTTTGGACCCTGAGGACTCCTCGTCCTCTCTCAGTGCCTCCAACAGCACTGGCAACCTCGCCAACCCTCACATGGGCCTTACATCTGCCGGTCAAGGTGATTCTCATAACCTCAGACATTAACACTAGAACTAGCAAGGTGGTCATTTTGATTTAGTCATTTTTAATTTTTGCATTTAAATAACTTTGAAATAAAACACACACTTATAACACCCAGACTTTTCCTAAATATGTGTATATTTCGTTCTAACATTGTAATCTTATCAAATTACAAAACACAAAAGAGCTCTCAGTATTTATACCTATTTCTGTAATTTTCATAGTGATCAAAATGTCTACTTTTACATGTGACTTTAAGTATAAGTGCCACTTTTGCCTAGCTAAATTTCATAACTTCAGATATATCATTCAAAACAGCATTCGAAACAGCCTTCTTCTCTGCTTGTGAAAGTGAAGTGCGGACTTCGCTGGTGGTCTAGTAGCCTACATGTAATTACACATTTAAAGGCTGTATTACCAAGAAGATTGTGTTTTTTGGGTAGTGACTTTATTAAATATGACATCAGACGTTCAAAGCTTAGTTTTAATATCTCAATAGAAGCTTTGAATGTAAATATGATGTGACAATATGACGTCTATAGGAGAACGGTCAAAATGGCTGCTATGGTAATTCTAGTAGAATAAAATTCTGTTAGTTCAAGTGTTAAAACAGAAGTTCAAAGGCCCCTAATTGGCCAAATTGTTAAGCCCCACTTGTAGGCTGAGGCCCAGAGTATGCTTAGATTTTATACATGTGCTGTAGTATTAGGTAAATTACTTCAAAACAGTTATTATTTAACTACTATTAATTACTTCATTAAAATTGTTTTAAAATTACTTTCTAATTACTTTGTCTGAAAGGTAACTTAATCAATAAGTAATTTAATTACTTCACTCAATGCTACTTAATGTCTTTACAGTGCTCAGCATAATTGAGTGCACCCCATTTTGAAAATGTATATTTTTATCCATTTCTTAGTAAATATAGGCAATTTATTTTGGTGCATTTAAACAAGACAGATTTATTAAACAGATATATTTAATAAAATAATATTTTAGTCACCAAACATTTAGAAATGGAAAGATAATAATATTAAATTCAAGCAAAATATTGCAAAAATAAGTTACAACCTACAAAATTTGAACTAAATTTAAGATTGCATCTTGATTTTTCCTCTTTTTAAAATTTGTATTCAATATTTTTCTATAACATAAATTTGTCTGTACTAGTTCTTGGACAGTTATCTTAAGTTATTTTATTAGATAAGCTCCAGATTCGGCTTCAGTACTGACTAATCTAATGTATATGCACAAATCTAATGTTCCATAGCTTCCTATTAAAAACATGAATTTAAAAGATAGATTTGTGACGGGTGTACTTATATGCTGAGCACTGCAAATCTCAAAGCATACAGAATGCACAAGTTAAACACTTCGATTTTTTACAAATTTGATTGGGTCTTTTAGATTTATTTAACATTTATGAATTGTTAAACTTTCTAAAATAAAAAATAATTACACCATATTTCATACATGATATATTGACATTAATTTTCTTCTAAATTCATTATTTCTTAAGCATGTGTAATCATATGAAATAAATTGAGTTATGCTGCAAATATATTTGAATAATAAAAAAAATTACATATTTACAATTAATTTGCTTCTCTGAACTGATCTATAGCAAACTGTCGAATATATGCACAGTATTTTAGTCAAGTGTATTTTAAGAAATTGTAATTATGTGACCTAGGGTTATTTATTCAGCTTTCAGTTGATGTCTAAATCTCAATTTCAAAAATCTCACACTTATGATGGATTTTGTGATTCATGTTTACATATAGCTGTAACTAATAATATAAGAAGTTTAAGGAGCTGGATGGTATTCAGGGATCAGACTGAACCAACAAAAATTAACAAACAAACTACTCCTACAAATATTCGTAATTTAATGGATAACTGTACAAATTCACACAATTTCAGCAATGAAGATTGTTTTTGAGATAAGCGTAACTAAAATATTCATTATTAAACTGCCTATGACATTTTAAATGTGTTTTCTATACATGTCATATCATTTATGAGAGAGATTGATATACGTAGACATACAGTTTAGCTGTTTCAAAAATAGTTTCCCCATTAAAACCTAGTATTGTATATTACAAATACTGTTAGCTCTTTGAGGAATTGCTTTCACTATTCTTTGGGAAATTACTTTGAATAAAAAGGTATCCGCTAAATGCATAAATGTAGTTTAAAATCATTCAGTAACATTGGTCTTTGAAGATCTAATATTTAACCCATTCACATTTATTCAGTTACCAAATGATTTTATCCATCATAAAGAGGCAAATAAAAGTTTAAATACAAATATTCAGCCATTGTTTAAAAAAAAAAGGCAAAATAAATGTCTTAAAGCATTATCTAATTCACATAAGAGCTCATTTATTCCGAATCTGATGTCTAGTGATGACCTGCTTTCTCTCCTGAGGTGTGACATCAGGCCAGCCCACAGCCACAGTTCAGCGCCGGCATGAGAATGTAGTTCCTCTGAACCTCAACACAGACTCTCAGCAGCTTCCAGGTCTTCAGCAGCTGTCGCCCACCCTCTCTCCTCCACTCTCTCTAGCACAGGTAACACTGCACGCAAACCTGGGGGGAAAATATATATTCTACTATTAAACTTAAAAAAAAACAAAAAAAACAAAAACTGTTTCATTCTATGCAGATTTTGAAAAGCAGACCATTCCCCTCCCCTATATTCTCCATTTCAGGAGTTTTCTAAGTATGGGATGCAAGAGCATGTTAGGATAAAGCCTGAGTAATGTGTATTAATGATGAAAATAGACTAAAGTTTATTTGTAAACAAATAAACTTTAGTTTATTTATGCACATTAATATAGCAAAGAAACACGACTGAGCATGAAAAAAGTAAGTGTTTGATGAGTAATTAATAACAATGAAAGAGACACCTCAGCATGCGTGTTAAAGTGCTAAATTTACTTCTCTTTTATGGCTTTGTGGAAAAGTCAAATACTTGCTTAAGTGTCAAAATGCATAATCTTGTAGTTTGTAGCTTGTAGCTCTGCACAGTTTTGCTCCAACCCTAATCAAACACAGCTGGTCCAACTAATGAAGGTGTTCAAGACTCTTTTGAACACCTTGATTAATTGGATCAGCTGGTTTTGAAAGGGTTAAAGCAAAACTGTGCAGAGCTGCGGCCCTCGAGGAATTGAGTTTGAGACCCATGATGTAAACAGCTTGTTAGGTCTACAGTGAAAGCAATTTGGAAACATTAACTGTGTATAATAAATGACACCAGCCTGATAATACACTGTTTATGCTCATAATTTAAAGAATTCAATACTCCCTGCGGAATATGCTTTATTAATATATGGAGAATTCATTTGATTTATTTAGTATCTATATATATCCATGTGGGTATATGTGGTATATCTAACCTTGGGGACCAAGTGTCTCTAAATTGTGGTGTAGGGAAACAATCTGACTTTCTGTTCCGAAATGATTTCTTCTTGTCATTTCTGACTTATAACAAAAAACAGAACAACCTCTGAAAACCGCTACGTGACAAGATGTACAGTAAACAAGCTAAAATGAACTGAACCAAGCTTTTATAAGCTGTTGTTTTCTAAAAATGAGTGTTTAAGGACACCAAAGAAGAGCGTAACGTGTAATATAAGAGAACTGATGATACGCCCGCTACAGAGAAACGTAATCGGCGAGAAGCATTCATTATTTTTAACCATGTCAAAGGATTATATCAGTGCCCTATGTGAACCTGAGATGAAGAGATATATAGAGAGATTGAACTGTATTGGTCTATGGCAGTTCTTAGCTTCCTTTTGTTTGACAAATGATCCAACGGCGTCATAAAAATACTTTATTAAAAATTATTTGAATGTTTTTTTTTTTTTATGTTGTGAATTGAAGAAGTAGATATTTCAGGTATCTTCAAAGCAGAATCCTTTAATGAGAACTCACAGTTGCTGTGTTGTTGATCAAAAACTTAAACTAGTGCAGCTTTGCACTCAGTTTAAATACATTTTGGGGGGGGCAGTGAAACATAGAGGTGGAGTCAAATCTAAACAAAGTATGCAAAGGAAGTACAGGAGTCAGCCAGGTAAACTGCGTTTTTCCAGCTCTAATCTCATCAACAAAATAGTACACATTCAGATGCATAGGTGTTAATCCAGTTAGCCGTTTGAGACCCTGCCCGATAGTCAGGAAATGCTTATTGACAATAGGTTAAAATATACTGGCTAGAGTTTTGAATTAATTTGTATTTCTAAAGAACCAAAGAATATAATTTGTATATAACTTCAGTTATATACAGTTGAAGTCAGAATTATTAGCCCCCTTTGAATTTATTTTTATTTTTTTTAAATTTTCCCAAATTATGTTTAACAGAGCAAGGACATTTTCACAGTATGTTTGATAATATTTTTTTTTTCTGGAGAAAGTTTTATTTGATTTATTTTGGTTAGAATAAAAGCAGTTTTCAATTTTTTAAAAAACATTTTAAGGTCGAAATTATTAGCCACTTTAAGCTATTTTTTTTTCTGTAGTCCAAACCATCGATATACAATAACTTGCCTAATCACCCTAAACTGCCTAGTTAACCTAATTAACCTAGTTAATCCTTTAAATGTCTCTTTAAGCTGTATAGAAGTGTCATGAAAAATATCTAGTAAAATATTATTTACTGTCATCATGGAAATAATAAAATAAGTCCATCATTAGAAATTAGTTATTGAAACTATTATGTTTAGAAATGTGTTGAAAAAATCTTCCCTCCGTTAAACAGAAAATGGGGAAAAAAATAAACGGGGTAAATAATTCGGGGGGGCTAATAATTCTGACTTCCACTGTACATTATTGTTTATTTGAAACTAGATTATATAGATTTTCATTGTAACACACGGCTGTAATAGCTACAGAACCTGCTAATATAATACTATTGCATATCTGCTTAAAGCCTCAATCACATTAGCAGCAACTTTGTAACTGCCTGTCGCTCTGGGTGGTGACCTGCTGCAAACGCAGGTCTTTGTAGGTCTTCAGCACAGAGAATAATATCGGCCTCTCAGCGAGCTGAGAGAGGATCACATGAGCTCTAATGGTGCTCTCATTGACTGTTGCTCAATGAAAGTTGTTCTTCATTTGCAAAAATGTAAAGAATTCTCAACTTTGTTGCATCGTTCGACACACCCACCTGGTCGCCAACGGTCGCTGACACTAACATGAACAGAGGTCGCTGGAAGTCGCTCACTCTCCATTGAAATGAACGGTTGCTTGCCGCTCATAGTGTGAATGAGGCTTTTGCATACTGCCATAATAGTAAGCTACGTCTTATTTTACTTTATTACCTGCATCCACTTTTGTGTCCTTAAACACACATTATTTAGAGTCGACTGCCGTTCACTGGATATTTTCTCTTTTTCGGACTATTCTCTGTAAATCCTAGAGATGGTTGTGCTTAAAAATCCTAGTAGATCAGCAGTTTCTAAAATACTCAGACGAGACCGTCTGGCACCAACAACCATGCCAAGTTTAAAGTCACTTAAATCACCTTTGTTCCACATTCTGATAAAGCATAGTTTTAGTTTCTTTTAACTTGTTTACTGTATGTCTTGTTACATAGCAGATTTTAGATCCTGTTCAGTTTTATATTAAAAGTCAGAAATGACAAGGAGGCAGCTTCCTTTAATAGAAAGTCAATGGAGAGGGTTGGATTGTTTTTTCCCCAGGTGGGCCTGGCTTTTGGGTTATGAAGTGTGTGCATCACAATTGATAGTTTTCAGTCATGTGACCTGTATGGAGACCTGGCGGGCAAAAGACAGTTGGCTGTAATGGCAGCTTCATTGGGATTCCATAGAAACTTTTAGATATTTTTATCTGTTTTAAGCTATGAATATTCGGCTCGCATATTAAGAGAACAAAATAGAGATATGATCACAAACTGTACATTTTTGGCGATCCAAAATGTACCCGCAGCCATTTTCAGTCAATTTAAAATCATCAGAGCTACTATTCAGCAATGTCTGTATGTATGTTTTGGATATTCCTCAGCAATTTAGTCATTGGTGACGGTGTTAAACTTTAATTGCACTTAACCTGCAAGTTAGAATAGAAACTGTATAAACTGTGTCTTATAAATCTACTGACAGTTATTAGTACCATGCTATGGGTCAATGATGTTACCATTAGGCACAAATCAATAACTTTGCTTAAAAAATGTTCTTTCTATGAAGGAATTTCTGAAGAAGCACAGCCCAGACATGTCTCCTCATCGGTTAGTAATGTTTTATGTTATTGCACTACAATTATTCTGCTTTTTGGGTAAGCCCATGATTTGACAGTCAGTGAAAGACAGTATTTTTTGCCCACCAGGGTGGCGTTCCCTTAATTGTGTGACGTCATGTGAAAACTGTCAATAGGAGCCCATTTTCTTTACAATACAATACAATATTTATTTATAGAGCACATTTAAAAATAACCAAGGTGACCAAAGTGCTGTACATAGGAGTGCTAAAAAGCAGAATATAAAATAAGCATTTAACAGATAAGAGCAATAAAACAGTGATCAAGGAGTATTAAAAGCGAGAGAAAATAGATAGGTCTTTAAAACAGACTTAAACACAGAGATGGAGGGGGAAAGTCTAATGTGAATCGGGAGACTGTTCCAGAGTTTAGGACCAGCAACAGCAAACGCTCGATCACCTCATTTTGTTCAAATGTTCTTTGACCATTTTATATCATGACTGCTTATTCGATTCATGTGAAAGTGAGGTTTCCTGTTTTAAAGTAGTCATGCAATCGAAATAAAGCGTTCATGGATAATTTTTAGGAATATCAATTTCATTTGAGTCAATTTTATTTTATTGTACCGAATTAAGAATTATATGGAGAGCTTGTGAATCAGAATCTAATCGAATCGGGTCCTCTGAATCAGTACCCAGCTCTAGTTCCACAAAAGCAGCATTTCTGTCTCAGCTGTTAATAGTCTGTCAATCTGAATCTGTGTTTGACAGGCAGTGACGATAGACGCCATGACCCTGGAGCAGCAGTTGGCTCAGTATGCTTTCTTTAGCCAGCCGTCCACTCAGACACAGGGGGGAGGTGGGCTTCCTCCGTTGCCAGTCGTCTCCTCCAGCCAGACGCAAACCTCTGTGGGCATCGATATCAATACGGTAAGACTACATCTCAACACTTGCAGTGGAATTTTTTAGATCTCGGTATGGCCAACTGTCAGTCAGAGCATACAGGGCACTAAGAGGTTAACTCATTTTCTAAATGATAACGAATACAATACCAGTCAAATGCTTTGGGATATATGCTTATGTTTTTGGAATTTATTAGAAATGAAATGGGTGATTGTGGGCAGTGTTGGGTGAGTTACTTCGAAAATGTAATTTATTAATTTGTGTTCTAGTTGTACTTATTTAATTGCTTAAGGAATTTAATCATGTGACTCAGTATTGCTTAAAATAAGGAATAAATCACATAGAAAAGACAATATAAATTTTAAAAAGTCAAACTTTGGTCCTACCTTTCTTTTTAAAAAAGCAACATTTAAGCATTTTAATAACAAACAGCATTCTTTAGTTAATGAATGAGAATTATTCAGCAAAATTGGGAAGTTTTGGAACATTATATATATCGAAAACCTGAAAGGTTTATTAGCAATGACACAATATATATTTCACACAAATTGTATATTGTCATTAAACCAATTTCTGACAAATTCATTGTTTAAGCTTGTCTAATTTCTTGACAAATGTGGCCTTTTTTAGTAGAAAAGTATAATTAGTGTTCTAAATATTTGAATAACAAAAAATGAATTGATTCAGTGTTCCCACTTTTTCATGAACGGCAGATTAAAGGACTTTTCTTAATTCCCCCAGCATGTGTAGCACAATGAGACATCTTGCTGTACTTAACATTTCACTTACACTTAATATTAACAATAAAAAGAATATTTTGAATGTGTCATTTTCAAAACAAATTACTGTTTTAAATAGTCATGTTTAAATGACTTTAATTCAATGCTGAATTCAATGCTGGTACTATTCACTGGCACTCTTATTGATAAGGTTTGCATTATTTATAATAGTTTAAATCCATAGTGTGGAAACCCTGTTGATTTTGCTTCTCTGAATTAACTTATTCAGAACTGTGAAATTTATTTACAGTATTTCATGCAATGTACATTATAATTAACTGTAATTAAGTGACCTAAAATTAACAGTAATCCAATCCTTTACATTCTTCACAGGGCTAGTAGTTTGATTACAGTAACTAGTTAGTTTGTAACTGATTACACCCAATGTTGACTGTGAGACATAGTTTCAAATGAGTATTTTTTAGGAATTTTGAGAACTAAAGTTGCAATTTTGTAACGTGACTGTTTCCTTTTTACTGATGGTTAAAGCATTCATTTGAATTACACAAATGTAAATTCACCACTGTTTTTTGTCCTTATCCTTTAAAAAAAAAAAACAATATAAAAGTGTACAGAAGTGCTCTGCCTGACAAAACTCTTGTCGTCGATTCCAGTTGTAAGAGCAACAAATAATAACTTGACTTCAAGTTGATCATTTGGAAAAGTGTCAGATAGTGTCAGGTAGATTTTTTCTTAGATCAATCGTCTGTTGAACTGCATCCCAATCATCACAAATACTGCAGAAGACCTATTGGAACCCACATGGACCCAATATTCTTATAGAAATCAGTCAAGTTTGGGGAAGGAAAAAGCATGGTTTGGAGGGCAAATTCTTCAGCAGGATAGCACTCCTTCTCATTCTAGCCTCCACATCCAAGTTTCTGAAAGCAAAGAAGGTCAAGGTGCTCCAAAATTGGCCAACCCAGTCACCGGACATGAACATTATTGAGCATGTCTGGGGTAAGATGAAGGAGGAGGCATTGAAGATAAACACAAAGAATCTTGATGAACTCTGGGAGTCCTGCAAGAATGCTTTATTTGCCATTCCAGATGATTTTATTAATGAGTTATTTGAGTCATTGCAGAGATGTATAGATGCAGTCCTCCAAGTCATACACAATATTAATTATTTTTCCACTGCACCATGACTTTATATTTTACACTGTACATTATTTTTGTTAAGTGACAAGACTTTTGTCTAAGCAAAGTCAAACCTTACTGTTCTAATTAAAAATTCTTAATCAAGACATGTTCATATTTTATTTTGGTAAAATAAGTGTAATCTAGAGGCTTTGCCTTTCCTATAAACCACTTTTGATACCAAATGATCAAGTAGAAGTCAAGTTATTATTTGTTCTTTCTAAAACCTGGATAGGCGACAAGACTTTTGTCATGTGGTGTATGGAGTCAGTAAGATTTGTTAATTTAAAAACACCAAAATCATTCAGCAGAAATGCTGCATATTAAATTTAGATCAAAATAATAATAATAATAATTAATAATTATATTATCTAAAACACAATTCAAAGTCCAGACTTTTGACTGGTAGTGTAAATAAAAAACTCTTTCCTTTTTAAATTCCCTGCTTGTTCAGTTTTAAACACCTCCACCATCTTGACATTACCCTAATGAAGAGTTACCAATACTTTCTAGAAAAAAGATGATCAACAAATACATATATACAATACATATATTTCTTTTTATAAAGAGTCAGCAGTCTAATAATAACAGCACAGTCATCCTGCACAGCTGCACAGTTTATATGGCAGAGTAATCAGAGACACTGTAGTAATCTGTTCCTTGACTAACCTGAGAGACGCAGGAGTCCGAGGTCCCCTACAGGGGCTCTGTTGGTCTAACTTGGTGTTGTCCCATGTAGGCTGCTTCCCTCCAGCAGTACCGCTGTAGGGTGGGGTCTTCGGCCAATCAGTCTCCAACCTCTCCGGTCTCCAATCAAGGCTTCTCTCCAGGGGGCTCGCCTCAAGTAAGGGCGAATCCAGCAGCCGCTGCTTCCTCCCTGTAGTTTGTTTTGTTTGGAGCCGATCTGGAGCCTGTCCCTTTAGCCCGCTCTGTGTGTCCCAGTCTAGTCATGTCCCCCCCAGTCTCTCTCTCTCTCTGACCCCTGGCTGCTTCGCTGTGTGTCTGAGCACCACGTAGTCGTTCTCTGTGTGTATCATGCTGAGGAGCGATGCAGGCCAGTTTAAATGTACTGTATGCCGTACTCATTGCTGTTACACATCCTTTCACTGGATCATGTGCATATTGTGCGTTTTGAGCCGAGTTGCTGGTTGTGGTAGTTTGACGTGAAACGATGCTCCTTTGAAAGATGAATAGGTTTGTTCACCCCTAAATGAATGTTTTCATCATTTACTCGCCTTCATATTGTTCTCATCTTTTCTTCAGAGCACTTCAAATGAAGATGTTTGTAATCAGATATGAGAGATTTCTGTGACATCATCGAAAGTCTGTTCGTCCACATCAATCATAATGATAAGATAAAAAATGTCCATATTATGTAGGTAGTTTATTCCATATGTTCTGAAAAGGCTGAAACATGTAATGCTTAACAGATTTATATACTGTAGGTTTTTGTTCATGAGTAAAAACAGATTACTAAACAGTTTTGCACATTCAAATTTAGGGTTGGGTATTGATTAAGTCTGTAGTGAAACCAGTGCTAAATTTATCTATTAATTATACCACTGGATGAACTGATATATCAGCCTGATCTCATGAGAAAACGTAAGGAATTTACGTTTTGTCAGTTAAGTGGCTAATTCGTACAAATTCGTTCAATTGTACGATTTTAAAGAGGAAGCGAGGAACCATACCTCACCCCTAAACCCAACAGTCATTGGGTGATGAGCAAATCGTACTAAATTGTTTGAAATAGATTTTACGAATTATTTCAAAATAGCCACTAAATTAAAAAGTTATGTATTGTTGTGAGATTGTGTTATTTAAAAATAATTTAAAAACAGCTTCAAAATTCAGTCATTAGTTTGCATAAATATGATCATATTCACTTCCACTGGGAAAATACGACACCTGACAAATTACATGTCTGGAGATTGTTTAGGTGCACTTGTCCATCATAAAATTTGTGCTCAGAAGCACCTCGCTATGCTTCTGGCATTTTTGAGATGTCAACAGAAAAAAAGGTGGTCTGCATGAGGAAAAAATGCTGCTGATTTTCATTATTGTTGTCTTCACTATTCTTGTTGTCATGTCTTAGTTTCTTTTCTGACTGTGAAATAAACAATAGCCTTGTTCAGTGCTGACATCTTGTGGACGAACTAAGTAGTTATTATTAATATTATTATTATTATTTGACCAGGAAAGACACATCGAGATTAAAAATCTCTTAAAAGAGCGTCCTGGCCAAAATTAGGCAGTATACATCTCACATGGGTCCAACAGACAACAAATCATGAATTACACATTGACAAACAAACTATTTAAAACATCTACAAGCCTGTGTTTCAATTTCTAAATCAAATATACCGTTTTTAAAAGCATTTAGTGAAATCAACTCTTTAAACTGCAACCTTGTTTGTAGATTATTCCATGCAAATGGTGCTGCGTATTTAAAAGCTGTTTTTCCGCATCTCAGTCTGCACTTTAGGAGCAAACAGTAAATAAATATCATGTGACCAAAGGACATGGCTAAGGACAGTTTTTCTAACAAATATAATTCTGTAGATATGATGGGAGTAAACCCAGTATAGATTTGTAAACAAAGAGATGCCAGTGCTTTAACCTACAAATGGACAAAGACAGACCAACCTTCTTTAGTATACAACATGCAATGATGAGTAAGGGATTTCAAATTAGTTATAAATCTTAGTGCACCATGGTAAACAGTATCCAATGCATGCATATAGATAACATCACGGTAGTCCAATATCGACATAAAGTAGTGTAAAAACGACTGCATCACATGAATAGGTAGAAAAACTGACTATTTGCTAACAATAAGTATGTATAATCTTGTAAAGCATTTACATTAAGTCATTTAGCAGACGCTTTTATCCAAAGCGACTTACAAATGATTTATTAATCATAGTTCAACATTAACTAATGCATTCTTAAAATACAAAGCTGTGCTTGTTAACATTAGTTATTTCACTGTGAGTTGTCTTAACTAATATAATCAACCTTATTTAACTTAAATAACATTAACTAACGTTAACGAAGATGAATAAATACAGTAATGAATGTATTACTAATTGTTTGTTTATGTTAGTAAATACATTAACATGAACTAATGGACCATTATTTTAAAGTGTTATAACGTTTAAATAATGTTTCCAAATAACGTTTATTTTACTTGCTGGTTACTGATTTAAAATTTAGCCCATTGATTTTTTCATATAAAGATTTATGTTTCTCACAGGCTCTGGTTATTTATGTCAACTGGTTTCAGTACCCAACCCTATACCAATTTGCTCACAGAAATTAAAACAAAATTACTGGATGCTTGAAAATCAATAGGAGTTATTATTTTGTGTCACAGCAGTAGTTATTTAACAATAGTAAATATAGTCACATCACAATATAATTCAATGGAGTACACAAACTTATAGAGTTAAAAGGATGGTGTTAAGCTTCGTTTTCTTGAAAGCCATTTCAAAATGATAATCAACATTTCAGGTAGAAAATACGACTGTAGTGATATTCAGTGTGGGATTCCTGAGATGTTTAGGTCTTTGCTCATCTGTTGCTTTGATAAGATGTTGCATTTATGTACAGGGCAACATTTTTGTGTTCCAACTGAGCCAAAATTGTCTTTGTCAAACATACTAATCACGTAGTTATAATTCTGAATTTCATGACATGACAAACTTAGATCCTCTCATAGGCTGAATATGTTTCATTAAGGGCTGTGTTATAGTCATGCTCATCTTCATGAATGGTCATTTCTAATATGTTCTTGTTTCAGCACTCGTCCATTCTCGGAAGTGTCTTTGGTGATGCCTTTTATGACCAGCAGCTCTCTCCTCGGCAGACCAGCGCTTTGTCCCAGCAGGTGAACTATACTACAATCTTTGTTTTGACATGTCTGTCACATGCAGATTAAATTGGAGCTCAGTTCTTTCTGTTCTTCGAAATGTAGATCATTTCAACGTGGTTGTGGCGTTGGCCCATGAACATTTCCGGCTTGTTGTCAAACCATTTCATAACAGTAACAAGTAGCGATTCAATCATAATGTAACGTTTAAACAGCTGCCATAACATTATGTATCAATATGTATACCTTTTGGAATTCTCAGAAGCTATGAAAATGAAAAATGTACAACAGGAAATACCCTAGGACCATTGTTATTGTTTACGCCCCACAAAATGGTGTCCTTACACGTACAAGCCACTAGAGGGCAGCTGTAGGCTTTGAGATGACAGATGCTGGGTTTTCTGTCAACTATTCCACTGTAGTGGCCAGGGCCGGAGTGGGACTCTTTTTCAGCCCTGGAGTTTCAAGCCTCAGACCGGCCCACCTCAGTTCACCACTGACTATATTAAAATAAGGTCATTTCCAATTCAGTTTCTAATTACACTATAACGTCTTTTTTTGAGAAAACAGCTCATTTAGAACTTCAATGTTCAACAACCCTTACAGTATTATGTCTTAACAATAAAAATGAAAAAAAAAAAATTGTTACTCAGACAAGGACCGAACCCAGGTTGGCCACGTCATAAACTAACGTACTAACCACTATACCACAACAGCTGTGTGTCTAATGGTGACTTATCTAATTATATCATCATTAACCTGCAGGCTGCTCACGAGGCTACGAGAAAATAGATAAAAAGAGCAGAGCTGCGGTAAAATAAAGAATAAGAAGGCTGTGGTCAAGTAAATAAATAAATTATTTTTAAAAAGTGTGACTGCTGAGAGCAACAGATTCTGGAACTAGGGACACCGGCCCTCGCGGCCAAAAAACGGACCGGCCCACCGGGAATTCTCCCGGTCCTCCCGATTAGCCAATCCGGGCCTGGTAGTGGCACAGTGAAAAATGCACGTACTCACTGTATGACACAAAAGAGTCATACTGGGACATAGAGGTGTCATGTTTCTCTACCTTTTCTAATACAACAAAGGCATGCTTTTCCCACCATTTGTTTTTAAAATGCATTAAAAACTTTTTTATTTTCATTTCAGTGATATAAATATAGCTTATTGGCAGAAGTCAAAACATTTTATAATAATGTTTATTGTAGTACAGTGTGATACATTTGAATAATTTATTCCTGTGGTGCCAAAGCTGATATTTCAACATATCACCTTAATTTAGTTTCACTTTTAAGTCATCATGCTTATATTTAAAAAAAAAAAAAAAAAAGACCCCAGTTCCTATTGTTATTATTAATGTGTGAAACAGTTGTGCTGCTTAAAGGGAAGCCATCACTTATTAGCCATTCTCTACTTGTTCAAAACCTGTTTGAGTTTCTTTCTTCTGTAAAACACAAAGGATGGTATATGAAGGATTTTGAACGAGACAAAAAAACAGCCATTGACTTCTATAGTATTTTTTGCTGCTATAGTATTCTGTGGCTGCTTTTTGCTTTTCTTCAGAACGTCTTGCTTTTGTTTTCAACAAGAAAGAAACTAAGAAAATTTCAGAGTAAATGGAGAGGAATGTATTTTTGGGAGAACTATTCATTTAATGTTGTTTTTTCAGTTGCCTAGATATCTGATATTTCTGGCAAAATTTAAGTTTTATTTTTCTTATTTTTTGACCTAGAATATGTGATTTTGTTTTTAATCTATATTCCATAACTAAACACAAATATCTACGAAACACCCAGAATGTATTTATAATTTAATCTTTTATGTTGCAGCCTTATAATTCCAAAGACTAAAATAAATGTAATTGCTACATTTAAAACTTGTGTGAAATGCACAATTTCTTTGTTCACAGTAATAGACAAATGCATTATTCAGATCTTCGTTTTAACACAGGGTTCCTACAGGTCATGGAGTTTCTGGAATATTATGGAATTTAAAAAAAGGTCTATTTCAGACAATAAAAGTCTTCCTCTTAGGCATCATCTTCCCATTACAGGCACGCATGTTAAATGAAAGCAGGGGATGCGTCTCTATAGCATCTTTTTCAATGCGGCACCTGGCACAACTTGCACAAATAATTTGATTTTTAAAAATATATTAGCGGTGTGAACCTACACTGGTCCCACGGTTCTGTTCAGTTTTGATAATCATGCCATCGATTCAGTTCAATTCGATATCTCGATGCATCACGTTGCATTTCCATAAACAGTTTGATATTTTACTTAGCAACACAATAATTCAATTAATTTATTCATATATTTATATTTATATATTATTTGTAATACAAGTTTGTTATTTAATACAAGCAGTCAGATGTATGTAGTGTACCTTTAAATTTACCTGCTCAAAGAAATCACTCTTTTGAATGCATTAAACAAAACTAAAGTACTTGCACAAAACAACATGAGCATTTATGGCAAATAAACAAATGTAAATCTTATCCTGCTTGCTTGTTGAGCTTTTTTGAGTGGGTTCTTAAAGGCCTATGATCGATCACGCGCTCAACAGAAAAGGTTGCAATCGGCTCTAATGGACAGCACGGCTCTGGTGCTTTTTAGCAAACAGTGACATGGACGTTAATGTTAAACGGCCGGGGAGATCAGCCGATTCATTAAAGACAACGACGCGGTGGAGGATCCTCAAGTAATGTTATTGTTGTGTACAATAGCCGTAAGAGGAGATAAAACGTTACCTCACAAACATGCCAGCAGGTCAAAGTGGCCACAGAGAGTGAGAGAGTTTACAGCTTTCATTTTTTTCCTAGCTGGGTTCTGATATACTTCCCTGTCAGTGAAAGACTGTCCAGCAAACTCACAAGCAGTGAATTGTGCATAGTTATCTGCTTTTAAAGTAGTTGGAGCAATTTAATTACACGCGGTCCGCCATATAACACATATGAGATAATTTATGTCACTACATAATAACCGGTTAGGATTATTACTGAACCGATACCGAATTGTTCACATCTGCATCGCAGTGCATTGAAGAAACAATTCATTTTGACACCCCTAATACATACATATATATATATATATATATATATATATATATATATATATATATATATAACCATTTGACATTAATGACAGAACGCTGGCAAATGTAGTGAAGTAAAAGTAAAGTTTTTTCACTACTTATTTACTTGAGTATAAATACACATATTTAAATGTACTTTAAAAGTACAAATTACTCAGAAATTGTAAGTAAATGTAATTCGTAGTTTGTAATACAACCCACCTCTGGTAACAGCTGCCTGTTTTTTTTTTTTTGTTTGTTTGTTTTTTATAGGTCATGGAAATGTGGGTCTTTAGTCAGTAAAATCAGGGAATTAACTTTCGGCATTGAATGTTTTTTAAATTGACATTTAGATTTAGGCTGATTTATACTTTCTCCTGGTGCTGCATCATGGACCTCTGCTGACAGCACCTCGCGAAACAGATGAGGCTTTTATACTTGATGCGTTTGCCGTTGTGATATACTTTAAAACGACAGGGGCCAGTCAAAAGAAACTCGCTGTACAGTCAGACTCATAAACAGAGAAGTAGAAAGTTTCCGGAAGTACGCCATATCATTAAAACCCATAGGTATACACAAAATATATAAATATAAATGATTAATATCTTACAAGATTTTGAAACTAATTATTTTTATATATTTTTTTGAATTTATTTGAATGATTATAAAGATTTTCATAACCATTCAAGATTTTTAAAATCAAACTTTGATGCATCACTTGCTTTTGTTCATATCTCGGATAGTTTTACCTGTTAAAAGGTCGATATATTAAATATCTATTAAATATATAAATACCTTTTAAATATCAATGACAAAAGAACATGGGTTGCTAACTTATCTTGGGTTGCAAACGTATCCCTCAGGTTTTTCCAAACTTGTACAAAAAGTTTCCTCCTGTTGCTTTTTCTAGCCAATAATTATTGGTCATCTGGTTATCCCTATGATCACGCATGTTTCAGACAAAATTTCTTCAAAGTGATTCATATTCAACTCAACTGAAATGCCTCACCGCGCAAACTGACCACTTGAGTTTCAAAAAATTTAGTGCACTCGGCCAGTCGAAATGATGTCACGCAAACTCAAAGCAAACCATTGCAAACACAGTGATGATGTTACATTTGCCACACGCACTCAAGCGAACTAGCGAACGCATCAAGTATAAACCAGGCTTTGGAACAGGAACCCTGTTAACAATAGAAATGCATTTCTCTTTCGTTTGATTGCCACATCTGTCTAGTCATCGCACTTGTTTTGACCGTTTCAGCTGGAGCAGTTCAACATGATGGAGAACCCCATCAGCTCCAGCAGTCTGTTCAGCGAGGGATCAACTCTCAACTACTCTCAGGCTGCGATGCTCAACCTCACCGGCAGCCACGGCAACCTGCAGGACGCGCAGCAGCTAGGCTACAGCAGCCATGGAAACATCCCTAACATCATCCTCACAGGTATTGCACCCATCCTGCGGAGAGATTGCATAATATTGCATGTACCTTTTGTTGTGCACATGCTGACGAAGCTGCAGTGGAGTCTAGAGGACCCTCTCCAAGTTTAGCATGATATGAAACTCGTCTTATAGTTACAGGAGAGTCTCCTCAGAGCATATCCAAAGAGTTCTCCAACTCTCTGACAGGTGACGTGAGCTTTGACGCAGACTCGCAGTTCCCGCTGGATGAGCTGAAAATTGACCCGCTGACGCTGGACGGCCTGCACATGCTCAACGATCCAGATATGGTACTGACCGACCCGGCGACAGAAGATGCTTTCCGGATGGACAGGCTGTAATCTTTAGGTATACAGTGTTCAGTTTTCGTCATATGAGATCCGTTTGATTTAAAAGGGAGTGCAGCAGCACGTCTGGGGGACACTTGACCATGTTTCTTAAAGCCCAGATTGCTGAAAATGTTGCCACAGCATGATTTGAGGAGAAAAGAAAAAAATATATGGGGAAGCAGTGCTGCAATGTCTAAAGAATCAAGCTTCTGAACAAGCAGCCCATCATTTATTAGGATAGTTTACTCACACCTCAGTAATTCCAGTACTTTAGGCTCTATATGAGAGAATGTGACACTACAAAGGTCCCTTAACGTTCAGTCATGCATTCTTCCATTTCATTGCCTGTAGATGCACCTCCTCTCATCGTACATGCCTGTTGCTTTTTTTTATTTTTTATTTAATATATACCTATATTTATTTATGCACTTTTATACATGCATATACCACCAAAAACATTGTCTGTTCCTATTCAAATGTTTGTTGGTTGTGAGAGCAGGAGTAGTTAAAAAGGAGTGTTAATCTTCCCCCATTTTACGGGCAGTCCTCATGCAACACTAATGTACTTCAGTGCAGTCTGAACATATGATTGTAATGTTTTCTAGATGTCTAATGTTGTCGCGTCATGATAAGATAGTGGTACAGCTTATAAAAAAAAAAACAATCAAGAAAAATGTTTGAAATGAAATCGTAATTTCAAAAAGTGCTTTTTTTAAATGGATGGTTCACCCAAAAGTGAAAGTTCTGTCATCCTTTACTGATCATGTGTGGCTTCCAAACCTTTTTAGCATTCAAAAGCAGATGTTTTGTCACGTTTTTCCTGAGGAACCCAAAAGAAGATATTTTGAGAATCAAAAATAAAATAAAGTGCTCAGGGGTAGCTTAAATAATGTGTCAGTGCTCTTTGGGCAAGGGGTTCGTCAGAATAAACAGCAAAAATCAGCCCAAGCTGAGCTTTTTTCCCTTCCCCGCTGTGAAAGTCAATGGTGTCCAATATAAAATATTAAGACCCTGTTGACTTTCATAGTGAGGGAACAAATAAATGAAAGAGAACTCAGACACATGAGTGACAACAAACTTGATCACATATATTACCGTGTCTTTTTTTTTTTTCTGAAAGCTTTAAAAGTAATGTCATAGACTTGGGTGAGTAACAAATTCAACCTTTAAATGACAAAATTTACTGTTTTGATTCAAATGTTTCAATGTCACATGATCGGGTCAGTTTACATACTCCCTGCTCACACAACAAAAAATATAAAAGAGGTGGAAATTTGCTAATGGTCACAATTTGCTAATTAGTTACTAATTCATAGTTTATAACCAATTTATCATATTATCAATCAGTGTATTAATCATTTACTCCATTGAAAATTAAAGTGATGTGGACAAGTTTGGTGACCCATACTTTAATCTGTACTCTGCATTTAACCCATCAATGTGCACAGATAAAAGTAAAATATATGTGAACATATGTGAACAGGGCAATCACGCTCTGTTCCGCGCCAAAGTAATCGCTCCGAGATCGCTTGAAGGAGGTGGTCTCGGTTCGATTGAAACGAACCCTGGAGCGGATCGATTGCAGTGAGAAAGCAATCTGATCCGAGCGCGGTTATATCACAGTGTTTTATGGATATGTATAAGGCTTACGGCTATATAATGAGAGAATTATGATTAGGGAGGGAAGTTTCACGGGTCTCCGGATGCCCGCAAACGAGTGATGATCTCCAGGTAATCTTGCGTCTCCCTCCCGGTCCTCAAATAGGCTACGTCGCGCACCCTCACCCCTCCCCACCGCGTCTCTCCTCAGACACGTCACACGCGCGCACCCTATCAATCACCACCAAACCACCACCTCTCCTGACAGCTAAGCGGGACGCTGCAAAATAAACCCTGACACTCTGACCAATGTGAGGAGAGTTTCCCCGCACGTGACTTGTTTTAGCTCTTTTGGTCCGATTAGAAACTTTGCAGTGTGAAAGCGAACCGCTCCAAGAGCAAAGAGCAACAATGTAACAATTGTAATCTCTGTTTCGGAACAACTGAATCGATTCACAGGTGTGAAAGCACCCTTAAATAATAAACCTAATATAGCTTTATCTTGAAAGTCGTTCATATCTTTGTTACATACTATATATTTATTTATATACAAAAGTTGTACAAATAATAAACAAATGTATCTTTAGAATTTATTTGTCTTACTTTCACTTGATTTTGATTGTGTTGCTTCCATACTAGAGAGATGAAAATCACCCATCAATAGTGAGTGTTTACTAATCCAAACATTACACTATATCATAAAAAATGCCTACATTCACCACTGCTCAGTCTTTATAGCAAGAGAGGTGTCAAAGATCATTTAAGAATGCTTGACTGCTCCAGAATTTCTCCTTTTTTGGGTGAACTCTCCTTTTAAAATGTACAACATATGCAGCTATAATGTAAAAGGCAGATTTTTATGCATTAGAAACCATCATGCCAGTGAAATGCTGGTGTTGTGTTCTATTCAATGTACAGTATGGCATAAATCACAGCCATGGTGTAAGCAAAATGATGCTGCATACCTTAGCATTACTTACTAAGTTTGTCTCTGAAAGAAACATGAAGCGTGTGTGTGTGTGTGTGTGTGTGTGTGTGTGTGTGTGTGTGTGTGTGTGTGTGTGTGTGTGTGTGTGTGTGTGTGTGTGTGTGATCATGATAATCGTCTGCATTTATGTATCAGAACTAGTCACTGTGATAACCAGATTCTGCCTTACACTGAAGATGCAGTTTTGTTTCGTTTTTTTGTCCGATTTGTTCACCGTAGCTGAAGGTGTGTTCTGGTACTGTACGAGTTGCTTTAACAGTTCTCATCCGCCGTGATATATCACATGCCCAAACGGGGAGGTTTACTACTCTTTTTAAAATCCTGTCACATTCATCCTTTTCTCATTTTTCTCAGACTTTTATACTCAAATCACTTTTGTAAGTGTGAGAATTTTGTTTACAAAAACGAAAGCATTAATACGATCTTAATGTTTAAATTAATGAAATGCTGAGTATATATATCTATATATATAAATATATATATAAAAAAACTATTTTAAGAAAGTTTGTTATCCGTGTAAAATTTCTCTATGTATCGGATTTGGATTCATATCTATGCAAAGCATAATCAAACATACTAGATGACGAAAATACTAAAGAAAGACTCGGCTTTAACAGCATCTGTGGGTTCTGAGTCCGTGCAGCTGAATTTTACTTGTTACATGGATTTCTTTGTCTCTTGTTAAACAAAAAAAAAAAACAAAGAGAAGCAGTTACTGCATGGAAAAACTTGATTCAGTTTTGGAAGGGATCTGATTGCACCATGTAAATTTCCTGTATAAAAAAAGCATGACCTACATGTGCTTTGTCTCTGACAAGTGTTTTCATGAGGATCGTGCTTCACGTGTTCAAAATGTAACATAATTGACGGGAAGGATGTGTCAGGTAATCAGTTACTGTTATATTCCTTTACTTGACTGCCTCATCGAAAAGAAAACAGAATGTATTTCATCACTTTTTTATGTAGGACCAAACATATTACCGAAACTAGCATTATTTTTGTTACTGTGACGTACTTTTCCACATGTTTAATAGTTGTTGTGGCCTCTCCGTTTCATTTGCAAGAGGCTGCATTGTACAGAATCTCTGTGAGCATTTCGTTCTTTTCCGTTGTTTTATTTTTTGCATGTCTGACCATCGCAAGTATTGGTGATTGATAAGCTGTGCACTTTTTATCTCTTCGATGTTTTGTTTTACATCTCCGTCTATGTGAACATCCTACTTCCTACATTTACTTGGCACTTTAATCCGTATTTTTTTCCTTCATTTTTTTTTCCCCACACACCCCTCTGAGTGACTGTTAAGTGCACTGGGTCTATTTCCCCCCTCTGTTTGGCCGACTTTGCCTTCTACTCTAAGACAAGTATTTTTGAAAAGAAAAAAAGGTGTCTGTTGTGTATTTATGATTTTATACGTGGTCAACGAAAAAAAAGTGACAAAAAATAAACTTTTTTATGTAGTGTTAGGAAAGTATGAGAGTTCCCGGATGTTAATGAAGGCAGGTTACATTTCTGCGTCTCTAGTTACCAGTTTACCTTTTATAAAGCTTCATATTTATGTGTCATTACCCATAAAGAGAGCATGCAGAAAATACAAAGGTCCTTACTCCGTATCTAATGTATGCACAGCCTTCATGTACATAAACGCTACACTTATACATTTCTATATTTTAAAAAGCGTAAAAGAGCAGAGCGTTAAACATCAGGAGTATGTAAAAAATATATGAAAATATATATATATATATAAAATAAATGAACAATATGGAACTGTATGTTTTTACCTTTTAAAAGCTTGAAGCGGACGCTATACTGTCCCTCCGTTCAGGGGTTTGACACTTTAAATACACAGATCTGTGTTCATTATCAAGTGTGCTCACACTTCTAGCCAAATCATAAACAAATCCCTGCTGCAAATGTAAATGCAGTTTTGCTTTTCAGCCTCGATACACTGAACCTTGTTGAAGCTTTGTAATCTAATCTCCTCTTCTGTCTTTGTTTTGTAGTATTTGCGGTATGAGCTTCTTGTTTCTGGCCGATATTCTTTCATTTGTTTGTGTTTTGTGTGTGTGTGTGTGGATTGGGAATTTGCTGTTTTAAGTACTGTAAAAGTTTTCTTCACACTCAAGGTCTGTTTGCTGCAGTGTGTTGTAGATCTGTGATTTCTTCGCAGTGGTTGCTTTTATTCACTCGGTTTCTAAATTTCCAAATATCTGACTTGTTGGCCAGTGTATTTTTAATTTGAAATGTGTTCACAAGTGTCCTGAAAATTCAGAAAAAAGTTTTGTTTAGCAGATTACAGTGGTGAAACCGTGGTTAGCGGGATTTTCTCACGACAGGTCGCTGGTTGAAGACGCCTGTGTGGGTTTCCTCCAGGTGCACCGGTTTCCCCCACAGTGGTGAACTGAAGATATTAAGTTGCCCATAGTGTGTGAATGAGAGTTTGTGAGTGTTTCCCAGCACTCTAAGTAATCTAATGTATTATTGTGGCTGGTAGGAGATCTGCCGTGTAAAACATATGTTAGAGTAATTAGCGATCCATTCTAGGCATGGGACGATAACCGTTATGAAGGTATACCGCGGTTTGGAAAAGTAAAAGTTTTAGAACCGCCAAAATAATGTTCTATCGTTCCAATAATATATCTAAGATTTTTTGTTTACATTTTATTTTTGTTTTTTAGGACAACAGTATGTCCAGCAAACAATCTGTAAGAATATCCAAAGATGCCGTTTTAAATAGTAAAGAAATCCGTGTTTTTGAAACTAATGAACAGCAGAAGTCAATGCTTCATATGAATTATTTAGATGTTTACTACTCCAAAATATTTCAAATGTTTCTCAAACTGAAGTATGTTGTGTTTAATGGGGATTTTTTTTACCCATATGTTTAAAAAGCACATATTTTAGAGCAGTAATCACAATAATACCAAACAATACCGTGATTTTTTTTATCCAAGGTTATCATGCCGTTAGAATCTTCTATCAGCCCATGCCTAGTCCATTTTGCTGTGGCACCCCTGATAGAGCTCTAAATACTTTCTCAATGAAATCCATGTCAGCCATTTTGCAACGAAACTGAAGTCTCCAGGCAGACAGAAGCCCCGCCTATGATGCGAGTGAACCATGTCTACAGTGAAGTGATTCTGATGCGCGAATTAAGGAAGTAAACAAAAATGTTCCCATGTCTATTTATTTTTTAAGTCAAAGGAAAGTGAGTAAATGATTTTTTTCTAAATTTTTTCTTGAGGATGACGAAAACTTTGTTTTCCAGTAACTTGTACCAGTAAAATAAGAGTTTATTTTTGTCTCAATAACAAGTCTATGAAGCGTACAAATTTTTGGAGTGTGCCAATTGAGTTTTAGCCCAAAGTTTTGTTATAAAATCTTATTTTTTTCTCAGTATAAATTCTAAACATAAATTTAGTTTGATTTATTTTAATGAGTTGGAGACTTTTTTTCATACCCAATATTTGCCAAACTATTGGAAGCTTGTTTCCACCATGGAATAAATGTTTCCATGTCAAGTTTTCTTGCCTTTCTGTTCATCACAGTTTACATCTAGCAATTGTCAGTGGTGGAAAGAGTACTGAAAAATCATACTCATGTAAAAGTACCATAAATATCCAAAAATGTAGTGCGAGTAGAGCTTAAGTATCTGTTGTAAATATTACTTAAAGTATGAGTAAAAAGTAGCGCTTTTAAAAGTACTCAAGAGTAGTGAGTATTACGGTGGGAAAGGTTGATGCATTTACATGTAATTTGTGAAAGTGTGTGTGTAAACGTAACATTCTGTAGTGCATTTAGTTATTGTTTAAGGCCATTTTGGCATTATACAGTAAAGATCTGTCATCTTCTCATCAGTGACATTTAGTCTCTGGGTCATTGCGTGTAAAGTATCTTCTTGGACACTTTTAATGCTTTCAAACAGTTTGCTGCATGTCTTAGGGTAGTTTAGTATGATGCGATTTACTTTCTATGTGCGATTTGATTGGACAGGAATCGCAGGATTGGATTTTTCTAATCCCCATAAACAGAAAATAATAAAGTAATAAAATAAAGTAGCGATACTGCACTAAAAAAAGTACTCAAGGGAAAGTAAAAGTACAAATTTTTAAAACTACATACTGTAGTAAATTACAATATCTAAGAAAAACTGCTCAATTACAGTAGTTTGTTACTTTACACCACTGGCAATTGTAACTTTTTCTTTTGCAATTTTACCTTAAAAACTTATTTAGTCTCGCAATTTTGAGTATTATGACATATAAACTTAGTTTTGTGTGAAATGAATTAACAGTTTTGAGGAAAAAGTTCAGAATTAGAAGTATTTAAATTTTCTTTACCCCCGTGGTGGAATAAGCTTCCACACAAAATGCTCAGATCAATGGGCCAAGAAAAAAATAGTGCAAAAAGTCTGTCATGACTGTATGCATCCTTTATAATTGACAAGCCATTGAAAAAAAAAGCCAAAGTTTGTTGTTTGTATCTTTTAAAAATCGAGGTTTGCTACTGTTATGTCTTCAAGACTCTCTCGAGTAACTGTTAGTTTGCCACAATGGCTAGACTCTCCCTAGTGTCTTTTCTACTTCAGTATTTGAGGACAAAACTATTTAAAAGTGAAGCAGTTGTATAATCTCTCCCAGGGCCAACCGTTTATGTGAGACTCTGAACGTCTTCAGCCTTTAACACTGAAAACCTGCTTTATATTGGGTGAACATTTGCTGCATGGTACTGAATATTAAAATACCTGCTAGTCTCGATGTGATGTCCTGCTTTTTTGCAGTTATTAAGCTCTGAGTATATCTGAACTCTTTGCTAGTGCATTACTAAGACTTTTGCAACTGGAAATATTATTTCTGACCAAGTGGTTTTGTATCTTTTTTTTTCTTTATGTACAAAAAAAAAACAAAACAAAAACAAACAACCTTGTTATTGTGCTAAAGAGATGATAATGCAACCCAGTGGAACTGAAACATATACATGACAAAACTTTAAAATACTCTTACAGTATGTGCATTTAATGAATGTGAACTGTCTCGGTGGTTCATATCTATACAAAGGCAGCTAATTTCTATTTTTTCAATGTATGATAATTCAGATGTTGCACATACATTTGACTGAAAAGTCCTGACTTTAATCCAACTTTTTGCAACAAGACGAAACTACATTCACCAAATATGCAAACCTAGCTTTCAGGAATATAGCTTTGCAGCTCTGTGGTTTGGTTTATC